>NC_086318.1:239205379-239805379 GCF_036172605.1 Pelobates fuscus
AGAAAAAACATTTATTACACAGTAATTACGAATGAAACACAAAAACAGTTCATAAGCTCTGTAATAGGCTTTCCTTGTGTTGAGGGATAAACCCGCCTGAGCAAGCGTGCCGCTCAGATGTAGGAGAGAGCTTAATGCATTACCAGGTCTTCGAACTTTGGAGGTACCCTGGGTCGCTGGGAAGCAGTAGGATGTAGCCTGAAGAACTCCTGCAAATTGAAGCGTGACAGAGCATCAGCGGCAGTATTCTGTATACCTGGGACGTGAACACAGGATATGCAGAACTGGAGATTAGCTGCTAGCCAAGTGAGTCTCCTGACTAGGTTCATGATCGTGAGGGACTGAGAGCGGCCCTTGTTGATTATGTTACAGGTAGCTAAGTTGTCACAAAAACACCTGACTGACTGCCCCCTCCACTCTACCCCCCACGTGTAAGCTGCTGCTACGATAGGGTAGATCTCGAAAAGAGAGGAGGTGGTACTGAATCCCTCGAGTGACGTGGTTTCGACCGGCCAGGAGTCGTATAGCCACTCGTCTCCAAAAATGGCCGCATATCCTAAGGCCCCTGAAGCGTCAGTCCAGAGTACTGGGGAATCGTCGGAAACGGGGGGAACAAACAGCGACCTGCCGTTCCACGAGGAAAGGAACAGCTGCCACATTCTCAGGTCAGCTATAGCCGACTCGTCTAGGGTTGTAGTGGAGTCATCGTCAGGGAGACCGTGCAACAGTGAAAGGATCCTGGAAATGAACGACCTACCCTGTGGAATTATTCTCATGGCAAAATTAAGTGAGCCTAAAAGTGACTGTAGCTGTTTCCTGGTGCAAGTGCCTAGTGACATGCAGGTGCTAATGTAAGATAGAATCCGGTCTACTTTCTCCTGGGGTAGGCTGGCGTGCATGGTGACAGAATTGAGTGTAATCCCCAGAAAAGTAATTTCGGTTTTGGGACCTTCAGTTTTGTCCTGGGCTACGGGGACACCTAAATCTTTGAAGAGCGTGAGCAAGAGATGAAGGCTGCGTGGAGTGCAGTGGTGAGGTTCTATGGTGAGGAAGTCATCTAAATAATGTATCACAACTGGGCATCTGCAGAAGTTAAGGAGAAGCCATGTCAAGGTTTCGGCGAATAGGTCGAATAACTTGGGGCTACTTTTGGAGCCGAAAGTAAGCCTGGTAGCGAAATAGTAGTTGTCTAGCCACTTAACTCCGTGCAGATGCCAGAGTGATTTATGGATGGGAAGTAACTTAAAGGCGTTGGTAATATCCGACTTACTTAACCAGGCCGCCTTCCCGGAGTTAATAATCGCCTGAATGGCATCATCAATTCTAGCGTACTGAAGAGAAAAATCTTCTGACGGGATTAGTGCATTCAGGCTAGGTGTGGGAGAAGCGTGTGGTGCAGAAAAATCAATAATAAGCCTCTTTTTGTTGTTAAACTTCCCAGTGGCGATACCTAGAGGGTTCGTCCTCCATGAGGAGAAAGGAGGAGTAGTGAAAGGGCCTATCATGAAGCCGTTATCCACTTCTTTCTGTAAGAGAACTTGTAGGGTATCGGGGTCTGTGAGAGCTGACTGAAGGTTGGGGCACTCCAGGATGCCTGAGGGGAGAGAGACAAAGCCTGTGTGAAACCCGTGAGTGAACCCTGACGTGAGAAATTCCACCAGATGTAAAGAAGGATGATTAGCCAGGTAACGTTGCAAACTCGGAATGTTTATTGGAGTAGAAGCCTTTTTAGGGTACAATTTGTTAGGGCACATCGTCTTGGCATGTGCCCTGAAACAAAGCGAGCACACATGCAGCAGCCTACAAGCACTGTAACTACAACCCCCAGCATTAAAATTATTGCAGACCTGAGCTTTTCCCAAGAACACTATGGGCCTGCCTAATTTATCTCTAACCTCCTTCTGGCTGGAAGTTGACTGGAAATCGGAGTTGGCGCTGCTGGTAGAGGGGATAGCTACATTCTCGGGACAGAAATTAATAGAGTGAGCTGCAGATGAGCAAATGGCACAGGAAGGGGTTTTGAGACCTGCAAAATGCATGAGAAACAATTCTGTATCTAACTGACCCCAGTCCGTGACTGTATTATACTGGGACAACGAAGCGGCTGACCTAGCGGAGAACGACTTGTGATAGTCGTAGAAGGCAAAGCCCCCGTACTTATAAGCCAACTCTATTACCTTGTGAAGGTACAAATCCAGCTCCTCTCTGCGGAGGGGAAAAGCAGTACAGATAACGTCTCTGTATAGGCCAAATGCCAATACAAACTCAGGGATGTTAAGTTTCCTATTCAACCTAGGGTCCCTGGCCCTCATCACTACTGACAGGTCCTCAAACGTGTATGCCCTGTTTTCAACCACGTCTTGAGCCGCTATCAGTAGCGAGGCCAAGTTAACATCCTTTCCCTCTATGATGTCACGTCTGAGAGACTGCGGTATCAGGTGAATAGGATTAATAAGGTTGGAAACTTTCCTAGCCGGTGGAGGGTCACTGTTACCTCCTAGAGCGGGCGTGGGTTGGACAACCGGCCCGGGCATCTCGGGGACTGAAGGGACGTTATTAGCTTCCAGGTTATCCAATCTGTTATTGATGGTGGCAACTGAGGACACCAGGGAGGCCATCATGGCGTGTAATTCAGCTAGGCTATTAAGTACGTTAACCTGTGAACTAGGGCCAGGCCTTTCGTTATCCTCAGTAGAGTTCAATAAACGAAACAGTTCGTTCTTCCTAGCTGAAGCCGGATAAGGGATATTTCTCTTTTTAAGTTCAGCGGTAATCTTAGGGATAGTCCAGGAGCGATAGCTGGAAGCTGGACTTGGAGGGGTTGGTTGCGTTCCCTGCGTGCCCGACCTGAGCGGGGTGCTGGAAACCGACAGATTGTCTTCTAACACCGAAGCGTTGGACATTCTAAGGGGCAGAGAGGGCGAGTTTAGTGTTGAAAATAAAAAGCTGGAGGGACCCCACTTACTAGGCTAGTGCCCATAGGCGAAATTGTATTAGCTTAGCTTTTGTTGGTGGCAGATGAGGCCCTAACTACTTGCCAAGCGGCTATGAGAGGCTCTAACTATGATTTGGCGCGTGGGGCCTTGGTGCCACTGAGGTGGGTGGCGGGGAGTTGGCCTCTCGGTGACCTAAAAAGAAGCAATACGATTGGCCGTGACTGGTGAGGCCCTAACTAATTTTGAAGCAAGGCTATAGCTATGCGTTGGGACGATTGGCCTGAACCTCGGAACGTAAGGGCTGACCTATGCCTTGCGGGACCTCTAACCTTGTAGGCAAAGAGCCCACGGGAACATACCTAAGTTGGCGGGAGAAATTACAACTAGTCCTCGAACCCCCCCCCCCCCCCCCCCCCTGCCAGGACACACCAATAACATACCTGCTGAGGAAGGAAACTTTACTTGACCTAATAAAGTATAATCCTGCAGGGAACCAATGGAACTAAAGGAAAAGAAACGTGACCTATTTATGATATGTACTATTTAACTACAACATACACACAAGAACTGGGTGACACCGAGGCCTACCTCTTAACAAAGCTGCGAATACGTACACCCGCGAAGGGCCACTTGCGAAAAGTGTCAGTACTAGTAAGAACTACAACAAAAACAGGACAGGAACAGCCATTTAACACAATGGAACAACATACCCCCTATTCACACTATTTAGCTATTTATGACATTTAAGGGGACCACATAACTACTTTAAACACCGAAGTTGAGAATACTGGGCACTACTAAACCGCTTAAACCCCTTTCATATCAAACGTAACTACTAAGACTTAGCTTAAAACGTGAACACATCCCCTGAATACGGAACAGAATGAAGATAATCGTACCCCCTGAACGAAAACGTATGGCAGCCCGTTGTGGCTGAAAGAGACTACGAGGTGTAAGTGTAACTGAACGTGTTACACTGACCGAGAAAAGCAGCGGATTGAATGCGAGCCCGTGAGCGACAGGGCTAAACTTACGATTCCGATGCCGTCCGAGAGAGAGGCAGGAAGCGGAATACTCACGAATACAGCCACCGGGCGTATGAACCGGGCTGCCGGCGGGCGGGAATACTGACGTTTACGGATCTGCAAACCGGAAGTACACTGAAGCACTTCCGAGATCGTCGAAGACAGGTAAGCAGGGGCTCACTGAGTTTAAATAGGGAATTTAAGTGCCTCCCACAATTACAGGCCAAGCCTTCTATATATAGATATATATAAATATCTATGTATATATATATATATATATTGGTTGTGAATTTAATTGTACAATAAAACATGTGATTTGAATGTTTAATTTGAAAGGTAATGACGAGTTCTGTATCAGAATTTGATATAAAGTTTTCTAGATGACAGTTGCACTCTGTATCGTATGACCTTTCCAATTCTTTGCCAATCTGAATGATGGAAAGTCCATGGGGAGCACAATTTAAATGTATATCATTATTTGGCAAGATAAAAAAGCATGATGTTCCTGTTTTATCCTACAAAGTAGGCCAGCACATTTTGTAAGCTTTGTGGCTTCATGCTGCTTTTTCTTTGATTCTAACATAAATACACAAGCACCACTCTGGGACATTACTGGCCTTTATATAAATAACAAAGATATTCTAAAAACATTCCGCTCATAAGATGTACTGCAGCTATGCTATTTCTGCTGGATTGTTCTCATATCAGTAATGGCATGTTAATTTGGACCAGTTAATTAATTCTAATTGTTTGGAACCATAACAAACAAAAGGCAACAGACTATTTTATTGATGTATACTATGGAATATTTGGAGGGGATTGGAGGACATTCATTAATCAACTGGTAGCATTTGCAAATACATTTCTATATAGAGAAAAATGTACAATCATATTCCTTAATTAATTTTTTTAATGTAAGCCTCACCTCGACTTAGTCCTCTGATGCAGCATGCCAGGAAAAGACCTGATTTCAGCTATTTATTATATGCTACAACAATCAGCAGATTATGCCAGCTGTACACAAAAACACAACTGGGAACACATCTGCCCAAACCTGAAAGATAAGGAATGGAGTAACATAGTAAGTTTCACAAGAAAATTATCTTTCTTTGGAGATTTTCAAAAGCAGTCGTTAAAATGTCAACGCGTGGCAACTGAAATACTTTATAAAATCAAACACAATATCCTAAATTAGATTTTTAAAGTTTGATAGAGTTTTTCACAAAAGTGTGAATTGTTGATAATCCAGAGTGAATTAAAAATCCACTATGCTACTTGGCTATTTTGGCCTTAAGTTTGACCTCCTGACAATTATCACTTTATTGAATATCCCTGTGAAAGTCCAAGAGACTTCTTTTTGCATATCATGTGTAAATGGTATGACATGAACCCCTTAATGACTGATGACGGTCCAGGACCGTCATCCGAAACATCCCCTTGAGGACTGATGACGGTCCTGAACCGTCATAATTACTTACCAGATCACTGCCGTTCCCCCGCTAGTGATCGCCGTTGCTCCGGGTCTGGGGGGACTGCTTGACAGCACAAACAGTCCCCCCTCGGCAAAATAGGCCCCCGCGGGCCATGTGATCGCTCTAACAGAGCGGTCACATGGCCGCAATAGGTGTCCAAGTATCTGCCTGCAGGGGGACTGCCTGTGCTGACAGGCAGTCTCCCTGCTGCTGGAAAATAAAAAAATATGAATAAAAATGTTAGTAAAAATGTTAGTAAATAAAAAAAACAATATATGTATATATATCAGATATATATATACATATATTATATCTATATATAATATGTATATATGTTGTATATATAATGTCATACTAAGTGTACTTTTATATTAATATATATTAATATAAAATACACTTATAATGAAATTACACACGTGTATATATATATAGTATATATTTTATTATAAAATATAAATAATAAATAAATACAAATAAATATACAAATATAAAAAAATGTAAAAAGAATGTAAAAAAATTATATATATAAGTAATTTTATTCTTACTGTATATATATATATATATATATATATATATATATATATATACATTCTATGTGCATATTTATGTAATATAATAATAATATTTTTACATAAATAACTAATTTTATTGATTGCAATTTGAGGGACCTGCCTGTCAACCCAGGCCGAAAGTCCAGAGAATTTAATTTGCTAACACTGTAACCCCTTGAGGACACATGACATGTGTGACATGTCATGATTCCCTTTTATTCCAGAAGTTTGGCCATTAAGGGGTTAACCCTGTAACTTTCCATGACACCCTAAAACCTGTACATGGGGGGTACTGTTTTACTTGGGCGACTTCGCTGAACACAAATATTAGTGTTTGAAAACAGTAAAACATATCACAGCGATGATATTGTCAGTGAAAATGACGTTTTTTGCATTTTTCACACACAAACAGCACTTTCACTGGTGATATCATTGTTGTGATACGTTTTACGGTAACACTAAAACACTAATATTTGTGTTCAACAAAGTCTCCCAAGTATAACAGTACCCCCATGTACAGGTTTTATAGTGTTTTTTAAATTTACAGGGTCAAATATAAGGCTTGTTTTTTTCAATTTGCCAGATTGGTTATGTTGCCTTTGAGAGCGTATGGTAGCCCAGGAATGAGAATTACCCCCATGATGGCATACCATTTTGAAAAAGAAGTCAACCCAAGGTATTGCAAATGGGGTATGTCCAGTATTTTTAATAGCCACTAAGTCACAAAAACTGGCCAAAGTTAGCGTTCATAATTGTTTTTTGCATTTTTAACACACAAATAAATATAAACGTTAATTTTGGCCAGTGTTTGCGACTAATTGGCTACTAAAAAGACTGGACATAACCCATATTGAATACCCTGGGTTGTCTACTTTAAAAAATATGTACATGTGAGGTGTGATTCAGAGATTTATGACAGATAATAGTGTTACAATGTCACTATTGATAAATGTTAAAAATATATATTTTAAAACAGCAATGTCATACTTGTACTAATAGCCCTGCAACTTGCAAAAGAAAATCACATAAACACTGGGTGTTTTTAAACTCAGGACACAATTTTAAATCTATTTAGCAGTTTTTTTCATTAGCTTTTGTAGACAAGTAAAATATTTATATATTTTTTTTACCACATTTTATTATTTTTTAAAGTTAATTATATGACATGATACAAATAATGGTATGTAAAGAAAGCCCTTATTATCCTGAAAAAAACCCAATATATAATTTGTATGGGAACAGTAAATGAGAGAGAGGAAAATTATAACTAAACACAAACCCTATTAAAGTGTTAAAACAGCCCTGGTCCTTAACGTACAACATGGCCAAAACAGTCCGGTCCTGGCTATGTTGCCAGAAAACTCTAGCCAAAACAAGCACTACACAGAGATGTAGTGTGAAGCTATATTAGCACTTATGTTATACCATTTATTCCACTGTAATTGCATGCAATCTCATTAGGTTCATTAAAGGACCACTATAGTGCCAGTGTAGCAGTACTTACCCTCTCCAGGGGCCGGCCGGGGTCCTCTCTCCTCGCCGCGCGCGGTCCTGCTCCTGCACGAGCCGCGTGCGGCTCATCCAACGACGAGATCAGTCGGGCGGGCAGTGACCGCGAGAAGCGGTCACGTGTCCCGCCTGACACTAAGAGCGCGCCGCGCATCTCGGGCGCGCTCTTAAAGGGACAGTGGGAGACAAAATTAGAATCAGTCTCCTATTGGCCCCTGTCATGCCACGTTCCCCATACACTCACGTTTTGGGGGCGTGGATATGACAGGGGCCAATCAAAGTGAACATTAGGGTATTTATACTCACCTGTTTCCTTTGCACCTTGCCCTATCGTGGTTTCTGTCCAGTTCCCTTTAGTGCTTGTATCGTTCAGTTGGTTTTTTGGTGCTTGACCTTGGCTTTGTTCCTGACTCCGCTCTCTCTTTATCCTTGCTTGTTTATCCGCTGGTTTGTCTTCTGTGTACCAGTCCTCGGCTTGTTCTACTTTACGCTGTCTCTCCGTTCCCTTGACCTCGGCTTGTTCTGGACTCTGTCTTTTCTTGTACTCATCTAGTCCGGCCATTCTAAGGTCCGGTAAGACGAATCCTGGTTTCTTGTCTCTTGACTGTCTGGACTATTCCTGCGTGTTGGGGTATATTACCGTGACATTACGATAGGGCCATGGACCCCGCAGGTTTAGGACAACAGATGGCCACTCATGAGGCTAGATTCGCAGAACAGGATCACCGTATGGATCAAATGGCTCAAGCCATCCAGACACTGTTATCCAGATCAGCTCCGGTACCTGTACCTGCGCCTCCTGTAACCCCTATACCAGACACAGCTAATATGCCTAATGCTTCAGCACATCTAACCCCGCCACCTAGGTATGGAGGGGACGCTAAGACATGTAGGGGATTCCTTAATCAAGTGGAATTCCACTTTGAAATGTACCCACGTTCATTTCCCACTGATAGATCTAAGGTGGGTTTTCTTATGCACCAGCTTACGGATAAGGCACTTGAATGGGCAAATCCTATTTGGGAGGCTAATGGACCTATGGTACACGACTTCAATAGCTTCCTCACAGCGTTTCGTAGAACATTTGACACGACTAAAAGGTCAAAAAATGCCGCCAGGGCGTTAATGAGAATTAAGCAAGGATCTAAATCTGTAGCCGATTATGCTATTCAGTTCCGTACCCTTGCCTCACAGGTAGATTGGACTAACAATGGGCTTACTACTGCGTTTATGGAAGGTCTGTCTGAAACTATGTTGGATGAGGTAGCAGCTAAGGACCTCCCTGTACCCCTAGAGGACCTTATTGACTATCTCATCGATATAGATAACAGGATCCGTGACAGGTTATATACCAGGTCCAGAAATAGACGCTTTGTCCCCGTTAACCCACCTAGAGCTGAGACTCCCGAGGGATCTAAAGGGTCAGAGGAGGAACCTATGCAGTTAGGGGTTGCCAAACTTACTGACGCTGAAAAACTTTATAGGAGAAAGGAGGGACTTTGCCTTTATTGTGGTAGGGGGGGCCATATGAGACAAGAATGTCCCGTGCGTCCGGGAAACTATCGCACCTAAGACCGTATAGAGGACTGGCCTTGGGTGTGACATCAGAGTCCTCACAGTTGCCTCTTAATAAATTGCTTCTCCCTGTTTCCCTGCACCTTGGTAGTAACTGCATAGCAGGGAATATACTAGCCCTGGTTGATTCCGGAGCGGCCGAAAACTTTATAGATTCCAGTTTTGTCAAGGAGAATAACATACCCACTAGAGAGAAGGAGACACCCTTGGCCGTTGAGGCCATAGATGGTAGACCATTATGCTCTCCAGTTATCACACATGAAACTGTACCAATACATATGTCTACAGGGGTGTTACACTCTGAAACCATTCGGTTTCAGATCATTACTTCTCCTTCCTCTCACCTCGTGTTAGGGTATCCTTGGTTGCGTACTCATAATCCCACTATTGATTGGGAGTCAGGACAAATAGTTTCTTGGAGTGATGCTTGCCAAGAGTCTTGTATTGTTAAAATCACCCCTTTGAATTCTACTAATATTCCTCCCGTGCCTACGGTCATACCCCCTCAGTACTTGTCTCTTAAATCTGTTTTTGATAAAAGGGAGGCTGAAAAGTTGCCACCTCACAGGCCTTACGACTGTGCTATTAATTTACTACCTGGTACTATGCCTCCCAAAGGGAGAATATATCCTTTATCTCCTCAGGAGAATCTGGTTATGGTGGATTATATTAAGGAATCTTTAGAAAAGGGATTTATAAGAAGATCCTCTTCCCCGGCAGGGGCTGGTTTCTTCTTTGTATCTAAGAAAGATGGCGAATTAAGGCCTTGTATTGACTATAGGGGCCTAAATAAAATCACCGTCAAAAATGCGTACCCCATACCTTTGATCACGGAACTATTTGATAGGCTTAAACATGCCACGGTTTTTACTAAATTGGACCTTAGGGGTGCTTACAATCTCATACGTATCAAAAAGGATCACGAATGGAAGACCGCATTCAATACCACTACGAATATACTGTGAATATACTGTCACTACGAATATACTGTGATGCCCTTTGGCCTTTGTAACGCCCCAGCAGTTTTTCAAGAATTTATTAATGATGTCCTACGTCAATATATACATACATTCGTAATAGTATACTTGGACGACATATTAATTTATTCTACTGATTTACAGACTCATCACATGCATGTTAAATTAGTGTTGAGAACTCTTCTTGTTAACGGTCTCTATTGCAAACTCGAAAAATGTTCATTTGATCAATCAGAAGTCCAATTCTTGGGTTATATAATCTCTGCCAAGGGGTTTCGTATGGATCCCAAGAAACTTTCTGCCATTATGGAATGGCCTCTACCTCAGGGTTTGAAAGCCATTCAGCGTTTTCTGGGGTTTTCAAATTATTATAGGCGTTTTAATAAAGGGTTTTCTGCCATTGTAGCACCTATAACCAGAATGACCAAGAAGGATGGTAATACTCATGTCTGGAAACCAGAAGCACTTGAGGCCTTTGAATTCCTGAAGGCTTCATTTGCCTCTGCCCCTATTTTACAGCATCCTGTCCCTTCACTACCCTTTATTCTTGAAGTTGATGCTTCTGAGATTGAGGTAGGTGCTATCTTGTCTCAAAGAGATTCACCTGAAAAGCCATTACACCCTTGTGGCTTCTTTTCCAGACAGATGTCCAAAGCAGAGAAGAATTATGATGTAGGCAATCGTGAACTCCTTGCTATCATTTTGGCGCTCAAGGAATGGAGACATCTACTAGAAGGTACTAGGGATCCCATCCTCATTTTAACGGATCACAAAAACCTCTCCTACCTTAGTGAAGCAAAAAGATTGTCTTCTAGGCAGGCCAGGTGGTCTCTGTTTTTGTCTCGTTTTAATTACATAATCACATACAGACCAGGTGATCGTAATACTAAAGCTGACGCTCTGTCCAGACAATTCGAGACTACTGACAAACTAGAAATTGATGTTACCCCTGTCATTCCTCCCGACAGAATAATAGCTACTACTGTTCTTTCTATTTCTTCTTCCCTCTTACAAACTATACAGGCTAAACAAAACATGGCTCCTGGGGAGAGGCCTGCTGATAAACTGTTCGTTGATATACCCGAGAGACGAGACATTATGTCATTATATCATGACACTAGAACTGCTGGACACCCTGGTATTTCTAAAACGTTCTCAGCAGTTTCTAGATATTTCTGGTGGGCTTCCTTACGCAAGGACGTCACCGATTACGTTAATGCCTGTACTACTTGTGCTAGTATGAAGTCCTCCCACAGAGTTCCTTGTGGGTTGTTGCATCCGTTGCCCATACCCGAGAGGCCGTGGTCCAATCTATCCATGGATTTTATTGTTGAATTACCTCCTTCGAATGGTAAAACTGTCATCCTGATGATTGTGGATCGTTTTTCTAAGATGGCTCATTTTGTGTCTCTTGTCAAATTGCCATCATCCAAGGAACTTGCCTCTATCTTTGCCAGGGAGGTGTTTCGGTTGCATGGTATTCCCACTTCGATCGTGTCCGATAGGGGTAGCCAGTTTATCTCCAGATTCTGGAAAACGTTTTGTTCAGAGATGGGTATCTCCCTCTCGTTTTCTTCCGCTTACCACCCCCAGTCTAATGGAGCTGCTGAACGTGCCAACCAATCTCTAGAGCAGTATCTTCGTTGTTTCGTGTCCCACCATCAGAACAATTGGGCTGACCTTCTTCCTTGGGCTGAGTTTGCTCGTAATAATGCTGCTCATGAATCCTCCGGTAACAGCCCTTTTTACGTTGTTTATGGCCGGCATCCCGTGGTTCTTCCAGCTGCATTCTCCTTACAGGGCATGCCAGCTCTGGATGAACATTTGGCTGGTTTACGTAATACTTGGGAGCAGGTTAAGTGTTCTTTGGTGGCTTCCGCTGCTCGCCAGAAGGTTCAGGCAGACAAGCATCGCAGGGCGGCTCCATCCTATGCTGTGGGGGACCGGGTTTGGCTTTCTACTCGCAATATTCGTCTTCGTGTGCCTTCTATGAAGTTGGCTCCTCGTTTTATTGGTCCTTTTCGTATCTTGCATGTGGTTAATCCTGTCTCGTATGCCTTGGATCTTCCTAGGAATCTACGCATTCCTAACGTGTTTCATACCTCCTTGTTAAAACCCCTCCTGTGCAACCGTTATTCTCGGCATGTCCCTCCTCCCCCTCCGGTTTCTGTGGAGGGCCATGAGGAATTTGAAGTGGCTGCTATACTTGACTCTCGTTTTCTTCGGGGTCGCCTCCAATATCTGGTACATTGGAAGGGCTATGGGTCTGAGGAACGCAGTTGGATTTCCGCTGGCGCTGTTCACGCTCCTCGCCTTGTGCGTTCTTTCCACGCTCGCTTTCCTGCCAGGCCTGCTCCTCCCCGCCCGGTGGGCGTGTCTTCAGGGGGGGGTACTGTAGCAGTACTTACCCTCTCCAGGGGCCGGCCGGGGTCCTCTCTCCTCGCCGCGCGCGGTCCTGCTCCTGCACGAGCCGCGCGCGGCTCATCCAACGACGAGATCAGTCGGGCGGGCAGTGACCGCGAGAAGCGGTCACGTGTCCCGCCTGACACTAAGAGCGCGCCGCGCATCTCGGGCGCGCTCTTAAAGGGACAGTGGGAGACAAAATTAGAATCAGTCTCCCATTGGCCCCTGTCATGCCACGTTCCCCATACACTCACGTTTTGGGGGCGTGGATATGACAGGGGCCAATCAAAGTGAACACTAGGGTATTTATACTGACCTGTTTTCTTTGCACCTTGCCCTATCGTGGTTTCTGTCCAGTTCCCTTTAGTGCTTGTATCGTTCAGTTGGTTTTTTGGTGCTTGACCTTGGCTTTGTTCCTGACTCCACTCTCTCTTTATCCTTGCTTGTTTATCCGCTGTTTTGTCTTCTGTGTACCAGTCCTCGGCTTGTTCTACTTTACGCTGTCTCTCCGTTCCCTTGACCTCGGCTTGTTCTGGACTCTGTCTTTTCTTGTACTCGTCTAGTCCGGCCATTCTAAGGTCCGGTAAGACGAATCCTGGTTTCTTGTCTCTTGACTGTCTGGACTATTCCTGCGTGTTGGGGTATATTACCGTGACAGCCAGGAAAACAACATTGTTTTCCTGGCACTATAGTTTTAATAGGTCCCCCCCCACCCTCAGGGTCCCACTCCCGCTCCCTCAGCGCTGGGGACTCTCCTCCCTCTTCCGACGTCATCTGCATTTCTCAATGCATTCCTATGGACTGCAGCATCTTCTCACTGTGAAAATCACAGTGAGAAGTGCAGAAGCACCTCTAGCGGCTGTCAATGAGACAGCCACTAGAGGCTGGATTAACCCTAATGTAAACATAGCCGTTTCTCTGAAACTGCTATGTTTACAGCTGCAGGGTTAACCCTAGATGGACCTGGCATGCAGACCACTTCATTAAGCTAAAGTGGTCTGGGTGCTAGTGGTCCTTTAAGTGCATCCATACATATTATATGTTTTAAAGAACAGTATAAATAATTGTTTTAAGCTTTTTCTTAAATAATTTAGTGGAAAAAAAGAATTTAAAATATATTCACTATTACAAATTGAGTTTGGGAATATCTCTTTTCTAAGACACATGACTTTCTGATAAATACGTTTCCAGTCATTCTGATATTGACATTCAACACACCCTGCATGCTAACTGGTTGTAGGAGGGACAGTATCTTTCGCCCACTATTTTTGTTAACCATTTTGTCCAAACCATGTGTGTTCAGTTCCTCCTGTGTGCAAAAAATCTAAAATTGTGCGGTTAAACCATGATGACATCGTATCACCCTTGACGTCTAGACATGTATACCACATGAAGATGGTTTTGCAGTACTTAGGGGAACATTATGGAAGATGATCTTGGAGTTTGGCCTCTGTAAATTTGTTGTGACCCTACTAGAGATCATCCTTCCTAAGATTTTTTTTTCTACAACACAATCTTATGTGAAGACTATGATGGGGCAAATATGGTACCATTATACACCAACATCTTCATAGCTGACTTTGAAGAACATTGCTTGTAACACAATCATAACTACACCAACTGTACACACTTTTGGCTGCACAACATGGGTCACAGTTTCCTGATCTGAATGGTCTGACATGTCTGTGTTTGCAAACGATCCTATCTCATGTCAATCCATCATACAGTTTACAGATACCTCAGATTCTTCTGTAGCCTGTTAAAATTACATTAAACAAATATGACTAATTACTGAGCTATAAACGGCATCTACTTATTTAAACAGCCCACTAATGTATGTAGCTTCCTCCTACACCACAAAAAAATATCTCTGTTGCAGCTACTTCCTACAGGTTGAAAGATTTGTGAGTTATAAATCTTTGTTGGAAGTCAAGCTCATGGCAATTGGAGAATGCAATCAGGGAGAAAGTATATAATCACCAGATCATACTGGAAGCAAAACTGAATGCAAAAAGACAGATAGGGACTTGCTATCTTACACCAATAAAAAAAAAAGCCAGTAGCTGTTCACTGACTGTAAATATAAACTAGCACATAGTTGGGGGTTACTAGCAAAAATAAATCTGCCTTCTGCCTTGGAAAATTCTCATGGCACGTCTTGAGAGAAGTGACACTTGCCAGTCAGAGTACTCTACTTAGATTTGCAAGTGTAAAAAAGTCTTTATAAAGGATGTTTCCACCTGGAAGCTTATTCTGCGCAGAGAGCTTAAAGGGCTCACTTGGATTTATTTTTGTTGTGGCAGAGTTTTTTTATTTTTTTGTCAGCTTTTGCTAATTGTTTTATTTTAATTTTAATAGTAACATTGGTAATTGTGGGTCTTCATTTTCCCTTTTGTGGGATGAAGAAGAGACGATGCACAAAGAAAGATGACGTCTGATTTTAAGTACATTTTGTTTTCACAGGTATTATATTTATGTTAGTCCCCTCACTAGTATGGGTGAGGAGGTAGGTATTCCTTTTTATAATTTGGGGTAAGAACCCAATATTGACGGGGCTGGTCAATGGTATGTCCACCATCCTTGTATATTTTATTATTACCTCATGGGTAGGAACTCTGTGGGACATTACCTCACACCCTCGTGTTATAAAATTAATACCACCAACCCAACAGTCAAAGGTAGTAGAAATTTAAGTCCCCCCTATATTATTTTTAAAAGTATCCCCCCACCTGATGCCCATGGGTGGCGGTGCATGGAGGATCAGACCCATCCATTATATATATATATAAAGATTTCAAGTGATAGGGAAGAAATGGCTGCTCAGTAACTAGTTTTTAGTTACAGTGAGCAGCTACTTGTATGCTGGCCACTAGGAGCACTCAATACATCTGTGGTGTTGTGCACCAACTGAACTACAGTCTTAGCTAGTCGTTCCTGGCATGGTACAGTTACACTACTAACTTCCTACTGTAAGTGAATTGTGAAGGAAGTGCATATTGCTGCTTAAAAGGCTACGCTTCTATCATGGAAATGGAAGCTCCCTGTACAGCGATCAGATGGCCAATCAGGCTGGTGATTTCGTTGGCCTACTGTTTTGTCATGACCCTGATGTAAAATCCAACAAAATTTACACAAGTGGCCTGGCAGACACGTCACAGGGATGATGTTTACTGGGAGTTTATCTGTCCCTTTCACCTAGTAGATGCTTGGCTCAACATCCAATTACTCTGACTAAGGGTGATACTAATGGAAGATGTACTTATTAAGGTAGTTGGTTGCGCAAAAGTCAGGTACCACACCAGCGGATTTGCTGTCTTCCCTTGTCTTTTTTCATCCCTCATTAATACAGACTTGTGGTGTCTTTGCAGGTGTTGGTTCATACTGGCACTAGTAAGATTACCCATCCCTCTCCTTCTAATCCTTCCTTGTCACACAATTTACAATTTGCAATTCTCCTTTTTGGGAGGCTGTCAAAGTAATGCCAAACTTTGCTTCTGCGTGGTATATAAGCCTCAACCATTTATCTTGTGGTTGATGAAGATGCGGGTGCATTTACACTGGTGGCAATGAAATCTGTCACAACACTAGCTTGTACACTAGCACTTGGTTGACTAGTGCTAATGAAAACGGTAATAGTGATGTTAATAATAATCTCACTGGGTGAGCTACGTCTGGTTCTGTTAGGAAATGATGCTCCACATATTTCTATTAAGTGATGGAATTCAGCTGCAGATAGAGATGGACTTGAACACAGTGGTTAGTTATAGTAGATGCAGAAAATAGTGGACTGCTGGCCGCCCTCTCCGGACTCTCCTCTTGTTATTCCTCTGTATCACAGTCGCTTTTCTCATGGGACAGACTTAAACAAATGCTCCGAGTGGTGGGGGAAATAGTGATATCATCATCAACATATTTCCAAGTTGGTATTAAGAGGCTAGCAGTGCAACCAAGCACTAGACATAAACAACAGTGTCACGTTAGGATAAATAAAGCAGGTTATCGCCAATTCTCAAAGTTTGTATGAGTGCTTATGTTGCTTATGTTGAAGTAGTTATCCAACAATTTCCCATACAGAGTTAAAACACACAGTATCATTGCTGATCTATCTGCCTCAGTAGCTGCCAAAGTATCTAGAAGAAGTCTGCTTGGAATAGATTGTTTTAATGTCCCTCCTTTTTTCCCTCTAATGGTCATGTCTCACTTGATCTGTGAATAAAATCAACATTTAGTGTCTGTTCCTTAACCAACAATCACTTTTGTTTCCACATCTTGATTGGAAATGGAATACAGTCCACGTGATTGAGCAGACCTCTTGCTGATCACAGCAAACTGAGCTGATTATTTGCCCCTACAAAAAAAAAAAAAAGACAAACAAAACAAAAGTAGTCTTTCAGCCTGCTCGGAAATCAGAATTTCAGCCAAACCGCAGTTTAGCCTGAAACAAATCTGCTAGTCTTATTAGTGTCAGTGGCCAAGCTGTGTACACTTGTTTTATTATAAAATATTTTTCTGGAATGAGGGTGTCAATCTATAAAGATGTAAGCATGCAAAAAGTACAGCATATTAAAGACCAAAGACCAAACCTATTAAATACAGTAACTGTATTGGTTCCAGGAGTGTCCTCTTAAGGAGTTTATGTCATTATAGTATGTCCTGCTAAGGAATTTATGTCCTCATAAGATGTCATACATAACCCATCACTTGTCCTTAAGAGTCTAACATTTTCAAGAATCATTGTGACAAAGGATTTATGATGTGCTAAGTAGGTTAGAATTGGCTTGATCTGCCCACCTAAAGTATTTTCAATCTGCTCATATAAATGAAATAGTTTATGTAAGTTTAATATACATATCTGCAATTGCTGGAAAATAGCCTCATTTATATTGTCCTTAAAGGACCACTCCATACTCCAAAAGCACTTTAGCAATGGCAGCTCTCTAATTAGGTGATTTAGGCGCCCGCCTAAGGCTTCACACTGTGGAAGGGCCTGGTGGCCGCCTAAATCACCGTAGGGCAGACTGAACTGGGTTACTGTTGCAATGCTCTGACTAGAGATCGCGAGACATTCACCATGTGGTCTGCAGCTCTGCATCCGGCAGAGCTGCAGACCGGGAAGCCCACCAGACCACCAGGGACACAGGGTGCCCACCGAACCACCAGGGAACCGTCCAACAAAACAAAAAAAAGGTAAATTTCAGCCCCCCTTCTCACCCTGTCACCCCCTTCTCACCCTGTCACACCCTTATTACTTTGTCACCCCCTCTTACCCTGTCACCACCCTCTTACTCTGTCACCCCCCTCTTACTCCATGACCCCCTCTGTCACGCCCTCTAACTGTCACCCCCTTACCCTGTCACCCCCCTCTCACTCCATGACCCCCTCTGTCACGCCCTCTAACTGTCACCCCCCTTACCCTGTCACCCCTCTCTTACTCTGTCATGCCCTCTCACCCCATGACCCCCTCTTACTCTGTCACCCCCCCTCTCACCCTGTCACCCCCCACTTACTCTGTCACCCCCCGTGACCACCCTCCGCACTATGGTCACCTCACCCTGTCACACCCCCTCTCACCCTGTCACCCCCTCAGACTATATCACCCCACACTACATCACCCCGTCTTATTCTGTCACCCCCTCTCACTCTGTCGTCCTCATCACACTATGTCACCCCCTCTTACTCTGTCACCCATCTTCACTATGTCACCCTCCCTCTCACCCTGTCACTCTCCACTCACTCTGTCCCCCATCTCACTCTCTCAACCCCTCTTACTCTGTCACCACCCCTCACACTATGCCACCCCCTCACACTCTGTCACCACCCTACACTATGTCACCCACCCTCTCACACTATGTCACCCACCCCACACACTCTGTCACCTCTCTTCTCACACAGTCACCTCTCTCCGCACACACTGTCACCTCTCTCCGCACACACTGGCACCCCTTCCATGCACACTGGCACCCCCTCCATACACATTGCCACCCCCCTTCATACACACTGTCACTACCTCCAAACACACGGACACCACTCTCTGCACACACGGGCACTACTCTTTGCACACACAAGCACCACTCTCCGCACTCTGGCACCTCCCTTCATACACACTGTAAACCCTAAACACTCTGGCACCCTCCTGTTCTTTTACACTCACCATGCCACAGTCACCCTTTTCTCTCCCTGTCACTCCCTGAAGGCAATCCTTATACACACCATCATAAAACAAAGCTTCGCCATAAACTCGGTGCCAAAGGCCACAGGCAGTACACAAACATACACATGCTCAGAGAAACATACATACATATACAAGGATACTCACTGCCAGACACACACTCTCAGGCACACACAGGTAGACAATGCAACGATGGATACAGAGACTAGCTCTCTATATTCAGTGATGCAAGCTCCCCCTTCAATATATCTACAGCTTTGCAGTCTCCTTCAATTATCTCCTCTAACATAACAGAAGTGGCATGCACGCTCTACTTGAGGCAGGCTGTACTTCTCCAACACAGGCCTCAGACCAGCTCCTCCAGACCCCAGACCAGACATGCGCACGTGCATGAGGCAGCATGCGTACACACTGTGGTGGGCACGTGTGCACGAGCCGGAGCACACATACACATGGGAACCAAATTAGAGGCTTCTCAATGACAACTTATGGTTATTTCCATGTGAGGAGACTGAAAGGGGAGCACTTGCAAAGTCTGTAGTTCATAAGCTCTGCATCCTTTGCAAGTTATTTTAAAATGCACCCCTAATAAATAGATGCATGAAAAATTCTGTATTCATTAGGGGTAAATCTATATATCTACTTCACAGTATTTTTTATTTTATTTTTGTGCCCATTTGGACAGTGGACTGTTCCTTTAACACACAGGGTTGCCATATATGCGATGTTTTTTTAAACATATATTACTTTTGCATATTCATGGGGAACTTGTGAAAAATTACGCCCTGTGGTATCTGGAATACAGAAGCTGCTGTATGAAATTAACTAGTTTGTTGCTGCAAATATGGAATACATAGTGCAGGGCAGCACTTATCATATGCTGCCATTATAATGAAGGAATTTGACATGATCTACAAAACATGGCAGATGTGGAAACCCTATTAACGTGGTATTATGCTGCTCAACTTTGAATGAATGTTAATTGTTATGAATATCCATTTCAGTTTTAGTAATCCAGTTTCTGCTGTTTAACAAATCTAATAATCCGCAAGGGGCTAATCCAGCTGAGCATCATGGGAGATGTAGTTTATAGTGGTGGCTAGCTAGCCAAAGGTCGTCACCTTGAACTAGGTAATGGGGAAAAAAAGTGTTTTTATAATGCTCGGTTTATATTATTTCCTATGAATTTCATTTCCTATTAACAGAAATGTTTTCCAGTTGCATAAATGGTAATTAAAGGAAGGCGACCTTATCACAGAACAGAGTGCCTTCATTGCTCTCTGTATGTTCTTTACAGATTCTTCTATTATCCACAGTGTACCAAGAAGATTGTTTCATCATTGTTCAGCCCAGCATAAAGAAAATAATGATAATTGAACTGAGATGGTCGTGCCTGTAATGACACTAGTTCCTTTTCCTGGCCGAACAATTCTACTATTCAATATGTGTTTATAAAAAAATAATCAACATAGGATCCAAGCCAAATATATTTTTATTTGCAAGGCATCTGTATGAGCTGTACAGAAACAGAAAAAACACACATCAGGTCACTCTATTTATATATGCAGTTTACCTGACTCTGGATCATGTAAATATTTGGTTTTCTCATCTTGTCCCTCCAGAATTTAGCAATGTGTTGAAGACCCCTCTTAGTTGGAGGTTTTATAAACATTTGTTGTTCCTCTTGGATGATTTCAGAATGTTGCAATGTGTTGCAGATACCAAGAGCATTAAATAGCTGAATAGTTTCAGATTCTTGGCCACAGACCATCCTCCTAAAAAGGGTACCCTACTGTTCAGGAATGTGTACTCAGCAGTGTTTTACCACCTCCACGGCAACTCCCCAAATGTTTCAGCATGAACCTGTGCATTAACATCTTTGTATCTTTATTACAGGACTATATTTCTCTCAAACATTAAAGATATTTATAGTCACACTGTGACCAATCTGAGCGCAAATAGTCACCGGCACCGTGAATGAAACATGCAAACAGACCACACTGTGTGTCTTATATAAACCTTAACACAGTGATGCACATTAACTGAGATGATGAATGGTGTACTCACCCCAGTAAATCCTAGCTTTGCAGCCATGTCTTTGGATCTTCATTTAAATGCATTGCACATCTGCATTGGATGATTAATGCTTTATTCATAATTAGAATACATTGATTTATATGGCATCCGTTTCTCATGCACTGTTTACCTAGATGCTAGCAATATGAATAGATACGGCTGATTGGTATGCTTATAGAAATGCAAGGGATTTTGTTTATCTTGAATATTGCAACGTCTAAACACCTGGTAATGATAACTTAAGTGATAACTGTTAGCATTGGTCTTTGCAGCATAGGGCGAGACGCAGCCCCCCCTTTCTTTGATTTAATTGAGACCTAAGAAGGATAATGTCTATACACATATATATACTGACACCTCTGGCAGTTATCTGCAATCTGCATAGTGGTAGCTGTCAGCTGGGGCAGCATTCAGGCTAATTTTTTATTTTTATTTTATTTGTTTTACTAAGTATTGATGTTTAATTATGAAGCAAGCCTCAAATAGAAACAATCTGCTTCTTATCAAACCTTATCTGATGTCACTTTCTACCCAATAAGTAGTGAAACATTTTCATTCCTAGGTATTTTACCCTAAGCTTCCTTTGCTGAGCTGCTCTTAAATAGGATAACCTGACATTTGTTCAAGTCTAACCTCATGTTAACATGTTCCTCTGTACTCAGTGATCAAAGGCTTTAACCACAATTTGTTTTAAAAAAAAACAAAAAAAAAAAACAAGATTCTGAATCTTCTGGGTTTGCCTAATTCTTGCTGTTTTAGTGATGTCTCACAAGATAACAATCATCACATTCCACACCCGATGGTTTATAAACCTAAGGCAGCTTACCTGTAGCAATCATTCAAATTTGGCTGTAATTCCCTATTAAGTATTAAAGGTTTGGACATAAAAGTTAGATGTGATAATCAAACATATGTGGCTAGTGTGACCTTATCCTTTTCATTCTGCTTGTTTTTATTCCTTGTATGATTTTTCCCCAACTGCATAAACGGGTCTTATGTTTACTCCTGTCCTCTCAATATGTTTTGTGTAAATTAAGCAAACATTCACAGAAGCTTATTTATCAGCCATCTTTTAAATGCCTCTTTTAAGCTATTACATTCAAACACCTCAATCTTGTTTAAACCAGTCAGCTCAGCTCTAAAAGGATTAGACTAAATAAGCCATCTTCATTCATGTTGACATATCTCATTGAGCTCCACGTTGTAGATATTACCTCAGAGTTTACAAACAATTGCATGACACCTACATAACAAAGCAAACAAAAACAATTATGCTAAGTTTGTTGCAGTCAAACTGAACAGCAATTTATCTAATTGTCAGTTTCTGGAATGCAGTTACAATGCTTTCAAAGCCCCAAGCTATTTTCGTCTATGAACATATCTTCCAAGTTTAGAAGGGGCAGTCCCTATTTTGGGCACAAATCCCTCTGTCCCACTTTCTATCCTAAGGTCCCTCTGTTTTAGGAGCTCCATATTGTAGTTGTGTCTGAGTGTATAACTAAGCTCCAAAGTTATGTCTTTAAAGTACAATAAATGTGTTTAGAAATCAGTCTGTGTAAATAAGAAACATTGTTCTTGTTCTAAATTACATCTTAATTGCAAAAATGTTATTAGTAAGTCAGCCACACCAAGGAAACTTCTAAAATGAAAGTCCTTTTTAAATTTTGGGAGGTATGCATGAGTATAAAGCATGTATAACTAACACCAAATTGCACCTTATTAACTGTGAACAGTCTTTGTGGCTTAAATCACCTACTTCATTACAAAATACAAATGTGAAGAGGATCGACTATGTCAACAGCGAATCTTATACTGGCCCAACAACACTACTAAATACCTTAACGTAAAATGAAAATAATAATCTTTTTTTCAGGACTGCAGGTTCCCTTCGATTACTCAGAATAGATGGGAGCTTGGTCTCTAGCGCATATGTATTATAACAGGTAGGCAGCCGCTACACTCAAAGCAGCGTCTCTCAATCCAGTCCAATAAAACGTGCAAACAGATGAGAAGAAAAAGCCATTGGATAGGTGAAACGCGTTAAGTGTATTTTAATATTTTTTATAGTTTTATAAACTAGCAAATCTAATAAGTAGTTAATATTTTAAACATTTTGTGACTTCACCCATAGCCTGGGCCCACATATTCCTTTGGTGGGGAAAATACCAGCGGAACATTGTGTAATGAGCAATACCCTAATTTGCTCCATACTTGTGAGTACCTCTTCTATTTTTTTTATCAAGCATATATTTGTATCAGTGAGCACTATATATTTTATTCTGTGAAGGTTGAAGGTTTTTTTTAATAAATGTATTTTTAGCAAAATTATTGACAACAATAAACCCATATCCCACCACTGTACTTAAATAAACAAAATAAACATAGAACAGACAATGGTTATCACTTTCCACAAAACTGACATGAAATAAGTGGCATTGCAAAGATACCTCGTCTGTCCGCCCCCACCCAAAAAAAACCTGAAACGACAAAACAAAAGCAGAGATCAATGTTAACATCATCAGTGGTTTTAATCATCAGTGGTTTTAATGTTGTGGCTGGACAGTGTATGTGTCTTTGTGTATCTGCGTGTGTGTCAGTGTGTGTATCTATGTATCTGCATGTGTGTCAGTGTGTTTATCTGTGTGTCTGTCTATTTGCATGTTTGTCAGCATGCATCTGTGTGTCTGCATATATGTCTGTAGATCTGTGTATCAGTGTGTGTGTGGCAGTCAGTGTATATGTATATGTGCATAAATATCAGCATTCAAGTGCCAACACTACACACCTGTGTTCATTTTGTTGACTAACAATTTTAGCTAGATTTTAGTCGACTAAAAGTTGTGAGATTTAGTCGACTAAAACTAGACTAAAACTAAAACAACTTAGATGACTAAAATACGACTAAAACTAAAATGGTGTTTTAATGGTGTCAAAAGACTATGACTAAAACTAAATAAAAATGTGCTGCCACAATTAACACTGGCGTGTGAGGGAGCCACAGAGGTGTTGGGGAAGGGGCAAAAGAGACAGATCGGGGCTTGGGAGAGATACACCCAGAGGGGCTAGGGGACACAAAGGAACACAGAGAGGCTGGGGAAGGGGCAAAAGAGACAAATCTAAACCCATTAGATTTAAGTCATGTCAAATAAAATCTACTGGAGATTTAGTCGACTAAAACTAGACTAAAACTAAAACAATTTAGATGACTAAAACACTACAATAATAAAACTAATTTGAAATTTGCTGCCAAAATTAACACTGCTACACACAAATACACCCGGTACATTCACACACACTCCATACAAAAACATGCTTACATTCAAACAACCACTGCCCGGTGATAAATACAACGCTGAAAGGATGGGCAAATGGTAGATCCCCAGCTTACATAGCAGTGTGGGAGTGGTACGACAGGTGAGGATTTACCTTTTTGCCATCCTTGCAAAAAAACTAAATTGTACCATGGCCCTCTCTATGTTAGTTCTGTCACTGCTCATACTCGCAAACACATTCTCGATGGACATAATGCTAGATTTAGTTGCTAACCTAGCCTAATCATTGGCATGTTGAGGTAGGAGGCAAGTGGATTTGTCAAGTAGGTTTACAAAGCATCTAGTTGTTTTTTGCAACTTGTCACAATAGCTAGCAATTAAAAGCAATGAGACAAATGTATATAAGATTTTAGACCAGAAGCCGCCAGCACTTTATTTTCAGCAACTGGCAGTAGCAAATATGGATCTTGACAGATTGTGCAATGTTTATTGAAAAATATCACTTATGTAAAATTCATGATTTCTATTTACATTTTAACACACTAAGAAAACTCCACTCAAATACTGAGTGAGGAGAAATATACATTTCTTGAACAGAATATTAACATTTTAAAACAGAACAGAAATGTTGTATCTCCATAAACATCACAAAGAATAAACAGTTTATGTGAAAGAGGTCTGTTCATAAATAATACGTTGCAGCGCGACTTGCAAAAACAGCCCATGTTGGCTTATTTGGAATTTTACTGTTGAATTAATTTATTTTGGCCTATATTATGTTGGGCATTTTTCTGTTTAGTGAATGGACCCAAGATGTTACTAAAAGCACTCTTCATACTCATGATTTGTTGAAAATAGACCTTTGCTCCCATTCACTTCTACAGCATGCTAATTGCTTGGTGTTGGCTGTTTTGTAATAGCAACAGATAGCTGTGGCTAACCTGTGTTTCTTGTCAGTATTCAACATGCATGTTTATTTAATAGCATATGTTTTATTACTAAGCAAACATTGTTCTGGCTTTTTGTATCATTTCTTTTAACTCAAAAAGAAAAAGAAATCATGGACTAATCTTTTAACTGTCTCTTAGTCATTTGAGTAGGAAGCTAACAGGTAATTAAGGTGTAGCTATACTCTCTAAGCCTGCTCTGCTTTTCTTTAATTCATAGCACGTTGTTAAAGGGACACTCCAGGCACCCAGACCACTTCTGCCCATTGGAGTGGTCTGGGTACCAACTCCCACTACCCTTAACCCTGCAACTGTAATTATTGCAGTTTTCACAAACTGCAATAATTACATTGCAGGGTTAACTCCTCCTCTAGTGGCTGTCTACTAGACAGCCACTAGTGGGCACTTCCTGGTTTATAGCACAGGTCTGTGCTATAGCATCGCTGGACGTCCTCACGCTATGTGAGGACCTCCAGCGTCACTAAAGTCCCCATAGAAAAGCGTTGAAACCATTTTCAATGCTTTCCTATGTAGAGGTCTAATGCGCGTGTGCGGTATTGCCGCGCATGCACATTAGGTCTCCCCCACCGGTGGCCGCGCATGAGCAATCGGTCTCCCCTGCCGGATGTCGGCGGGGGAGGAGCGTGGGCGGACCCTAAACCATCGCCGAGGGACATCGGCGCTGTTCTCAGGTATGTCACTGAAGGGGTTCTAACCCCTTCATCAACATGGGATGGAGGATGGGAGGGAGAGGGGACCTGCAGTGCCAGGAAAACGATTTTTTTTCCTTGCACTGGAGTGTCCCTTTAAGTGGGAACACATTTATAAGTGCAGCTTTGCCGGAAGTGGAGCCGGATGGTAGTGTGAAGGGAGAGCTCCGTTGAGACAAAAACAGGTTTTTACTGGCAGAAAAGGGGTGAAAATATTTTAAGCAGTGGAAGTGATGGCACAAAGGCAAGCGTAAAAAACCCCATAAAAAAATCTGCCTTCTTTACACCCCGAGGAGCTGCACACAAAAAGCTGGGCAAGATGGTAGCAAAGCAAATGATTATGGAGATTTGGCGCGTGATTCATACTCAGACACACACTTCCCGTTAACTAAAGAAGTCCTGCAATCCATGTTTGGCCCTATGTTTAACAAGCTCATTTGGAAACTAGATAAAGCTCTGGGACCTAGGGGTAGAAAGTTTCAGATAGAGACCAAGATGGACGAATTTGCTGAGGCCCATAAAAGCATGGCAGATAAAGTACAGCAAATGGAAGGTCTGTTAGACCAATATGAAGCAAACTTAATGGATTTAGTTTTAGTAGACAGTTCACTATCAACTGTGTCTATTCCTAATCCTACCACAGGATGTAACCCAACTAATAAAGTGGATCATCTTTCATGTCCTAGTGTCAAGTATTTTCATGTTAGCTAGACATTGGAGGAAAACTAGTTTGCCCTCAGAAGAAGACATTATAGACCAGGTTACATTAACAGGTGCATATGGATGTATGATGGCATACCAAACAAATAATCTCAAGAAAATTGAAAAATCTTGGGACATTTGGAAACCACGTCCCAAACAGCCTATAAGTGAGGCCTACTTCTGTAATAGACCTTACCAAAATGAAACATAGTATGTTCCCACTCAGATGCAGAAAGGTTTACAGAGGTATATAACTTTTGCAATAAGCCCAATTAGTGCATTAAGAAACTAAAACACACCTAGTTAGAACTTGTTAGAACTTGCTAATTTCAGATAAATATCCTCTAAAATTATTTAAAGATACACTATAGTCACCATAACAAGTTTAGCGTAATGAAGCAGTTTTTGCATATAGATCATGCCCCTGCAGTCTCACTGCTCAATTATCTGTCATTTAGAAGTTAAATAAATTTTTTATGCAGTCTGAGCCACATCTCATTGCATGTGACTTGCAGAGCCTTCCTAAACACTTCCTGATCCAATGTTTAAACTTCCTTTATTGCACAGTCTGTTTAATCTAGAATGTTGTATCTCCTGCTCTGTTAATAGCTTGCTAGACCTTGCAGGAACAACCTATAATGTGATTAAATTTCAATTTACAGAGCAGGAGATAAAAAAAGCTTCTGAAGTAACTTAATATCTGATTGAAAATGAAACCATTCTTTTTTTTTTATGCAGTCTATGTGAGTTACAGCCAGGAAATATATAGCTAGGACTGCATGGACAGAAACAATATTGATTTAACTCCTACATTGCAGAGAATTGAGCAGTTAGATTTCAGAAACATGATCTATACACAACTGCTTCATTCACCTTCCCCTTCCCAGGTACCCACATAAACAACATTTCTATCTGGAGTAAAGGAAATTTATAAGGCAACCACCCCACTGTGGTTGCATGCACAACACACTAATTTAACCCGAGGTGTTCCTACATTAAGACACAAACACAATGTATCTGTTTGCCTGTACGTTGATATGTTACTAGCTTAGTTGAACGCCGTTTAATGCCTTAATACTTTGTTCATTTCTGTATTGAACCACATGAAAAGTCAATAAAATAATGATTGACACAAAAACTGCTTTGTCAAGCTAAAGTTAGTGTCCCTTTAACAATTTATAGCACATTGGTACATCCCAACTCCCTACTTTCTTTTTCATTGTACAGTGCATTTTACCTTTTAATTTCCAGAGTTGTAAGTGATGTCCGAGTATCGAAATATGTGATATTGTCTCTATGAAGTATGAACTGTTATGTACACCAAAATTACTTTATGTATAAACTTATTAAAAATTGTCAAATTGGGGGCGGGGCCTGGATATCATGGCGGCCGGACGCACCTCGTGTGAGCTCCGAGCTCAATTCCCCAAATAAACCGGATCCCAGCCGACCGGCCAGCCATAAAGCTCCCAAAAGGGACTTCCTCAACTCTGGAGCCAGCGGAGGAACCACGGGTCTGTCGCCCGCGGGTACACCACACAGCCGACGGAGGTCAGAGGAGTGAGGCCCAGTACGGCTGTCGGGCGGGGGCTGCGGCCGATCCCCCGCTCGAAGTGGAGCTGTGCGACCCTAAGCTCGTCTCTCAGCCCTGTCTCCCCCCCTTTGGACCGGTGGGGGTCATCCCGGTCCGACCTGGCTAGTCTTCAGCACGTAAGAGCCCACTAACCTACACTCGAGCAGAGCCCACAAAATGGAGGCCTGCAATACCCAGCGGAAACCAGACATACCGCAGCCGGAGACAGCACTGCAAACTCCCGCGCAAATAACGCAGAAGAGGCTGGATGACATCTTCGACCGCTTCTGGGCGAAGCTGGAAGCCCGTCAAGCTGCAGCTAAAATCCAGCACAGGGAGGTACACAGTAGGGCGGTGAGTTGGCCCCCTCTGATCCCCACACCGTAAATCTACACAAGCCTACTAGCCAGAGATCACCTAGGCCGAGGGCCGAAACGGGCGCAATCCCACGGCATCACCCACATAGACGGAGGATCGCCCGCATCCTGCGGCGGCGTACCATCACGACCTCCCGTCTACCCCATGCAGGGGAGGACTGGGATCCTAAGAGCCCCCCACGTCCGCGGCAAGAGGATGCTGGCCTACAAACCGGCCTGGGGCGAGAGGGACGCTCGACGGAACCGCCCAAATGCTGCAACCTCCCTAGCACCCGTACTGCAGGACTATCGATTACGACTACCTCGGGCATTGGTTGAATGCAGGCAAGCTTCTTGCAGCCGCACCGTCCTTGGAGTCCTGACCATCAGCGGCAGCTGACACGATGGGACTCACACACACTAATGCCAGCTTCACCGTAACTCCCCACATGATTGCGATCAATAGCAGCCGAATATTTCTGTTAATGGTCTATTTTAGACTTGTCTGTGTTTCAATTGTTAAG
The DNA here is from genome assembly GCF_036172605.1 of Pelobates fuscus. NCBI lineage: Eukaryota > Metazoa > Chordata > Amphibia > Anura > Pelobatidae > Pelobates > Pelobates fuscus. The sequence continues at coordinate 239,234,157 of NC_086318.1, forward strand.
TACTACCTCTGTGCCTCAGATCTACCTACACATTAGCCTACCACCTGACATGAGACACATAACACATATAATGTATAAATCTTTAGCTCAGCATGTTTAGCAAGGCTACTATTGAAGAGCCGAATAGGCACAAGCAGAGGAGACAGCCAGGCTTAGCAACTAGCCGAATCTTTGTCAAATCGACACCTATTTCACCTGTATTTCCACAACTTTACTGAACCATCTTGTTTAAAATATATAAAAATGTGCTAGATAATCTCATACCCCGCATGTTAAGCGTGGACAAAAGCTTGAGGACTGCTCCTGGGGCACCCCGAGCCTGCATGTAACTTTTATTTGCACTGCAAAAATTAAAAAAAAATAAAAAAAATAAAAAAATTGTCAAATTAAACAAAAACAAAAACAAGCAAAACAGGCAAGAATAACAGGGAGATAGATACCAACATTTCACCTGCAGTACTATATACAGCCACTGGATTAACACATCTCTTTCAACAGTCAGATGCTTTCTATTCAGAGGTGAGATATTTATATTTATTAGACTTGTGCACAGTGGGAAAATTTGTTTGGCCAAATCACTCTGTCCAAAAAATATAAAAAATAATAAGGGTAGTCCAATAATCCATGTGGTGGTTCCACCTGTCTGATTATCAGCCATGCAAAAATATTCACAACAATAATACAAAAAATATTCACAACAATAGTGATTCCCACTACTAGCATCCAGTCCACATAAGACTTGGAGCAACCCTGTTACCCTGGTGCAGATTCAACTTACATACACTCAGGAAGGTGGGTAATCTAGATAAGGTCTGCACTTGCTAAGTTAACTGTTTATGTGTTTATCTCTAGATAGTGATACACATTTTTTATATATATTTTGTGAATTGTATCTACGGTATCTAAATGAAAATATGTTTCAATAAAAGTCAACTTTTTAATATTGAATCTTTGTTTCTAATCAAGAAAGACCAAATTTTTTAAACATATTTTTATGTATGTTTTATCTTTTATATACTGGGACCTATTGAAAATCTGTGGAAATAAGCTGAAATTGTGGATTGCTTGACCACTTATGAACTTTAAAAGACTATTTACAAATACAATATTATTCACAAAGACGATTTATATGCAAATTCTACCTCATAAAGACTTATGATTTTTATATTTATTGATCTGTTATATCGGAATATTGTTGCATTGGATTTGCAAAGTCCGAGATGACTGTTTGATTATAGAAAATAGGGTGAATTTACTGTGTTTGTTTTTTTTGTATTTAGTGATTGTAATAGGTTAATAGATTTCCTATTTTTTCACCCCTTCTCTTTTATTTTATAAGTGAACTATTCATTTTCCTCTAGGCGCTCCACTGAAACTTAGTTTATTTGGACAAACCAATAAGATGTAAAATGAGCCACTCAATGTACTGCAAAATTTGAATATTATGTACATATTGTCCAGTATACTAATATAAATATTTTGATTCACAGATCAAGTGAGAAAAAGTAACCAGGAGGATCAGTAGAAAAAAAACCTATATTTATATATTACATATTTATAAGTTCTAAATATAGATTTTATTCACTGTACCTCAATTTTCTTTCCTCTATTGGTCATTTATCACTTGTTCTGTGAATAAAATCAATATTTAGTGGCTGTGGTAAGCCATTAATAATCTTTTTCCCATCAATAATCAACTGTTTTGGCCTCACGAGTGAAAATCCATATTACGAATCAAACAATCATGCTCATTTATTGTGCGAGTTGTTTGTTTAGTTATACTTCCTCATGGAGCTTCGGAGTTACAGAATTCGGCTGACCTGCCAATCAGCATTCATTAATTCAGATTTCTTTGAAATTGAATGCACAGCACTAATATTTGTTGAGTCAATCACATTCTCTTGGAGTAGTCTGTATATTTTTAGGTTGACATTTTACTGGGCTATTATGTTGACTTTCAAGGTTGAACTTAACGGCCTTTAGTATTTTTGTTTAACCTACATTTTTATGTAACTATGACTTTCCAGCCTGCCTTATTTTCAGGTTCAAAATGATGAACTAAAATAAATCTGAATATATGTAGATCTTCTGGATCAGAAACAAGATAAATCTTTTGACAGTGTAAAAGATTGTTAAGGCTCAATGACATTCTATGGCAGGGGTAGTCAACCTTTTTCTACCTACCGCCCACTTTCTTGATGGAAAAATTTCCTTACCGCCCACCAGTTTTCACGCAAGTGCAGAATATTTTTTATAAAGGAGGGTGTTTTAAAAATAAATAAATGTGTATACATACATTTATCTTTTTATTTCTACTTTATGCAAGTTTATAATGTTTTTAACTTTATAAAGTATAATGAGAAAACAATAAAGTAAATTGAAATTACCTTTACTAGTGATTAATGAGATCCTTGAGGTTGATGCTGCGAGACTAAATATTTGATATCTGGTTCGATTTTCGTAAGGAACAAACGAAGGTCTCCTCTTTCGGCGATTTCTCATCTGTCCATCAGCTCCCCTCCTCAATTCCCCTCCCCACCTTTTTTTCCCTTCCTTTTCCTATTTTTTAACCTTCCTTATAGCAATGCCCGGTAGGAAGGCCGAGCTAGGTAGCCCACTTACTATTACTAGCCAACAACAATTCTCTCCTTTTCCTTTTTATTTTCCTTCTTTCTCCTATTCTACAAGTACTCTGCTCCTTCTTTCTCCCTTTAACAAGTAATCTGCTCCTTCTTTTTCCTATTCTACAAACACTCTGCTCCTTCTTTCTTCTATTCTACATGTACTCTGCTCCTTCTTTCTCCTATTCTACAAGTACTCCGCTCCTTCTTTCTTCTATTCTTCAAGTACTCTGCCCCTTCTTTCTCCAATGCTACAAGTACTCCACTCCTTTTATCCCCTTTTTTCTATTTTTCTTCCTTTTTTAAACTTTTTCTTTTTATCTCCTTTTTTATGCTTTTCTTTTACCTTCCTTAGGGCAATGTACAAAAGTAAGGCTGATGTATAGTGGGTAGGGGGTCTGTGAGGTGGGTAGGGGGGCTGTATAGTGGGTAGGGGGGCTGTGAGGTGGGTAGGGGGGCTCTATAGTGGGTAGGGGCAGTGAGGTGGGTAGGGGGGCTCTATAGTGGTTAGGGGGCTGTATAGTGGGTAGGGCAGCTGTATAGTGGGTAGGGGGGCAGTATAGTGGGTAGGGGGGGCTGTGAGGTGGGTAGGGAGGAAGTATAGACGGTAGGGGGCTGTATAGTGGGTAGGGGGGCTGTGAGGTGGGTAGGGGGGCTGTATAGTGGGTAGGGGGTCTGTATAGTGGGTAGGGGGTCTGTATAGTGGGTACGGGGCTTTATAGTGGCTAGGGGGCAGTGAGGTGGGTAGGGGGGCTCTATAGTGGGTGGGAGGGCGCTATAGTGGGTAGGGGGGCTGTGAGACAGATAGGGGGCTGTATAGTGGGTAGGGGGACTGTCTGTGAGGTGGGGGGCATCTGAATGGTGGGTAGGGGGCTGTAAAAAGGTAAATACCTTTTAGTTTCCTCTTGGTCTGGTGAGCAGCTTTCCAGCAACGTTTGTGGGGGCGGAGCTTGTGTGCGGGAGGCAGAGCTTCTGTTTGGGGGTGGGGCATGTGGACAAAATGGTTTCAGACTGTGCTGGGAGACTGACAGGTCTCCCTGCGGCCGCTGGCAGCCACACCAGCCACCAGCTCCTCCCTCCCTACTCCCCTCGGACTGACAGGCTGGCAAAGTCCGAGGGGATGATTAATCATAATAATCATTACGCTGTCTGCCCACCCCAGCAAGGCCAGTCCGGCCCTGCCACCCACTCTTTCAAACGGAGGATTTAGCCGCCAAAATCCCTACCGCCCATCTGGAATCCTGAAACGCCCACTAGTGGGCGGTAGGGACCAGGTTGACGACCCATGTTCTATGGCATTATAATAATGAATTCTTTAAAGGAACTCTCCAATCATTATAACCACTACAGAATGCTTACTAACTTAATTTAGTTGTTACTTGTGTGTGGTCATGCATTTAAATGTTATTAATAAAGAAAATGTGTTTAACCTAATCCAGTGGCGTCGCTAGGGGGGTTCCAGAGCAGTCTGAGTTTGTGTCTGTGTGTGTATGGACTCAGCAGTCTGTGTATGCATGTGTGTGTGTGTATGAACTCAGCAGTCTGTCTGTGTGTATGGACTCAGCAGTCTGTGTGTGTGTGTGTGTGGACTCAGCAGTCTGTGTGTGTGTGTGTGTGTGGACTCAGCAATCTGTGTGTGTGTGTGTGTGTATGGACTCAGCAGTCTGTGTGTGTGTGTGTGTGTGTGTGTATGGACTCAGCAATCTGTGTGTATGTGTGTGTGTGTGTATGAACTCAGCAGTCTGTCTGCGTGTATGGACTCAGCAGTCTGTGTGTGTGTGTGTGTGTGTATGGACTCAGCAGTCTGTGTGTGTGTGTGTGGACTCAGCAATCTGTGTGTGTGTGTGTGTATGGACTCAGCAGTCTGTGTATGTGTGTGGACTCAGCAGTCTGTGTCTGTGTTTGTATGGACTCAGCAGTCCGTGTGTGTGTATGTGTGTGTGTGTATGGACTCAGCAGTCTCTGTGTCTGTGTGTGTGTGTGTGTCTGTGTGTGTGTGGTCAGCAGTCTCTGTGTGTGTAAGGACTCAGCAGTCTGTGTGTGTGTATGGACTGTATCAAGGGAAATGTGTTTGTTTTTTAATAATCCTTGGTGGAATATAATGAATTCTCCACCAGGGATTATTAAAAAAAACAACAAAAAAACACATTGTGTCGGGGGTGGGGCTTAACATGCTGCAGGGGTGGGGTCAAACTGCGACGAGGGCGGGTTAAATGTGCCCCCCTACTTTTGTCCCTGGTCCACCATGTGCCACCCCTAAAAATGAATCCTAGAGACGCCACTGATCAATCAGATACAACCTGTGTGAACATGGAGGAATGCAAGAGAAACTTACCTAATTGATACAACTCCTCCCTCCCTACTCCCCTCGGACTGACAGGCTGGCAAAGTCCGAGGGGAAGATTAATCATAATAATCATTACGCTGTCAGCCCACCCCAGCAGGGCCAGTCCGGCCCTGCCACCCACTCTCTCAAACGGAGGATTTAGCCGCCAAAATCCCTACCGCCCATCTGGAATCCTAAAACGCCCACTAGTGGGCGGTAGGGACCAGGTTGACGACCCATGTTCTATGGCATTATAATAATGAATTCTTTAAAGGAACTCTCCAATCATTATAACCACTACAGAATGCTTACTAACTTAATTTAGTTGTTACTTGTGTGTGGTCATGCATTTAAATGTTATTAATAAAGAAAATGTGTTTAACCTAATCCAGTGGCGTCGCTAGGGGGGTTCCAGAGCAGTCTGAGTTTGTGTCTGTGTGTGTATGGACTCAGCAGTCTGTGTATGTATGTGTGTGTATGAACTCAGCAGTCTGTCTGCGTGTATGGACTCAGCAGTCTGTGTGTGTGTGGACTCAGCAGTCTGTGTGTGTGTGGACTCAGCAGTCTGTGTATATGTGTGTGTGTGTGTGTGTGTGTGGACTCAGCAATCTGTGTGTGTGTTTGTGTATGGACTCAGCAGTCTGTGTCTGTGTTTGTATGGACTCAGCAGTCTGTGTGTGTGTGTGTAAGGACTCAGCAGTATGTGTGTGTGTGTGTGTGTGTGTATGGACTCAGCAGTCTGTGTGTGTGTGTATGTGTGTGTGTGTATGAACTCAGCAGTCTGTCTGCGTGCATGGACTCAGCAGTCTGTGTGTGTGTGGACTCAGCAGTCTGTGTGTGTGTATGGACTCAGCAATCTGTGTGTATGTGTGTGTGTGTATGAACTCAGCAGTCTGTCTGCGTGTATGGACTCAGCAGTCTGTTTGTGTGTGTGTGTGTGTGTGTGTATGGACTCAGCAATCTGTGTGTATGTGTGTGTGTGTATGAACTCAGCAGTCTGTCTGCGTGTATGGACTCAGCAGTCTGTTTGTGTGTGTGTGTGTGTGTGTGTATGGACTCAGCAATCTGTGTGTATGTGTGTGTGTGTATGAACTCAGCAGTCTGTCTGCGTGCATGGACTCAGCAGTCTGTGTGTGTGTGTGTGTGTGTGTGTATGGACTCAGCAGTCTGTGTGTGTGTGTGTGTGTGTGTGGACTCAGCAGTCTGTGTGTGTGTGTGTGGACTCAGCAATCTCTGTGTGTGTGTATGGACTCAGCAGTCTGTGTGTGTGTGTGTGTATGGACTCAGCAGTCTCTGTGTCTGTGTGTGTGTGTGTGTGGTCAGCAGTCTGTGTGTGTGTAAGGACTCGGCAGTCTGTGTGTGTGTATGGACTGTATCAAGGGAAATGTGTTTGTTTTTTAATAATCCTTGGTGGAATATAATGAATTCTCCACCAGGGATTATTAAAAAAAAAAAAAAACATATTGTGTCGGGGGTGGGGCTTAACATGCTGCAGGGGCGGGGTCAAACTGTGGCGAGGGCGGGGTTAAATGTGCCCCCCTACTTTTGTCCCTGGCCCACCATGTGCCCCCCCTAAAAATGAATCCTAGAGACGCCACTGATCAATCAGATACAACCTGTGTGAACATGGAGGAATGCAAGAGAAACTTACCTAATTGATACAACTCTGAAAAGTAATCTCACACAGAAATAAAAAAGAGTCTATAAAAATCCTCCTGTATTTTCCACTCGTGTATTCCAAAATAGGCTTGGGAATGAATTGATAGAACATAATACAAAATAACTATAAAATTAAAGGTGAAGAGATGAGGTCGCTGCTAATGAAGCTGTATAGCAATATGTTTCCTGCTATGTTCTACTATACAGAAGCAGTGATTGTCCTACTATACAAGTTATCACATTCTGAAGAACATAATGGGTTATGCCAATATTCATAATTTCCTGATGAATCTGCAACGTATGAAAAATGAATTTTAGCTTATTTATTTCACGAGTCATAAGTAATCATTGTATAAACCAAAGGGTATTAACACCCTACACATCCATTCTGAGCTATAATCACATCAACTCATCCATAAAAACATATTTACAGCCACTTGTCATTGTCATCAGATGCTTTAAACAGACGTTACAGAAGAAAAAGCCTTTTTATAACTAACTACTCATGTGTATTAAGCAAAATAAGTGTGATGAAGTATTCAGTGCAACTTTCCGAAAGAGAACAGATGTAAATATTAAACCAACAATTACACTCTTTATATGTCTGTAGTTCCATCCGTCCACAGTTTATCTCAAAGATTAGCATTATATCTTATTAGATAAAGCACACTATCCAGTGCTTGGCTTTTATAGTTAAGACAATGGTTTTAGGCTATATGCTGTGATTTAATACCCCAATGCATTAGTTATATAGTTATGCAAGCTTAGTCTTAATGAACATTATCACAAGGAAGCAATGCATTGCATGATCCAATGGACCATAAGTAGTGATGTCAGGGGTGTATCCTGGTTTTGTGACAAAACTCAGACGCCCCCCTCACCCCCCCCCCCCCCCCGCCACCCCCACCCAACCCTTCCCCCGCCTTCTAAATACACACACACTGACAGATACGCATCCATTAGCTAACTGTTAGCTAATGGATGCGTATCTGTCAGTGTGTGTGTGTGTGAGTGTATGAGTGTGTCTGTGTGTGAGTGTGTCTGTTAGTGAGTGTGAGTGTGTCTGTTAGTGAGTGTGTCTGTTAGTGAGTGTGTCTGTTAGTGTGTGTGTCTGTTAGTGTGTGTGTCTGTTAGTGTGTGTGTCTGTTAGTGTGTGTATGTCAGTGTGTGTGAGTGTCTGTTAGTGAGTGTGTGAGTGTGTCTGTTAGCTGCTAACAGACACACTCACACACTCACTAACAGACACACTCACACACACTGACATACACACACTAACAGACACACACAGTCAGACACACACACACACTCTAACAGACACACTCTCACACACACACACACACTCTAACAGACAAACAGACACACTCACACTCACTAACAGACACACACTAACAGACACACTCACACACACTAACAGACACACACAGTCAGACACACTCACGCACACTCTCACACTCACTAACAGACACACACACACACACTAACAGACACACACACACACACACACACACTAACAGACACACTCACACACACTAACAGACACACACAGTCAGACACACTCACACACACTAACAGACGCACACACACACACACACACACACTAACAGACACACACTAACAGACACACTCACTCACATTAACTCATTTTTTTTTTAATTTACCCCCCCAGCCTCCTTACCTTTGGGAATGCTGGGGGGGTTCTCCCTCTCCCTGGGGTCTAGTGGGGCTGCCGGTCGGGCTGCTGGGCTGGTTGCTGGGCGGGCGGCTGGCGAGGGAGCACTTCCTCTGAGCTGTCTGCTCAGCTCCCTCGCGCGCCACAGAGTGAGGCTGGGAGGCGGAGCCGGAATATGACGTCATATTCCGGCTCCCAGCCTCACTCTGCGGCGCGCGAGGGAGCTGAGCAGACAGCTCAGAGGAAGTGCTCCCTCGCCAGCCGCCCGCCCGCCCGCCCAGCAACCAGCCCAGCAGCCACCAGCCCAGGATGTCTGTTAGCCGCAAGGCTAACAAGGCATTTGCCCTGGGCGTTTGGGGGCGGCTTTTTTTGCCGCCCCCTGGAAAATGCCGCCCAAGGCAAATGCCTTGTTTGCCTCGCGGCAAATACGCCCCTGAGTGATGTACCGAACTGTCCGCCGGCGAACAGTTCCCGGCGAACTTAGCGTGTTCGGGTTCGCCGCGGCGGGCGGACACATGCGCAGTTCGATCCGCCCCCTATTCGTCATCATTGGGCAAACTTTGACCCTGTGCCTCTCGGTCAGCAGACACATTCCAGCCAATCAGCAGCACTCCCTCCCTTCCACACCCTCCAACCTCCCTCCCAGCATCCATTTTCGATTCATTCTGAAGCTGCATGCTTAGTGAGAGGAGGGAAAGTTTAGCTGCTGTTGATTAGATAGGGAAATTGATAGCTAGGCTAGGGTATTCAGTGTCCACTACAATCCTGAAGGACTCATCTGATCTCTGCTGTAAGGACGTTACACCAAAAAGCCCTTTTTAGGGCTATAACATCAGGCTGCTTTTTTTTTTTTCTTTTTTTTTTTTCCTGTGTAATGTAATTGCAGGTGCCTGTCTGCCAGCTTCTGTGTGAGGTTCACATTGGATACTGTGCCTACTTGCCCAGTGCCACCACTCATATCTGTTTTAACAATAGGTTAAGCTTTACATTTAAAATAAATATTTTTTTTTTCACTGTAATAGAAGAGCAGTTGCCTGCCTGCCAGCTTCTGTGTCAGGTTGGATGCCTTGCCCATTTGCACAGTCAGTGCCACCACTCATATCTGTTTTAACAATAGGTTAAGCTTTACATTTAAAATAAATAATTTTTTTTCACTGAAATAGAAGAGCAGTTGCCTGCCTGCCAGCTTCTGTGTCAGGTTGGATGCCTTGCCCATTTGCACAGTCAGTGCCACCACTCATATCTGTTTTAACAATAGGTTAAGCTTTACATTTAAAAGAAATACTTTTTTTTCACTGTAATAGAAGAGCAGTTGCCTGCCTGCCAGCTTCTGTGTCAGGTTGGATGCCTTGCCCATTTGCACAGTCAGTGCCACCACTCATATCTGTTTTAACAATAGGGTAAGCTTTACATTTAAAAGAAATATTTTTTTTTCACTGTAATAGAAGAGCAGTTAGTTGTCTGCAAGCGTCTGGGTGTCAGGCCTACTTCAGCGTGTGCTCTGCAGACCTGTGCCAGCGTGCTTTGACAGTTGCCAATCATATCTGGTGTCTCTTTAGCGTGCTTTTACAAAGAAAAAAGGTTTCTAGTGTAAGCTAATAGCAGCCAGTCAGTGTCCTTCAAGCGGCTCTGTCAGTCCTTCCTTCAGCGTGCGCTCTGCAGACCTGTGCCAGCGTGCTTTGACAGTTGCCAATCATATCTGGTGTCTCTATAGCGTGCTTTTAAAAACACATTTTTTTTTTCACTGTTATAGATTGAATAGCAGTTACTTGTCTTCAAGCGGGTGTGTCAGGCCTACAGTGTGTGCTCTGCAGAACTGTTACAGTTTACATTGCCAATCATATCTGGTCTCACAGTAGCTTGCACGCATAGTACCACTAATCCCCAAAAAAATGACAGGCAGAGGCAGGCCACCCCGCAGGGGCCGTCGTGGTCGTGGTGCTGTGATTCCCTTTTGCCCTAGAATAATGCCCAGTTTTCAGAAGCCACGTACCCTGAACTTGAAAAGTTCTGAGGACATAGTTGACTGGCTAACACAGGACACCCAATCTTGTACAGCCTCCGCTCGGAACCTTGACGCACCATCCTCCTCCAGCTTAGCTTCAGGCACCTCTCAAGATACCACTCACCCGCCTGCCGCCACCACCAAAACTAGCACCACAGCCGCTTTACTTGGTATGTCAGAGGAGTTATTCACACACCCGTTTGAAGAAATGAGTGATGCGCAACCATTATTGCTAGAGGATGTAGATAACAGGGATATGTCTCAGGCAGGCAGCATTAAACACATGGAGGTACGGTGTGACGATGATGATGTTGTACCCACTGCTGCTTCCTTTTCTGAGTTGTCAGATACAAGCGAAGCGGTTGATGATGACGATGCGTCCATGGATGTCACGTGGGTGCCCGCTTGGCAAGAAGAAGAACAGGGCGAAAGTTCAGATGGGGAGACAGAGAGGAGGAGGAGACGAGTTGGAAGCAGGGGGGGGTCGTCACAAGGAGCTAGTGGCACAGTCAGACAGCATGCATTGGCACCCGGGGTCAGCCCGACAGCACGCCAATCAACGCATGCTGTGTCCACCACCAGAATGCCGTCATTGCAGAGCTCAGCAGTGTGGCATTTTTTTTGTGTGTCTGCCTCGGACAACAGCGATGCCATTTGCAACCTGTGCCAAAGGAAACTGAGTCGTGGGAGGTCCAACACCCACCTAGGTACAACTGCTTTGCGTAGGCACATGATCTCACATCACAAACGCCTATGGGATCAACACATGAGTACAAGCAGCACGCCTACTCTAAGTCGCCATCCTCCTCCTGGTCTAGCATCTTCAGCCACGTCAACCACTGCTGTCCTTCTTGCCCCCTCTCAACCATCCGCCACTCCGTCTCCTGCCTTGAGCAGTTCCCGCTCATCTGCCCACAGTCATGTGTCTGTCAAGGACATGTTTGAGCGTAAGAAGCCAATGTCACCAAGTCACCCCCTTGCCCAGCGTCTGACAGCTGGCTTGTCCGAACTATTAGCCCGCCAGCTTTTACCATACAATCTGGTTGAGTCTGAGGCGTTAAAAAAATTTGTAGCTATTGGGACACCACAGTGGAAGGTACCCGGCCGGAATTTCTTTTCACAAAAGGCAATCCCCAACTTGTACTCGATTGTGCAAAAGGAAGTCATGGCATGTCTGGCACACAGTGTTGGGGCAAGGGTCCATCTGACCACTGATACCTGGTCTGCAAAGCATGGTCAGGGCAGGTATATCACCTACACTGCGCATTGGGTAAACCTGCTGACGGCTGACAAGCAAGGAATGCGTGGCATTGCAGAGGAGTTGGTGACACCGCCACGAATTGCAGGCAGTCCTGCTGCCACCTCCTCTACTCCTCCTACTCCATCCTCTTCCATAACCTCCTCGGCTGAGTCCTCTTGTGCTGCTGCGTCTTGCTCCACATCAACGGCAACCCCCCAGCTCCCCAGGTACTATTCCACATCCCGGATACGGCAGTGTCACGCCGTCTTGGGTTTGACTTGCTTGAAAGCAGAGAGTCACACCGGACAAGCACTCCTGTCCGCCCTGAACGCACAGGTGGAAAAGTGGCTGACTCCGCAGCAACTGGATATCAGCAAAGTGGTGTGTGACAACGGAAAAAATTTGATAGCGGCATTGAAGTTGGGCAAGTTGACACATGTGCCGTGCATGGCACATGTGTGTAATCTGATCGTACAACGCTTTGTGCATAAGTACACAGGCTTACAGGACGTCCTGAAGCAGGCCAGGAAGGTGTGTGGCCATTTCAGGCGTTCCTACACGGCCATGGCTCACTTTGCCGATATCCAGCGGCGAAACAACATGCCAGTGAGGCGCATGATTTGCGACAGCCCTACACGTTGGAATTCAACACTCCTAATGTTCGACCGCCTGCTCCAACAAGAAAAAGCTGTTAATGAATATTTGTATGACCGGGGTGCTAGGACAGCCTCTGGGGAGCTGGGAATTTTTTTTACGTTACTGGACGCTCATGCGCAATGCCTGTAGGCTCATGCGTCCTTTTGAGGAGGTGACAAACCTAGTCAGTCGCAACGAAGGCACCATCAGCGACATCATACCATTTGTTTTCTTCCTGGAGCGTGCCCTGCGAAGAGTGCTGGATCAGGCTGTAGATGAGCGTGAAGAGGAAGAGGAAGAGTTGTGGTCACCATCACCACCAGAAACAGCCTTATCAGCATCGCTTGCTGGACCTGCGGCAACGCTGGAAGAGGATTGTGAGGAAGAGGAGTCAGAGGAGGATTGTAGCTTTGAGGAGGAGGAGGAGGAGCAAGACCAAACACAACAGGCATCCCAGGGTGCTCGTTGTCACCTATCTGGTACCCGTGGTGTTGTACGTGGCTGGAGGGAAGAACATACCTTCAATGACATCAGTGAGGAGGAGGAACGGGAAATGAGTAGCTCGGCATCTAACCTTGTGCAAATGGGGTCTTTCATGCTGTCCTGCCTGTTGAGGGACCTTCGTATAAAAAGGCTGAAGGAGAACGACCTGTACTGGGTGTCCACGCTACTAGACCCCCGGTATAAGCAGAAAGTGGCGGAAATGTTACCGAATTACAACAAGTCGGAAAGGATGCAGCATTTGCAAAATAAATTAAAAAGTATGCTTTACACAGCGTATAAGGGTGATGTCACAGCACAACGGGAATATAACAGGGGGAGAGGTGGAAGTCATCCTCCTCCTCCTCCTCCCACGACCACGCCGGCAAGGACAGGACGCTTTAAAGACGTGTTGTTGATGGAGGACATGCGGACCTTTTTAAGTCCTATGCATCGCCACAGCCCTTCGGGATCCACCCTCAGAGAGCGACTCGACCGACAGGTAGCAGACTACCTCGCCTTAACTGCAGATATCGACACTCTGAGGAGCGATGAACCCCTTGACTACTGGGTGTGCAGGCTTGACCTGTGGCCTGAGCTATCCCAATTTGCGATAGAACTTCTGGCCTGCCCCGCTTCAAGTGTCCTGTCAGAAAGGACCTTCAGTGCAGCAGGAGGTATTGTCACTGAGAAGAGAAGTCGCCTAGGTCAAAAAAGTCTAGATTACCTCACCTTTATTAAGATCATTGAGGGATGGATCCCAAAGGGACTGACACTGGGCGATACATTCGATTAAAAAAGGCCTGATGAGATGAGCTGCCTTGGGCTAAAAATGGTCCACACGCTGCTGTATTTTAGCTCTGAATGACGTTTGACTTGCGTGACTTATCCGCCACCAACTAGGGTTCAAGCCGCCATGTTTTAGGGCACTTTCTGCCTGTGAAACAAACATAAATTTTTCTTGCCGCTGCTACAGCAGCGGCTGCAACAATACCAAATTTTTCAGGCATGTGTACATGCCTAATTTTTAGGCCCACTGGTGCAGCACTGTGGCTTCAAAAACCAAACCAAAAAAAAATCCTCCAAGATGGCACCAATATCAGTGGTCTAAGCATCTTCCCATCATCAGTGGTCTAAGCATCTTCCCACCTTGGCCTAAAAAGGGGAGGTGATTCAACAATTAAAAATCTCTGCCATTTACACGTCCACTGATAGGAGACACGGAAGGTATTAAACTGGTATGAACAATACTAAACTCACCACTCCTATCTGGTGCAGTGCCCCAAATTTCAAGTAAGAGGACCGACCAAGCATCTTCTTCCATCTCCCTGTTACATAAATCAATGCCATATCCATAGAAATTGTAGAGAATATCCAGGATAGTTTTACAGGGCCAAATCATGTCGCCTGTTGAAAGAGGTGACCTTGCTCGGGTCCCAGGTGTGCGGTTCCTAAAATGGCTGCCATATACATGTCCTCTGATAGGAGACGCGGAAGGTATTAAACTGATATGAACAATACTAAACTCACCACTCCTATCTGGTGCAGTGCCCCAAATTTCAAGTAAGAGGACCGACCAAGCATCTTCTTCCATCTCCCTGTTACATAAATCAATGCCATATCCATAGAAATTGTAGAGAATATCCAGGATAGTTTTACAGGGCCAAATCATGTCGCCTGTTGAAAGAGGTGACCTTGCTCGGGTCCCAGGTGTGCGGTTCCTAAAATGGCTGCCATATACATGTCCTCTGATAGGAGACGCGGAAGGTATTAAACTGATATGAACAATACTAAACTCACCACTCCTATCTGGTGGCACATTAGCTTGCCCGCGCAGTGCCCCAAATTTCAAGTAAGAGGACCGACCAAGCATCTTCTTCCATCTCCCTGTTACATAAATCAATGCCATATCCATAGAAATTGTAGAGAATATCCAGGATAGTTTTACAGGGCCAAATCATGTCGCCTGTTGAAAGAGGTGACCTTGCTCGGGTCCCAGGTGTGCGGTTCCTAAAATGGCTGCCATATACACGTCTACTGATAGGAGACGCGGAAGGTATTAAACTGATATGAACATTTACTAAACTCACCACTCCTATCTGGTGGCACATTAGCTTGCCCGCGCAGTGCCCCAAATTTCAAGTAAGAGGACCGACCAAGCATCTTCTTCCATCTCCCTGTTACATAAATCAATGCCATATCCATAGAAATTGTAGAGAATATCCAGGATAGTTTTACAGGGCCAAATCATGTCGCCTGTTGAAAGAGGTGACCTTGCTCGGGTCCCAGGTGTGCGGTTCCTAAAATGGCTGCCATATACACGTCCACTGATAGGAGACGCGGAAGGTATTAAACTGATATGAACATTTACTAAACTCACCACACCGAGTGCTGTTATTTATTTAATTTTTTTGTGGTGAGGCTTTACAGGACAGAGTGCTTCTCCACGGGACATGTTAACTCACGGGCAGCTGGCTCATCAAGGAACCAGAGCAGCTTGAACGAGGTGACCTTGCGCGGGTCCCAGGTGTGCGGTTCCTAAAATGGCTGCCATATACACGTCCACTGACAGGAGACGCGGAAGGTATTAAACTGATATGAACAATACTCCACTCCTATCAGTAGGTCCGTCCCATTGTGATTTATGCCCCCCACCCACCGCGCAGGGATGGGGGCCGGGGGGGAGGAAAGTAGGCCCCCCCATTGTGATTTATGGCCCCCACCCACCGCGCAGGGGTGGGGGCCGAGGGGGGGAGGACAGTAGGTCCCCCCATTGTGATTTATGGCCCCCACCCACCGCGCAGGGGTTGGGGAGGACAGTAGCTCCCCCCAGTGTGTATCATGGGCTTTGAGGACAGGTGTCAATCCATACCTGCCAAGTGACCCTATGTAGGGGTAACAGTCCCTATTCTGCTCTGTGTCAGTGTGTATCATGGTCTCTGTGGACGGGGAACAGTCTCTATTCTGCTCTGTGTCAGTGTGTATCATGGTCTCTGTGGACAGGGAACAGTCTCTATTCTGCTCTGTGTCAGTGTGTATCATGGACTCTGTGGACGGGGAACAGTCTCTATTCTGCTCTGTGTCAGTGTGTATCATGGTCTCTGTGGACGGGGAACAGTCTCTTTTCTGCTCTGTGTCAGTGTGTATCATGGTCTCTGTGGATGGGGAACAGTCTCTATTCTGCTCTGTGTCAGTGTGTATCATGGTCTCTGTGGACAGGGAACAGTCTCTATTCTGCTCTGTGTCAGTGTGTATCAGGGGTTTTGAGGACAGGTGTCAATCCCTATCTGCCAAGTGACCCTATGTAGGGGGAACAGTCCCTATTCTGCTCTGTGTCAGTGTGTATCAGGGGTTTTGAGGACAGGTGTCAATCCATATCTGCCAAGTGACCCTATGTAGGGGGAACAGTCCCTATTCTGCTCTGTGTCAGTGTGTATCATGGTCTCTGTGGACGGTGAACAGTCTCTATTCTGCTCTGTGTCAGTGTGTATCATGGTCTCTGTGGACAGGGAACAGTCTCTATTCTGCTCTGTGTCAGTGTGTATCAGGGGTTTTGAGGACAGGTGTCAATCCATATCTGCCAAGTGACCCTATGTAGGAGGAACAGTCCCTATTCTGCTCTGTGTCAGTGTGTATCAGGGGTTTTGAGGACAGGTGTCAATCCATATCTGCCAAGTGACCCTATGTAGGGGGAACAGTCCCTATTCTGCTCTGTGTCAGTGTGTATCAGGGGTTTTGAGGACAGGTGTCAATCCATATCTGCCAAGTGACCCTATGTAGGGGGAACAGTCTCTATTCTGCTCTGTGTCAGTGTGTATCAGGGATCATTAGGATAGGTGTCAATCCATATCTGCCAAGTGACCCTATGTAGGGGGAACAGTCCCTATTCTGCTCTGTGTCAGTGTGTATCAGGGATTTGACTATCTTTATTCAGATTCAAAAATTACAATTCCAGGAAAAATTTAACAAACATTTACAAGAACATGTTATGCACATCATAGAAACAACGTGAACCTCTTTAAAGCCACAAACTTAAGACAAAAAATACGTACACACAATGTGTAAGGGTTTGAAAGAATATTCTGAATCCTTACATGTTTACTTTATCGTTTGTTTGATTTTTGTGAACCATATATAAACTACAAGCAGCGTGAAAACTATAAAAACTCAAGTGGCCATGCTGATCAAATTAAATAGTATGCTTTACACAGCATATAAGGGTGATGTCACAGCACAACGGGAATGTAACAGGGGAAGAGGTGAAAGTCATCCTCCCCCTCCCACGACCCCGCCATATCTGCCAAGTGACCCTATGTAGGGGTAACAGTCTCTATTCTGCTCTGTGTCAGTGTGTATCATGGTCTCTGAGGACGGGGAACAGTCTCTATTCTGATCTGTGTCAGTGTGTATCAGGGCAGGGCTTTGAGGACAGGTGTCAATGTTAGGTGATTTCTGCCCTTTATGGATTAAAAGCAGACTCTGCATCAACTGTGCAATTTTTCATGGGAGTTTTTCCATGGATCCCCCTCCGGCATGCCACAGTCCAGGTGTTAGTCCCCTTGAAACAACTTTTCCATCACTTTTGTGGCCAGAAAGAGTCCCTGTTGGTTTTAAAATTCGCCTGCCCATTGAAGTCAATGGCGGTTCGCGCGGTTCGCCAGTTCGCGAACATTTGCGGAAGTTCGCGTTCGCCGTTCGCGAACCGAAAATTTCGGGTTCGCGACAACACTAACCATAAGTAAATAACACACATATGACAGAAAAATAAAAAATTACTAAAATTGATGCAGGGAAAATTTATTATTGACAGAACTGTATTAGGTTTAGCCTAAATTGATACAAAACGCACAGATACCATAAAGAGAGACGCAAGTCGATAACATGTAAAATATAAAAGAAAATATTTTTCAAAGCTTTTTTTTATCCTAAATTAGTGGGGTTTTTGTAAGATATTGTTAAT
Organism: Pelobates fuscus; assembly: GCF_036172605.1. Lineage (NCBI taxonomy): Eukaryota > Metazoa > Chordata > Amphibia > Anura > Pelobatidae > Pelobates > Pelobates fuscus. The sequence continues at coordinate 239,251,753 of NC_086318.1, forward strand.
GCTATGTTTTTTACATAGTCTGACAAGAGACATGTGTACATCAAATTCAGCCTCTCTCACATCTGTTTTTGCTGTTGATCGTAAAGAAGGCAAAAAACCTAAGAGCTTTCCAATTTTACAACAAACCAGGAAAAAATAAATTTCTTGACCCAGAAAGGGCAGTCAGATATCTCATTGGATCAAGAAGCTAGTGTATTCATCTAGTTGCACGTATTCATCTAGTTGCTGTTTAAACATCTGTACAGATGATAAGCTCACCTCTTCGTGTAGAGAAATTCACATCATTATTGTTCTTACTATAAAATTTTTTTTATTTTTGTCTTAGACTAAATCTCCTCTCTTCCAGTCTAAATGGGTGACCTTGTATCATATGTATAGTTTATGAATAGATTTACAGACAATGGTTTGTATTGGCCACCGAATATATTTGTATAATGCTATCGTATCCCCTCTGAGGCACCATTTTTTAAAATAAACAGATTTCAATTTGTTAACCTTTCTTAATAACTGTTCCATTCCTTTTATTAATTTTGTAGCCCACCTCTGCACTTTTTCTAGTGCCATAATATATTTATTTCGAACAGATGCCCAAAATTGCACAGCATATTCAAGGAGTGGTCTTACCAAAGGATTTATACAGAGGTAAAATTATATTTTCATACCGATAATTATTGCCCTTTTTATACATGACAATACATTACTGGCCTTAGCAACTGCTGATTGACATTGCACAGTGTTGCCTAGTTTGCTGTCTATAATAATTCCTAAATCCTTCTAGTGTATTGTTATTCCTAATTCACTACCACTCAGGGTGTACGTTGCTTGTGCATTCTTTACCCCAAAGTGCATAACTTTGAATTTTCTACATTAAATGGCATCTGTCATTTGAGTGCCCAGTCCCCCATTCTATCTAATTCCCTCTGCAGCAAAGTAATATCTTGCTCACATTGTATTACTTTAGAGTTTAGTGTCAACTATACACACTTAAATGTGACTTTCAATGCCTATTTAAAAATCATTTATAAATATGTTAAATAGAAATGGTCCCAGAAGAGAACTCTGACAGACACCACTTGCCACTTTTGTCCAGCTTGAAATTTACCATTAATGACAACTTTCTGTGCTCTATCTTTAAGCCAATGTTCTATCCAAGAACAAGAATTTTCATCTAAATTAATTTCTTTTAGTTTGAAAACCAACCTATTGTGTGTAACTCTATTAACCCCTTAAGGACACATGACATGTGTGACATGTCATGATTCCCTTTTATTCCAGAAGTTTGGTCCTTAAGGGGTTTTAAAGGCCGTGGCAAAATCCAAGTAGAACACATCCACAGTATGCTCTTTTTAGCATCCCAAATTTGTTATCCTTAAAAATGGTAACCTCACATTTGAGTACGACACTAGGGAGCTATCTACTAAACAAAGCTACAAGATCAAAATGAATAAAAAGCATGTTTTGTTTTCTTAATTTTGATCTTTCAGATGTTTACTAAATCACTTCCTTGCATCCAATCTTCCCCATGAATCAATGCTTTCTTATGGGTGCTTCCACATTGCATCATTGAATTTCGCTTGGCCTGTGCTACAGAAGCACCTCCAGTAGCTTACACTTTAACAGCCACTGGAGGTGTGTTTAACCCTTGATATATATCAAGGTGTGTTTAACCCTGAAATTAGGAGCCAATTCAACTTTGCATACAGTAATCCTTATTGTTCTGACTTCCACCTTTCAGAAATATACAGTGCCTATGTATATATTTGTATATATATATATACATTTATATGATAGACATTTGGGTTTCTGCAAAACTGCAATGTTTTACCTTGAATTGTTACATTAACATTGAGACATAGTGGCCTCGGTGACTTCAGTGATCCTTTAAAAAAACAAAAGTAATTTTTCATAATTTTTCTGCTTCAGTTAATTAGTAGATAAGTCCCTAATTTTCTATCCTTATTAAAATGGATGGATCTGAAATTGAATTCTTTGAATTCATTTTTTTTTGTTAGTTTTGTTTTGTAAACAATTCTGAAACTGGGGGTGGGGGCATTGCTATAAATATGGGACGTCGCTCAATACAATTTGGGGGATTTGGTTTATAGTAACTTCTATTCTGATTAGGATTTTCACAGTTATAATGTGCATATGTAAGTGAAAAACACACACAAAAATATTTTAGCAGAACGTTGGTAGAGATTAGTGACAATATAGTATAATAAAAACTGTTAGCAGCAAGAGTACACAAATTATAATTAAGTTATTTACTTGCTTTTAGAATCTGAAAATATATTGAACATGTTTATAGTTAATGTTTTTTTAAGGGACTGATATATGTGATATCTATACGAGTTTTCTTCTTCTTTTTTAACCTATTTAAAAAAACAAAAAACATTTTGTTTATTAAACGGAGATTAGGAAAACGGTCTATCAGCTAAACTGCTTAAAACTTGGAGTTAGAAATATGAAACAAATATGATGTAAAGGTTAAATACTGAAAATATCAAGTGCTTGTCCTTAACTAATTGCTTTCCCAAACATCATGAGAAATCTAAACCGAACATATATATTTTTTTACACTTCTGGCTTTCTTGATCAGCCACATAATATCTATCAGCTTCAGAAGTCTGTAGCTAGTTATATATTTTATGATGAATATTGCTGTTTTTATCATTTATAACACACAATGACAGTGATATTTTTCTATTTTAAACATGGATCATTCTACCGTATTTGTTGTGCTCTGTAGTAGCAGGAACTTCCATAACCGTGGCCTTGTAAATTCATTTCCTGACGATATGAATACTGGCATCCCTGTTGTCACGTAATGTGTTTAAGTTGTCATCAAGCTATAAGGTCATCTGTTGCTATGTCTGAAACCCTCTATTTGCTTGCTGTGATTGCCTGGTTTCACTTTCTATGGTCTATTTAATGTAGAAGGAGGGAGTTTGATATCAAAGACAGTGGTAAGCTTCTTGGATAGTGGCAGAAGGATTACTCATTGTTATTGCTGACTTAAAAATTGTTTTTAGCACCAGGAAACAGGCCATCACCTAGATAAGGGGTAGGTAACATTATGGGTGATGTAGATCACAACATCTGGAGTGCTAACTGTTGCCTATCCCTGACGTAGATCCTGTTCTTAATGAGTGTTTGTATGCATTATGCCAGGCATCTACTTCCCATGAACACACACATATATATATATATATATATATATATATATATACTCACAAGCCATGCTTTAGAAATTGCAAGACATTTGTACTGTATCTTAAGTTGTGCAAGACTTTTCGTGTATTTTAGGTAAATAAAAGTTTACAAACATGTTGTCAAAGAAACATTATAAAACTATATTCCTAACACTATAGTGTCCTTCTGCGCCCTGGCCATGAAAGGGTTAAATAGCCCTTAAAAAAAATGAACCTGATTCCAGCACCGAGGCGCTAGCTCGGGCTCCTTCAACGTGAGCCGATGGGTAAACCTAATGCGCATGTGCGCAAAGCGCCACATGCGCATTAGGCCCTCCCCATAGGAAAGCGTTGACTCAATGCTTTCCTTTGGGACTTTACAAGACGATGGGTGTCCTCATGCACAATTTCTCTGAATTGGTCTGGGTGCCTATAGGGTCCCTTTTAGGTTTAACTATAAGTATCTCTTTATATGTTAACCCCTTTTGCTATTAACCCTTAGATTATCCTCCCATCCTAAAATAAAAGTGTTTAGAGTTTAACACTTTTGGATTTAATAATGGCAAGTCCATTGCTCTTTTGATTATCTATCACATCCAGTCATGTGATGTGAGAAAGGTGCTACTGGCAACTGACCAGATGTCCACTTGCTGAACTATGCATTCATCCCTCTGCTCAAAAAGAAAGAGGACAGTACAATTTTGCTTCTGGTTACATGAGGGAACCTAACAAGAGCTTAGTTTGTAATATTTTATATAGAACAGAATGCTCATGACAATGCATTAAAAATTGTTCTGCTATACCACTCATTGAAACCATGTAATTTTGCTTCATAGAAATGATAATTTAATGATTACTTAAGGTCCTGTGACCAAAGTTCTTAAATGACACGAAGTCCTATGAATAAAAAAACTTCAGGACCAAACAAATCCATGACATTTTCCAAGACAATTTGTCTTATCACCATTAACATATAAGTCTAGCAGCCATAATTAAAATCTGTTTTAGTCTCAAGTGTTTATTCTATTTACATTTTGAGATAACATGTTACAGACCAATGGGATCTTAATAAGTACTTGCAGAACATGTTCTCAAATTGTACAGCAGCTGTAACAACGTCACACTCCCTGAAATTAGGAGCCAATTCAACTTTGCATACAGTAATCCTCATTGTTCTGACATCCACCTTTCAGAAATATACAGTGCCTATGTAAACAAGTGACCTGCAATTTCGAACAATTTGTGTTTTTAAATCCCATTGTTATAATTCAATTAACTTTAGTAATTTGCACGAGATGTGCCTCTGGCATGCTGGTACATTATAGGGTTTCTTCAGATTGCTGTAACTGATATAACTAATCACCTGTCATGAAATATATTGTTTCAGTTCATTTTTACATATAATAGCAAAAAATATATAAAATTGGATAAAACCCAAGTAAAAACATTACTTTGCAAAACATATCTCTCAAGCAAGCTGCATTGTTGTATTTAATATGTTCAATAAATTAACATATGATATGCATTCCAAACCATTTTTGGTACAGTTCTTCCATGTGTTTTGTTCAATCCAAAAGTTAAACAAGCTGCCCGGATCATGCGCATAATGTAGCTTGCCCCTACCAAATATCACTGTAGAGAATATATGTTTTAGACATATATGATGATTTTTTGTAAAAAAACAAACAAAATTAATACTAAGATATCTATAGCTTCCACATTTATATTTGTTATTATAATTAACTTTAATACAGTCCCAACATATTCCACAGCACTTTACAATTATAGAATGGGAATAATTGATGAGTAACTGACATACAGATTAAAATAGAGACAAAAGGTGAAGAAGGCTCTGTTGAAACAAGTTTTGAATCTACGAGGAAGGAGTAAAGAACCACAAGAGGAAGAACATCATGTCAGATTGGAGGAGGTTCTGATGGATGTGGTCCCTGTGTCAAAATAAGCTAATACAAGTGGTTTATTGAAGAATCGAACCGTGGAAGTGGAGTGTGAGCTGAGCAATGGAAGCAAGGGAACTGAGCAGGGCATTTGTAATGAGAGAAGTGTTACCCAGAAAGATTTTAGGCTTTCCTAAAGATCTGTGTTTTTAATGACTTGAGGCTAGAGGGGAGTCTGATAGCATGGAGTAGAAATTCCAGAGCAATAGGGTAGCACTTGAAAAATCCTAATGAGAAGAAAAAGATAGTTGGCTATCCTAAAGAGGTGTATTTTCAGTGACTTGTTAAAGGACTGAAGATTTGAAGAGAGTCTGAGGGCACTGGAATGGAGTAGTCTTTAAAAAGCCCTGCAGGTTAGAGTCAGCAGTGTGGGAAGGAGCAGATCAGGAGTGTAGCTAGAGCATTTGGCACCCAGAGCAGATCCTGTATTTGCCTCCCGCCCCCCCCCCCCCCCACCGTGCACACAGCCATTCTGTGTGTATTTTCCCCAAGCCCCTCTGTGTTCCTCTTTTGCCCCTTCTCCTTCTGTGCCCTTCTTCCCCCTCCCTTCCTGTGCCCCATTTAGCTCCCCTCTCCGCCTGTGCACTTTTTTTGTCCCCTTCCTGTGCCCTTCGTTTGTCCCCCTCCTGTGCCCTCTTTAGAGATAAGTCTGGCGGTCGCATTTATTACAGACTAAAGAGGGGAAATGTGCTTATTTGGAAGGCTCATGACTAGTAACAGTATTCAAGTAAGGAAACGATGAGTGCATGAACAAGTGCCTTAGATGTATCTTGAGTTAGAAAAGGACAAATGTGGGCAATATTTTTATGTGGAAGTTACAAGATTTAAAGACTGACTTGATGTTAGGAGAAAAGGTAAGACCTGAGTTAAAAATAACTCCATGGTGGGGGCGGAGCTTAACTGGAGAGCTGAACGGACGCCATTCCTTAGAGCTCCGGCACTAAACCACAAAAATAGACAAATTAACTAGACTAAAACGTAATACCTAGACAAAATCCCAGCTTCTACCGTTCCCTAACACGGTGTGCGTTCAACAGATGCCTTTCCTCTACCCTCCGACAGGCAAACCCCCACGCCGATGGACTAAGGCCTTTCGCTCCCCTCAGCAGCCTACCGCCTCCGCACTGCACCCGGGGCCTGTCACTGGAGGACCTGTTTTATTACACGGCTGAAAGACAGACCTAGGTCCTGGGCCGCCGATCCCAAAAGCAACCTCCAGCAGGAGTAAATGACAACTGAGATATCGGCACCATGTTTCAATGACCAGGGACTTCCCAGATGGCCACCCAGGCGGAAGGTGAGGCCTACACACCAACACCCAGGCAAACTGTAGAGGAGCAGGCCCCTGTTCCACCAGACTGGCCAAATGCACCCACAGGGACCCTCATACACCCGCCATGAAACAAGACATCGCCAATCTGCTGCTAAATATTAAGCAGCTGTTTACAGCAGACCTCAACCTCGTTAAAGTGGAGATCAAGGCGGTGACAGCCAGAGCCCAGGTCTCGGAGGAGGACATTATGGACCTGCACCAAGAGGTCTCCACTATGAAAGAAGCCATACAACAGATGCAGAAAACTCAAACCACCTTGGCCCTGAGAGTCGATACCCTGGATGATCGTAGCCGCAGAGCTAATATAAAGATAAGAGGCATCCCAGACACAGTATTGCCTGACGGACTACCACATTATCTACGATGCCTGATAGCCTCACTGATACCGACAACTCAGGCCAAGAGGATAAACTAAGACAGCTGCTTTCGCATTGCTAAATCCCCGAAAGCTCCAGCAGCGGCTTCACGAGACATGATAGCATGATGCCAAACACTCCTTGATAAGGGTCGCATCTGGACGGCATTAAGGTGTAAAACACCCTACACCTTTGAATCTTCCACACTTACCTTTTACCAGGACTTGCACTGGTCCACCCTCCAATGGAGGCGTTCCATGAGCCCCATAACTCGCCAACTCTGAGCCGCAGGGGTTGCTTAGAGATGGTCGACTCCGAGAACACTGTGCGTGGAGAGGAACAGAGCAATATACCAGTTATCCTCGACAGCAGAGGCACCAGCATTTCTCCAAGCCCTGGACATTCCGAACGAGCAAGCAAGTCTGACAGCCACCCAGGGTCTACAAGACTGTGACCCAGACCGAATAACCCCATTTGTGCCAAGGAACGGTGAAAGACCGAGCCCAGTAACCTGAACATCGACAAAGACTAGCTGATTGATAATTACCTGTTCTTTTCTGTTCTTCTCTCCTCTTTCTTTCTTTGATAATGGACTCTTTCATGCTCAAGAGATATGTATTATTTAATGGTTTTGCTTTGTTGGTTGCCCCACCCATTGCTAAGCGGGTTACAACCACACACATCGCGCACGTAACAGGTGGGTACACACCATTCCCTTAGAATGCACTCAACGCAACAAAGACCCTGCAGCCCCCCCCCCCCCCCCTAGGTTAGGGGTCACTTACTCAAACCAACACATGACTGCTAGAGAAGCTGACCTGACATACAGATCAGGAGTACATATCTCCACCACTCACCACCTGACTATGGCTCAAGGCACAGCGCAAGTACCGGGGCCTCAATGACAGAGGCCTTAAGCTCAACGTCCCCACATTAGACTTCACATAGTCACACCGAAGTACAGCTTACCCGACAAGACAAACAAAACATAGGCAAACTCACATTAATAGGCTGATCCACCTATCCCGGTCACCACGCAACAGACGCACCGATGTCTATACCCAGTAAGCCTATGTCCTCATGACTGCTCTGCTGCTATACCATGGGCAATAGATTTAATGGCCCGGAGATGCCCTATGGCCTGCTGTATCGGGGGGATGAAGCCCAGAGGCCATCTTCATCTAGTTAACGTCAATAGATTTCACATAATTTTATATAATCTTATGTCATGTTACAAAGCACTGGTATAGTTTTAATCTATGGTTTACTGGCAGAGTTTCAGTTTTTGTTTTTATAATACTGCCATCAACATACATGCCACAAATGCTGACTCACTTAACCTATTATAACTGAACGTTACGTACACATCCTGTATACAAAAAATGTGCAACTGAATCTTGTCATGATAATGAAAATGTTTGCTTTAATATGCCTAAACCTGCTATCGTGGCACAGCAGGCCTGTCTGTATACCACCTTGCATGAAAAATAAAGAATTAAAAAAATTAAAAAGTAACTCCATGGCGGCAAGCTTGATACTTTGGGTAATAGGTGTCCCATTGAAGTACAATTACATAGATGGAGGTAGGCTATTTGAGGGGGAAAATATGAGGAGTTCAGCTTGGAAAGGTTATGTTTTAGAAAACAGAAAGACATTTAGTGATAGCTGAAAGAGAGGCAGTTTGTGACATGTTTGAGGAGGGAAGGAGAGAGGTTGGGGAAATAAAGTTAAATCTGATTATTGTCAGCACATAGATGATACTGAAATCATAAACACATAAAAGAGGTACTGAGAGAGGCACTGTGAATGGGGATTAAACAGGACCAAGAACACAGCTTCGGGGAACATCAACTGAGATAGGCAGTGGAGAGGGGATGGCACAAGAAAAGGAGATACTAAATGTGGCGAAACTAACCTCGCCACTGGGTTATGGAGAAGCCTGATTGCCAGCCTCCTGCCTCATGACTATGGCCCCTCTCATCAGCCCATGCTAAACTTTAACCCCATGGCGATTTGACTGTGTTTGTGGGATCGGAGCGCTGTTTGGATATATTGAGCGCTCAGATCCAAGCCATCTGGGGATAGGTTAAATGTGGGGGTTCTGTTCAGTATGATAGGAATTATGTATTTTTATGTGTTTTTACTGTTGTTTTAAATGGAGATATTTTCTGTATGCTGGGGATAATTGGCTTACCACACCCAAGCCATGCTTGCAGTTGGTCAAAAAGGGATTTCCAATTAACTTTTGAACCGCTGGACCAATTTGTATGATTTTGACATATGTATGCTGATTCTGAAAATGTGTATGCAAATGTGATGTATATTTTTAAAGTTATGAATATTGTGTAAAATTGTGTATTTTTCTGCCTGTGATAATTAAGTCAGCCCATTGTGTTCAGTAATTATATCACAGGCAGAGGGGAGGATTTTATGTGTAATTGCTGGGAGTGTCTGAGTGTATTGTACGTATTGATTTGTTGTTCTGCAAAACCCTGTGGGTGGGACTTTGTCTGTAAAATGTGTATATAAGGCCAATAAAAACACAGCTCTGTCTGTTCCTGCTTGACCCTCAACACAGAGCTTTGTCTCATTCTTGGGGGGATTTATTGTATGCTGTTCCAGTTCGACTGCTAAGAGTGTAAACCTTTCATATGGTTTTTCCTATTCGGCTGTTTACAGCATTCGCATGGTTCCGGTTCGGCTGTTTACAGCATTCATATGGTTTCCTGTTCGGGTGATTGGTGTCTTCAGTAGCTGCCTGTATATCTGGAAGGGAATATCTCCTAAATGTCTTTTAACCCCTTTTATGCCTGGGGGTGCCGTTACACTAAATTCATTCCCAAAGATAGGATGAAATCCAGGAAGGTACAGTGTCACAGAGCCTAAGCTTTAAGAAACAAAAAGTGGTTAACAATATCAAAAGAAGGAGGTAGGTAGAGGAGACTGAAGAGATAGTAATGAACTTCAGACTTAGCAGAGATTAAGGCATTAGTGATTTTTGTAAGATTAACTTTAGTAGAATGAAGGGCACAAGAGCCAGATTGAAGAGGGTCAAGAAAGAAGTTAGTATTGGGAAAGTTAGTTAGATGGGTAAACACGAGTGGCTCAGTAAGCTTAGAAATAAAATGAAGTTAAGTGAAATGGGCTAGTTATACATGAAAGTGACAGGAAACATCAGCATATAATTTGACAGCAAGGAAAAGCCTTCTTTGGAGTACCTCAAAACTGCTTCATTTATCACACACAGCGCCCCTTCACACACACACACACACACACACACACACACACACACACACACACACAGACACTTCCAGACACACACTAGATCCCTTATACAACTCGGGATCATATACACACTAAATCCCTATATACACTCTGAATCCTCTATAGACACAAACACACACTAGATCTCCTATTCTTTCTCATGCCAGAGCTCTTCAGCAGAGCTCTGTGCATGGTCTGCCCTGGAAGAGCATTGAACCAACATGCTCACTTTGAGAGGGAGCGTGCTTGCCATTGGCGATGACACACACCATCTGCCCCTACCCCCTTCTCAGTTGGCCGCTGTGATTAAAAAATGCCTGGGCCGAATTTTTAGCCCAGTCCGGCCCTGCTGTGCTCTGAGCTGGTGAAACGTTCCAATGAAATGCAGACTGGACTGCGCAAACGGAGGGATGACCGTGTAGAGCAGCTAAGTTTACTCTCTTTTTTTCCAGGTTTAAAATTAGTGGCATATTACTAATACCCAATAAGGCATTGTGAGTTCTAATGAAAGGTGTTTTACAAAGGGTTAGAGTAACCCTTTAAACGTATCGGGGAGGATTGCAGAGTTTTTAGGAATACACAGCATTTACATAAATGCACAACAGATGGAAACAACAGAGAAGATAGTGAAAAGCGTTGGACCACACGGTGAGCAAACACGTTTTTTTAAAGTGAAACAAGCTGAACTGTAAAAGGGAGAGGAATTTAACAGCTGATTGGCTCCCTTAAGAAGTGTGTTTTTAGAAATTCCTTTCAGGGCTTGCGGCTTGAGTTAAGCCTGATGGAATAAGGGAAGGCATTCCATAAGAACAGGGAGTCCCTAAAACATTTTGGGGTGATAGGTGGGAATCAAGTGTGAACAGAGGATAGATGCAATACTCAAGATTGTGGAAAATGAGTCTTTAATTAGTTAAAGGAAAGGACAGAGCATGAAATGAAAGAAAGGTATTACTGACCCTTAGCAATAGCAGTGATGAGCAAAGCCCATGAAGTTGGAAAAATGGCACCTGTAAGCCGGCAGTTGTCCTTTTGCAGGCAATACACCAGCTGAGAGGTTTATAGTCAGGACTATGGAAGTATTATGTAGTCGGGTAACAAGATCACAAATACAAAGAATAATAGAATAAAATGTTACCTATTTCCTGATTATTTAGGATACAAGGGTTGTGGTAATGTTGTAGGGTAGTGTTAAGCGTTGTAATATATTTCTAAATCTACTCCATGCCAGCAAAATGATCAGCAAAGGAGGTATGAGACTGGTAGGTTAGAAAGAAAAAAATGGTTTCAGCACTCATCATGGATTGGGTATAGCTTAGAATAAGTTTCAGTAACAAAACACTATGAGAAAGAGAACTTGTGTTTTTAAAGAAACAGTCCAAGCACCATAAACACAACAGCTCACTTTAGTGGTTGTGGTGCCTGGAGTGCCCTGTAGTGTGGCTTTTGCTCGCTATCCTAAGCTAAAGCCTGCAGTGCTTAGTTAATTGACTGAAATTGATCAGCTGATGCTCTCAGTCAATCCTTGCACAGCAAGCCTTAGCTCAGGAGAGCTAACGGAAATTCCTGCGTCAGATCTTTCAGTTCTCCATCATTAGTAGTGGAGATAGGGAAGGGTGCCCAGCAGACCCCAAGTAAGAAGTCAAGCTGTTCAAAAACCAGGTTACTCTTGACACATTAATTACTACAGCAAGATGCAGTGGCTATGGTACTTGGATTGTTTTTGAAGATAGAATCAGTATAATTTGAAAATAGACTGGATTTGAAGAGAGAATGAGTAAAAGTCAAAAATTATACCAATGTAGCAGGATTCCTGGGGGAAAAGGATGACAGCACCTCTGTTCCGAAAGGTAGAATGAGAATGGAGAATAACAAGCAGCCCAGTTTTGGAAAAACAGAGTTTTAAAAAGCAAGCAGGCATCCAATTAGAAGGAGCAGAGGTGCAGTAGAAAATGCAATCCAAGGGGGAATTGGAATGATTAGGGAAAACAGGTATATCAGATTGCCAACAGCAAACAGGTGTTAGTAACTTATTAGATTACCAAGAGAGGTGCAAGCGTTGTTTGTTTATACAGAGAGAGGGAGTGAGAGACTGAACTAATAAATACATTCCCTGTACTTTTGGTTATTCCAGTGAGATCATTCTTTATGCTTTATAAATTGCCTCAATTTGTGTTATGGCCTTAAATTGATGAGTAGAATAGACTGTAACAGCTAATATATGGTGTTTTTCTTGCTCTGTCTTTTTGAGAAAAAAAATGATTATTAAGTTTAGAAACTGCTATGTGGTATTTTCCCATTAGTACTAACCACTCATCTGTGCAACTTAATGGTTTGGGAGCAAAATGAATTACTGCCCTGTAAAGCAGCCTTAAGGCTTACAGTTTGTTCAGTCAGAGCACATTTCTAATGCATGTCACTGCAGTTTATTCATTGAAATGTAATGATTGATACTTTACAGGATTGTACCCTGGGAACAAAAGTAGAATTTTCATTGAATGAATCTGGAAAGTGTCTTCCTCAAAGTGTGTTTATGTCTGGATGATTTTATGACATTTTTCAATATGGAAATAAGGATTAATTTAATGTGCTAGGCTGTGTAAATAAGATTCAGTTTTGTTACTGGAGGCTTTTGCTGAGGCTGTCGTACATGTATAGCAGTGCCTCTGGGACTTGTAAAATTAAAGTGCAGTCATTTTTACCTTTAATACATTATATATAATTATGAATGATTGTTGTCTACCAAAATATGAGTTCCTTGCCTGATGTGCGAAGGTGTTTCTCCAGCTGTCAGCTTGGTGGCCCCTCATACACTGAAAAATATGACATTTACACAACAAGAGTTTATCTGTTTCCATTTTTCGTGGTCCTTCGAGTGGGTGCTGGGGTGAAGCTTGCTGTACTTTCCACACTGCCAGAGAATACATTTGCTATCTCTAAATCAGACTGACAATCAGTGTTTTCAAGGGTGACACTTTACATGAGGCTAGACAGTAATTATAGAGTAAGATGGAAGAGAGGTGATAAAACCATTGGCAATTGCAATAACAAAGCAGCCCATGACAAAGATCTCTCAGTTACAACAGACAGCTCAGAGCCATCTGGAGTGAAACCAAAGCCTATTCAATAAGTTCTAAAGAGTGTGTTATGTTTTTTCTCTTCAACAACCAATGTGAAAATGTGGAGGGACGTTCGTTACACAATGCAATGAAAAGTAGAGGGATAGAATGGCAAATGCAAAGCTTAAAAAAAATGCAAATTATGCTGTAAACATCTGCACTGGAGCAGGATTCCCAATCTGCATGACTGGCCTAGTGCCTAAATGCTACCAATTTCATTTACATCCCTACGCGCATAGTTTACCAAGTAATAAAGTAACCGAACACTGCTTGGAGTCAATCAGCTACAGCTTTATTGAACAAATTATCACTCACCTTCGTTCAAAATTAAGACAAGTCAGCAAAATGGATTCATTCTCTTGAACATAGGGTAAACCTCAATCTTACACACTCTGCTTTGTTCATAGGATTAGCATAGACTTCCCATTGTGGATTGCTCTGATATAGGCTGGCAAGCAACATATACTGTCATTATGATCAGTGACATTTCATTGGCATTCTGAAACTTGTAACTTACTTGTAACAAATGAGGGTAAAAAATAGTTGACTCTAGATAAAGGTTAAAGCATTTGATGTCCTGACTTTTTTGAACTGTTTTGCAATCTTTTAACATCAAAAGGACCACATATTGGGAACAGGCAATGTGATAAAGGCTGCAGGCGTGAGGCTGTCAGCAGCTTATTCCCTTTCCTCTTTCCAAACATTAAATTAATATATAATTTTAAAAAGTATGGCGGGTCCAAATGACTCAAAATTCAAAGAACATTCTTGAAGGGGGTTACCTATAAATCAACACAGCATGTCTAATTATGTTGGCTACCCAAAATTGCAGCAAAAACAGAGAACATGAGAACGCTGAGAATGGGCAGAAGCTTAGATAAAGTTCAATAGCTTGTCCTTTGTTAGCCTTTAGAGACAGCCTATACAATTTACATATCATGATGATCTCACCCATAAGAGCATTCCAGATCTATAATGCTGGCAAATTCTCTCTACATGATCGCTTTCGCATTCTTTGGCATGTGTCAGTGTGGTGTAGCTGGTACCCCTCTAGGCACAGTGGGCACAGTGTCGTTGTTTGGGTTACCTTTCAGACGTCAGAAGACCCATAGTAAATGCATTGCAGCAAAAAAATAGATTACGAGAACTCTAAGAACGGTCAGAAGTTTAGAAACCTCGATAGTATGTCCTTCGCTCAGATCCTAAAAACGTTTTCTTGTGCCATTACAATGAAAACATTTATCGTCATTTTAAAAAGTACTGAGGGTCCAAATGACCTATTATAAAAACTATAGGAAAGACTCAAAGAGGATACCTTCTAAATACATACAGCACGTTAAGAAGGGTAATTATGTTGGTTATTATTATTATTACTGGTGTTTATATAGCGCCAGCATATTTCGTATCGCTTTATAATATTATCAGAGGAGGAGATTTCACAATAAATTAGACAATTACAAAAACTTACAGAAACAATAGGTTGAAGAGGGCCCTGCTCAAACGAGCTTACAGTCTATAGGAGGAAGGGAGTAAAACACAACAGGTCAGGAGGTAGCAATCAAACAAGGTGGAGTGAAGCAGAGCTATAGGAGAGAATAGAGTGTTTCCCTTTAGGAAAGAGCAAGGGACAGGTATGGGAGGTAGAGGTTACTCTGGGTTGATCAAGACGTCCTTCATAATCAGATAGGTAATGACCAGTTGCCTCCTCCTTTATCTACTCTATGCACATCAGGCTATTGTTCTAAAAAATGATGGTACATGCCTGCTTAACAGTGAAATGTTTCTCCATTTGTGAAAAGTAGGTTTATACTAGTCGATGCTCATGGTAATGCCTGCAAACCTATCCTTGAAACCTCTGGGGCTTGATATGCAAGGTTTAATTAAGAAAATAGAAAAAAAAACAAGCACCACGGTTTGAATAATGTACTAATTACATATAAAACCACATGACTATCAAAAATGTGTTTCAAGTAAAAGTATCAATAACAAAAATTGTGTCTATTGGCATATAACTTGCCAATTCTAAATAGTCTGATGTATATAGTTTTTACTCATCATTTGTATATGCTTTGATATATAGATTTACACATCCTTCTCTTTATTTGCATTGTATAGAGACTTAATGGGACACTCCAGATCCCTAAAGTACTTTAGCTTACTAAAAAGCTATATTTCATTTTGCATAAAGTGTAGATTTCATTAAAAATGTACACTTTTTTTTTTATAAATTAACCTGGTTACACCCCCTTGGCTTTCAAGCAGACAACAGGTTTTGTTTACTTCCTGGTTTTGTTAGCTCAAGGACACAGAAAGTCTGGGCAGGGTTAGAGGGGGAGGGTTTGCAAAGGCAGAACTTTTGTGAGCTGTTTTTATAAATACCTCAATGAAAAAAATGCATGTAGGTTTTCATTTGGAGTATATCTAGTAAACGGTGATTGTATTTATATATTTGGGAATTGGAGTGTCCCTTTAACTTTACAAGTAACTGTACTGTTATTGCTCATTTCCTTATCGTGTTGTTATAATTAGTATTTGTCTCATTGATTGTTAAAGCTTTATGTAAATGAACTTTGAATGACAAAACAAAGACTGGGGTCCCCTGTCTGCTGGTCATAAGGGTGTAACCAAATTTTACATTAATATTGACCGGGAGTTACCTACCCCCTTGTTACTAGGTGAAAATAAAACAACAAAACAATACCCCTGCATTACCTCCTTCCCATTATTGTAATAATTTTATATTTGTGATAATTGTAAGGTTATTATAATAATTCTACGGTTTAGTAAGAAGGAAGAGAAAATACATTCTTTAATATATAACATAAAATAATATAGTCTAAAAAATAAAATATATTTAAAAATAAATTTCATGTATGTCCATCATGTGATTCTGTATTTATTTATTTAAAAAAAATGTTTTATTGATATTTGGATGGTTACCTTTTTTTAATGAATGTTATCATTTATACTAGTGTATGTCATATTACATCTTTAAGACTTTAATATGTCACATTTCTCACTATTAATTGAAATGCTACTGAGGACTGTACATTTGGTGATGAAGACAACGATGTCAGCATCTACAACAACTGTAAGTCATCATCATCATTGCAGCTCTGGAAAACAGATGTCTAACTTATAATGATGAAGTACACTGTATGTCTTGCACCCTGCTAAGATGTATTCTCTAACAACATTTTGGAGTTAGTCCAGTACAAACAAGGATAGTAATTCATTTGAATAAGACAAAAACTCCACCACTACAGCTTATTGCCTTCAGACATTCACAGCTTTTTTTGTGTGTGTGCAGGAACAAGTGCAAAAGAAGGAATGCGCATTTCATATTTTACAAAATGTTTTTATATAAAAGTAAACTACGTATAATTTAACCAACAAATTTGTTCCTTAACTTTTTAAGGCATTGCAATATTGCATTTGTGGTGTAATTAAATCTGTAATGATATGATCAAAGTAATGTAATGCAAGACCCACCCCTGCCATGTATACTAATATGTATTTTGAAGGAAGGAACCCTGCAGTGTCAAATGACTGCGTAATAACATGTATGATTTATTATTGTTATTGCCTTGCCCTTGTCAGACTTCATTACATTATGGATTATGAGTTATTTTGCGACTTTAAGAACCCCAGATGATACTAAAAGCATTTTCATAAATTCAATGTGATTAGTGCAACAATTATTTTTGTAACCCAGAAATCTAAAAAGAAAAATGGCTTAGTGTAAGCAATGAATTATTCAGCTAAACTTATTTAAATGATATTTCAATTGGAAACCATAACATTTCAATCAAATCGACTCTGATATTATACATAAACACACTACTTTTTAACTTTTTAAGGACCACTACTATTTTAATATGCAGTGGGTATGTGACCAAAGCCTTTTTGTTTACATGCATCCATACATATTATATATCATTTTTAAAGCGGCTCAGTCATCCCCATATCAAAAATGAGTATTTCATTAATCTTTACGAAATACTCAGATTGACTGTGTTGGAATTTTACTGAAATTCCAAACCAGTTAAAAGATATACTGAGACAAAGCTTCTGGCAGCTGAAGCACCAAGAGCTAAAAAGGATCAGATAGAAGAGAATGACAGGTACAATATTCACTGCTCCTATTGGCCATTGGACTCCGAAAAGTGAGGCCACCATCAGGGTGTTTTGTAAATAATGCAAAGACCCAAGACAGTGACAGAGGTAATCAAAGTTAAACATATGTCTTTCCTTTGATAACCTATATGTATATAACACAATAATAAATAGGAATAAAATATTTTTTTTTTAAATGGAAAAAAAAATCTTACAATGGAAAGAAATTTGTTTTCTCAGTTTTATATTTAATCATTTTTTAATAATTTTTAAGTGCAACTAAAGAAAAATTCCTCAAAATGGATTCCCTAATTAGTCCTGACTGTTAAAATGTCTAGGATTTCATTTAATTTTAAGAAGTTTTAAAACAAAAATTGTGAGGAGTGAATTACTGTTTTAAAGCAAAAACTTGTCATGCTGAGATTGCAATTTTTTTTAGTAGTCACAGAATCCAAAACTGCTCCACAAAAGTATATATTTCTAGAAAGACTACCTAACTAAGAGTGTTTTTACTCTTTTTTACTAAACCCTTTTATTCTGAACACAAGCCAAATTATTTGTCTATGTGTTTTTCTCCCAAATGTTTTATTTTGGTGAAATTCACATGCCATGTTTGTCCCACTTCTGTAAGCAGCCCATATTTGTATTCTGCAACTGTTCTTAATTACAATGATACCCACGTATGTACCTTTTTCCTAAATCCTAACTCAATTCCACACATAGTCCTATCCTTAATCCTACACATAACCCCTAGAAGGTGACAGAGCCTCTTTAATGAAAACGCAGATTGTAAGTGGTTAATGTACTGTATACAACAAACACATTGCTTTTCATCCTTCTTGTAAGTCTATATAGTGGAAATAAAATATTAATAGAGAGGTATCATAGTCTAGTTTAAAATATAAATTGGAATTTAGTGAGTTTATTGTGATGCATTAATCCCTAGTACAAGTTAGTCATCTGTGTTTCTCCAAATATCTCAATTTAAAGGACATTCCATGCAAAATACAAACAGGAATAAGTGGTATGCTATACAGTTCAACTGTCCTTAATACACAAAAATTATAATATAATCACAAAAGACAATAAAAACTAATATATATTAGTATTTGTATATATATAAAGCCATTATCTGTCAGCTGCTTACCTCTTTATAACGGGTTACGAACTAAACTGTTGACAAACAAATTAAATAGAGAGGTAGTAATAATAGAGTGTAATAATGTATCATTTTATTAACAAAATCAATATAAAAAAGCATTCATACTTAAATGAATGCATAAATGAAAAATGTTTGCAGAGACTAAATCATAAGATAAAACACCTCATGGTGAGGTGAGTAATGAAAAGTCCGAAGACCTAATTCATAAATTCCAAATTCATAAATAAAGGAGTCAAGCGCACTCTCTCAGAATATCTCT
The DNA here is from genome assembly GCF_036172605.1 of Pelobates fuscus. NCBI lineage: Eukaryota > Metazoa > Chordata > Amphibia > Anura > Pelobatidae > Pelobates > Pelobates fuscus. Next base: position 239,270,508 of record NC_086318.1, read on the forward strand.
GGATCAAGTGAACGTCTGTGTGACTCCAAAAAAGTGTGCTTTAATGCAATAGTAAATTGTCCTCCTATAGCAGTAACAAAATTCTCATAACAAGTGTGCTTGGATCCTGAGGTAACAAGCCAAATAATTACTCTAGTCAGTGTTGTTGTCTACGCGTTTTGTCCCATGCATAGTCATAATAGTCAAGTAGATGGAAGATCTTACTTGAATATACAATTCTTATTTTATGAATTGCCTGAGATGCCTTAGGCTGATTAGCTAGAACAAGTGAAATACCCCAACAGCAGGATATCCATTTAAATCTTGCTTGTTTGGAAGGTTATAACAGGATTGTTATTATGCCTATCTCTTTCTATGAGATATTCTGCTTGATTTAAAAATATAATTTAGATGTGTATGACCTATGTATTGTCCTTTTTATATGGGATATTACTATTTAATAAATGATAATGAGTTCGTTATCTGAGGAATTCATCTGAATAAGCTGTTTAAATTTGGAGTCGCACAAGAAATTTGAGTGCCAAAAATATGCTGGCCTTTATTCTTTGCAGAAAAACAGTGGGCATATTTAACTCTTAAGAAGGGCAATCTAATAAAGATTTTATGATTTATCATCTTTTTTTGCTGTGCACTAAAAAAATTAAATTTATTACACAATGTGTTTCTTTACTAAAAGTATACATTTAGACATGGACTGAAATCTCACATACATTGTGTGTTTTAAAATGGATCCTATCATATTTGTCTATTGTCTTCTTTATTTTTGGTAAATGAAATCATGCTTTAGCTACAAAAATAAAATTAAATTGAAATGCAACACTTTAACAACATTCTTTTAATTAAAATAATTATGGAATGTCAGATCATTTGAAATGGTTTGAGTACTTACTATGGGAAGGCATTTTTTGTAGTGGTTATGGTGAGTAAATTGCCCTTCTCTTAGTTCTGCCTGGTAATGTATGTTTATCAGATTATGCAAAAATCTCCAAATAGTATTTGCTTATTAGTCACTTTAGGGATGACATATGAACATAGGGACAGATTACAAACACATTCTATATTTATTCAAACACTTTTTCAAAGTGGACATTTACTGGAGCTTATCTTTTAAACTATTTTGATAATAAAATTATACAATATTTTAAAGTACACTGTTTACATGATTACAATGCTAATCTTGTATTTTTAATTAGCCATAATGTGAATGTATGTCTGTAAAAGGAGTTTAAACATAAACATCAAAATAATGTCAGCCATTAAGTGGAAATAAAAAACATTGATTATCGCTTAGCACGAGACCCTGCAAATATCAATTAATGTCAGTGGAATTTAAAAAAAAGATTACAAAGTACTTGAACGTTATAGCTATGTGGATGTTCTATGATAAATATCCTTCATATGTACCCTAAATTCTTACAGTCTATTCTAATAACCATATGAATGCCACCGATAACTCATCTAACATACTGAATATCTATCTACAGCCTTTTCTTTTCTTAAAATATAAACTTTCTGTTAAATCCTCTAAGAATACTTTATCCTAAGGCTAGGCGCCTACTTTCAAACTCACAAGTACAGTGTTTACATACCTTCCTGCCTCCCTAATCATTCAGTTGTCTCAGTATCTATTCTTCTCTGTTTAGGCTATGTCTCATTCAGAGCCATCTGCTTGACATGATTGGGCAATGTTTATCAGTTCGTGTTCTCTGTTAATTATAATAGTCGGTGGAGCTGTAAACCACTTCAACAAGACAAATAGATAGAAGAACAGTAAGGATGAAACGTGATAATAATACAATTTAAACAGAATTGAAAAACGCATGAATTCATTATAATGTGAGATATGTTATTTCTCCATATGTGCATTTGATCATTTGTGCTTCAGCTCAAACATTTACGTAACTATTAAAGAAGTCGCCCAATAAAACATAATAAAACATCAAAGTTCTCCAGTTCTTGGAATAGAGAAAATTAGGTTATCTAGTTGGGTAATCTGGTCAATGAAACAAAAGCCATAAACTCTTGTTCCTAGTTTTACACATCAAACACTGTAATGGCGCTCTTGCATGCTCTATGCATCTGTAATTGGATTCTCAGTCATTATAATGAATGAAACATGCATGAAAATCAGGGGTTCTCAACCCAGTCCTCAAGGACCCCCTACCAGTCCAGGATTTAGGGATTACCCTGTTGTGTCTAAAGTGTTTGTCCCCAACACTTTAATCCCTAAATCTTGGAAAGTTTGGGGGTCTTTGAGGACTGGGTTGAGAACCCCTGATGTAAATGGAGAGCATCTTCCGTTTATTTGTGTAGTTTCATTCATTTTTTTCAAGAATGGAGTTACTTGTACCTCTATTATTCATGCAAGATTGACATTGCAGTGCTCCCCATGAGAAATAAACAAACCTGTTATCATAAATATTTACGTTGATCATTTTCCATGGATTGTTGAAAAGATCACGTTTGGTTTCAGCTAAAAATATAGGAGGTGGAAAATTCTACAAAAGAAGGGGGCAAGCACTTTTTATATCATTTTATTTTTCATTAGAACTGCTTTATATGCATTATCTGTGTGATGTATAAAAGTGAAAATAAATAAATATAACAAGTGATAGATCCACTCTTAAGAGACATTTAAAATGGTTATGCAACAGACTGAAAATTACTATAAACAAGCCTCTCATTGTTAAGCCATGTTTGCTTAAAATCCTACTATTCAATACCCCCAAAATATCAAGTTTCTATTTAATAAACCCACAGATGTTATGTGGGAAAAATGAGTTCGCTCATCTGGAAAATCTCTTATTAAAAATTTGTACCGGAAGCTTGCAAACCTGGCCAGTTCAATCTTTAAAATGTTACAGAAACCTTCCTGGTAAATTCATCGTCAAGTATGGATTTAGATGTTAAAAAAGAAAAAGCGTTATTTCATTCTTATGTGTACAGGAAATGTATGCACTGAAAAATGCTATTATTTGCGGTGTAAGTAAAAGCTTATGTATTCGGATGCTGTTCATTTCTTGAACTGTGTTTTTCACTTTCTAATGTATAGATTGGGCACATATGTTTAAGAAGGTTTGCAAATGAAATGTGTAAAATGAATACCCTTTTGAGACATACCTGGATCGGAGCCATAAATTAAACATTGTTTTTAAGCCTGTGAGTCTAGTACTACCATATTTGGCAGTAGGTCCTGCTATACAGCATCTGGTATCCTAACGCAGCTTCACTGGATCATTTATTGATGACAACATTTCAAGCTGTTCCTCTGCCCCCCCCCCCCCCATACATGACTTACTGCTGTAACAACATCACTTTTCTGAATTAATAAAAACATTCTTGGAAGAGTTTAACCAATTTAATGTATGAAACATGGTGCTACTTTGAGGGAAAAAAGAAATACAATTCTAGATTCTGCAGTAGAAAACAATGGCTCACTTTTCGATCGTCTGTAGGAAATAATTTGACTCTTCGTCATGTAGGTTTGTGAAATGTGTCCATGTGCAATAACTAACATTTGCAAAAGAATACAAATATTAAATTTAAAAAAATAAATGTCAGTCTTGCTAAAATAATACTGTAGTTAAAAAAATATTTTAAAAGGTAAAGAAAAGTCAAATAAATATAAATTATTTTTGACACATGTGGCTGATATGATAAACATGAATCTTTTATTAATACAATGCATTGACTGTGAGGGAAACGATTTTGTAATAAGTGACCTATAAAAAAAAATAGACTAAAAAGTGAATTAATTAAAATATAATTTGCATTGTTTCAACTGACAGAAATGTGCTTTGAATGAATTGTCTGAAGCCATGCGTCCAGTAGAGAAACAAATAAATGAACCGCTCTCTAACCATGTGCAATAAATCAATCAGGAAATATTTTTCATGTCCCATAAATATACATTTTATATTACACATTTAATTATTAGATCCTATATGAAACATCTTATTTGAATTGAGAAAAGCTGTGGTGTCTTCACAATAAATTATACATGACATCATACATATAATATAAAATCTAGCTTTATGTTTTAAAGTTCTTTTTTGGTACAGTAACTTGATAGGTTTCAACATGTAGTGTTTACAACATGTAAAGTTTTATTGTATTTATAACGGAAGCTTGTTTATTGGTCATGTACACAAGACAACATTTACGATTCTGATCATACATTAAAAGAAATTCTATAGTCTGCCGCTTTCTTGTTTGCTCCCTAAATGCACAATAACATTATAACATTAGCATGATGGGAACATAACATATATGGATCCAATCTACCTTCTCAGTCTTCACTAATATGCATCACATATGTATGATCCATTACAACATTCTTTCTGTGTTTTTGAGTCATTTGGTGTTTTTTATAGGAACACTCAAAACACAATAACCACTACAGTGCATTTGTTGGTTATGGTGGCAGGAGTGCACTCCAAATTATAAAGAGTGAAACCATTTTAGAACAGTTCCTTATTTTTTTTGGAAATCTTTATTTGAATGTTGAGCATAATAGATTTTAATACTTTTATGAAATTGGATGAAGGGTGGCATGTGATTGGCCATATATATCAGTGTCTCTTTCACCTTTCGCCAATATGAAGTTATACGTAGAAAATCCCACCAGATATGTTTACTTGAACCTGCGTCCTCACCACACCTACAGCACTGTGGGGTAAAAACCGGAAATATCCTATGAAGAGATTCTGGGGTTCAGTACCAGATAGACAAATTTATAATTGACCTTCTGATATTTAGCACTAAGCAAACTGTTGTGATGCAAAATTAGAATTTTTTTTTTTTACATTGCATAGCTGTCACTGCATCAGCCTGAAGCTCTCTCTTTGAGATAAGCCAGGAAATGCAGGGACTAGCTCATTGGATCTGAGTGATCATGTGATCATTGCAGGTTCAAAGCAGTGCCCTCCCAGACTATTCTCCTTACAATAGGTGCCCAAATGCACTCCTGGCACCATAACTTCTACAGTGCGCTGTAGTGGCTATGTTGATTGAACTGTTCCTTTAAAATAAAATGTATTTATTCTAAAAGTTCTAATTCTTAACAAATATTACAGACAACGGGCTGGATTCTCATACTTATTAATAGTAATTTTCATATAGATTACTTTTCCTATATATCTTATTAGAATAATTTATATTCAGCAAGCAGAGAACATCCTTACTCTTCTAAGAAACTCCAGCCCTTTGTCCATGTCAGTAGCTTTCATTTTAAGCTATACTCATTGTCCAATCTCATATTGTCTGTAGCTTACATTTTATTAATTAAGCAATAACACAGTACAACATTATAACAATGAAATTGATAACTCTTCTTATAACCCTGTGTGAATTGTTCCAATACAACAGTGGTTCCCAACCCAGTCCTCAAGTCCAGGATTTAGGGATTACCCAGTTGTGTCTAAGGTGGTTTTAGAAGAAGAAGAAAAAAAAACAACACTTTAGACAGAACAGGGTAATACCTAAATCCTGGAATGGTAGGGGGTACATGAGGACTGGGTTAGGAACCCCTGCAATAGAAGGTAAATGACGATATACAAAAGTAAATACTATAGTTATACTAGACAAGAACAGTGTCAAACTGGCCTACAGACATATTTCCAGGTGGTCTTCCTCAGCTTGAACTGAGTTTTGAAAACATCCCCTCGATAGTTGTGGTAATTAGGAAAATGAAAGAAACAGATCAGATGGATTGATTGACAGTCGTTTTGCATGACTCATCAATTAAGGTAATTCACTACAGTGAGGAGTTTTGCTAATTCAAAGTGAAGGCCAAAATAGTTAAACTACAGATGGCCTCAAATCCTTGTGTGTAGGTTATAGCTACTGAACTCAAATCTATATTACTAAATGCATTTTTTAATATGCTGAATTTATTGTACTGATATCTATATAACTTAAATAATGTTTCCCTCCAAAAGAAAAAAAAAATAGCTTGTGGTGATCATGCAAATAATCAAATAGCAATTTCTGTCCTAAATAATATTTCTAGCTGGTCAGCCATTTATTTCAATTCAGCTCAAAACAAGTGACAGCTCAGTGAACAGACCATTTAGCCAATTTTAAAGATTGTTAGCTATATTAGTAAAGTATATTCAATTATAACTGTAGCTCATTTTAGCTTGTTTTTCATAAAGTTCTTTTTTTCAATGATATACCGTATTTTTCGCTCCATAAGACGCACTTTTTCCCCCCTCAAAAGTGAGGGGAAATGTCTGTGCGTCTTATGGAGCGAATGTGAAGCTTTACTTACCTGTCTTGCAGCGTTGGCCGGCAGCACAGGGCGCACCGCGGTAGTGGAACTTGAATTTCATGTTCCGGTTTCCGGCGGGACTGAAAGGAAGTGTGCACAAGCTGAGTGCGCACTTCCTTTCAGTCCCGCCGGAAACCGGAACATGAAATTCAAGTTCCACTACCGCGGTGCGCCCTGTGCTGCCGGCCAACGCTGCAAGACAGGTAAGTAATTATAGGACAAGGGGAGGGGGACAGTATGGGAGGGGGATGAAGTCTATGGGGAGGGAGGGGGATGAAGTCTATGGGGAGGGGTGGGGATGGAAGTCTATGGGGAGGGGTGGGGATGGAAGTCTATGGGGAGGGGAGGGGGGGGGATGGAAGTCTATGGGGAGGGGGGGATGGAAGTCTATGGGGAGGGGGGGGATGTAAGTCTATGGGGAGGGGGGGGATGGAAGTCTATGGGGAGGGGGGGGATGGAAGTCTATGGGGAGGGGGGGGATGGAAGTCTATGGGGAGGGGGGGATGAAGTCTATGGGGAGGGGGGGGATGAAGTCTATGGGGAGGGGGGGGATGAAGTCTATGGGGAGGGGGGGATGAAGTCTATGGGGAGGGGGGATGAAGTCTATGGGGAGGGGGGGATGAAGTCTATGGGGAGGGGGGATGAAGTCTATGGGGAGGGGGGATGAAGTCTATGGGGAGGGGGGATGAAGTCTATGGGGAGGGGGGGGATGAAGTCTATGGGGAGGGGGGGGATGAAGTCTATGGGGAGGGGGGGGATGAAGTCTATGGGGAGGAGGGGGATGAAGTCTATGGGGAGGGGGGGGGATGAAGTCTATGGGGAGGGGGGGATGAAGACTATGGGGAGGGGGGGGATGAAGACTATGGGGAGGGGGGGGATGAAGACTATGGGGAGGGGGGGATGAAGACTATGGGGAGGAGGGGGGGATGAAGACTATGGGGAGGGGGGGGATGAAGACTATGGGGAGGGGGGGATGAAGTCTATGGGGAGGGGGGGATGAAGTCTATGGGGAGGGGGGGGATGAAGTCTATGGGGAGGGGGGGGGATGAAGACTATGGGGAGGGGGGGGATGAAGACTATGGGGAGGGGGGGGATGAAGACTATGGGGAGGGGGTGGGTGAAGACTATGGGGAGGGAGTGGGTGAAGACTATGGGGAGGGAGTGGGTGAAGACTATGGGGAGGGGGTGGATGAAGTCTATGGGGAGGGGGTGGGTGAAGTCTATGGGGAGGGGGTGGGTGAAGTCTATGGGGAGGGGGTGGGTGAAGACTATGGGGAGGGGGTGAGTGAAGACTATGGGAGAGAGGAGAAGACTATGGAAGGGGGGGACACTATGGGACAGGGGAGAAAAAAAATATTCTGTACAAACTGTCCCATAGTAAGAAACACTATGGGACAGTTTGTTCAGAATATTTTTTTTCTGGGTTTCTTCCTCTAAAAACTAGGTGCGTCTTATGGTGAGGTGCGTCTTATGGAGCGAAAAATACGGTATCATCATATCTATTAATAAGATAACAAAAAATTCTCAAAAGTCTTATGTAGATCTCAGTAAACCGTAACCAAACACTTCAATATGGAACACTTGTGCTTATGACAGATCCTGCATGTAAAATTATAGCGGCACAGGAGAATTTTTTTTTTTTTTTACAGATTTTATGAAAGAAAAAATGCAAAATTAACAAAAGGCCTAATTGGAATTGAGCGATGGAAAGGACGATTAGAATCTTAAATAGGAATGAATGGGGAAGAGATAATTAAACACAAACCCACCACAGCTGTTTTTACTCAACAGTATATTCTGTGAATTTTGATATTTATATATATATATATATATATCAAAATTCACAGAATATACTGTTATATATATATATATATATATATATATATATATATATATATATATATATATATAACAGGAAAATCAGCACTCCCAGGTAATTCTCAAATAATTCTTTTACTTGAAAAAGTGTAAAAAAAAGTCAACGTTTCAGTTCCACATGGGAACGTTCATCAGGACAAACACCTATGTACGTAAAAAGTAAAAACCTATAGAAAAGTAAATATAATCAAACATATATGTTTTTATGATTTATTTTAGCAAAATATATATTTTTTTCCATTTGAAAATGAAAGATCTGAAACAATCCTTTTTAGCTCAGCTTCCGATATAATAAGTAGATTTTATTGATATTAGTTTTATTGTAGAGGTATGAAAAATATAAGTCAATGTAGGATTTGTGCCCTGCAGAATGCCTTTTGAAAACAGTGATTAAAGGTGAGTTGCAAACTGTGGAAATTAGCTAAGGTGGATACATTTTCAAAACTGCCCAGTGTTTGTCTGTTTGTTTGCTGTAAAAACATTTACACATAACATCTTTTTTAAAACATTGAATTTGTAGCTAGCATGCCAATTTAAAGCAAAACAGTAATTTTGTACAGAAATAGCTGCCATTGGGAATATTTTCTTTTTTACTAGATGTAGACGGGGACTTAAGTAGAGTGGGAGATTAGTTAGTATTATTAGTATAATTATTATTATTATCATTAGCATTTATATAGAGCCAATATTTTCTGCAGCACTTAAAGTTTTTAAAAGGAGTTATTTTACAACAAGTATTTGACAGACAAAAATGATGGTGAGGAAGGCCCTGCTCAAACTACCGTATATACTCGAGTATAAGCCGACCCGAATATAAGCCGAGGCCCCTAATTTTACCCCAAAAAACTGGGAAAACTTATTGACTCGAGTATAAGACTAGGGTGGGAAATGCAGCAGCTACTGGTACATTTCTAAATAAAATGAGATCCTAAAAAAATTATATTAATTGAATATTTATTTACAGTGTGTGTATATAATGAATGCAGTGTGTGCGTATGAATGCAGTGTGTGCGTATGAGTGCAGTGTGCGTATGATGGCAGTGCGTGTATGAGTGCAGTGTGTGTATGATGGCAGTATGCGGATGAGTGCAGTGCGTGTATGAGTGCAGTGCGTGTATGAGTGCAGTGCGTGTGTATGAGTGCAGTGCGTGTGTATGAGTGCAGTGTGTGTGTATGAGTGCAGTGTGTGTGTGTGTGTGTATATATTAATTGAATATTTATTTCCAGTGTGTGTATATAATGAATGCAGTGTGTGTGTATGAGTGCAGTGTGTGTGAGTGCAGTGTGTGTATATGAATGAAGTGTGAGTGTGTGATGCAGTGTGTGTTTGTGTATGTGTTGGTGGGGGTGGGGGTGGGCATTTGATATATTATTATTTTTTTTATATTATTATTTTTTTTATTATTATTATTTATTATTTAATTATTATTATTATTTTTTTTTTATTATTATATTTTTTTTCGTCCCCCCTCCCTGCTTGATACATGGCAGGGAGGGGGGCTCCTTCCCTGGTGGTCCAGTGTCATTGGTAGTTCAGTGGGGGGGAGAGGGGGGCTGGCAGAGCTGTACTTACCTGTCCTGCAGATCCTGTCAGCTCTCTCCTCCTCCGCGCGGTCTGTGCAGCTCCCTCTGTCAGCTCCCAGTGTAAGTCTCGCGAGAGCCGCTTACACTGGGAGCTGACCGAGGTGCTGAACGGACGGCGCGGAGGAGGAGAGAGCTGACATGAGCTGCAGGAAAGGTAAGTACAGCTCTGCCAGCACCCCTCTCCCCCCAGTCTGTATTATGGCAATGCAAATTGCCATAATACAGACTCTGACTCGAGTATAAGCCGAGTTGGGGTTTTTCAGCACAAAAAATGTGCTGAAAAACTCGGCTTATACTCAAGTATATACGGTAGTTTAAAATCTAGAAGAATACTGGGCTTTAAGATCTCGTTTATGGAAAGTGCCATGCCAGAACTGTCAATCAAAGTGTCCCTTGAATTTGATTGACAGCCAAGGCACATCATTAATTAAAGATCACAGTATGCACATATGCATGCCTCGTTCACCAATTCAACACCAATCCTAATATCTCTGGGACTGGATCCATCAGTATCAATCTCTTAACTGGGGACAATTCCTCTCATAGAGCACTGCATGATTGGAATTGCTGAACAGAACACACAGCACTAGTAATGCTTGATAAATAATCATGTATATACTAGAAAATAATATATAATCCTAATAGATCTCTTCTAGTAAAATATGTAGGTATAATAATGCGTTTCCATCAATCATTTGGATACTTTTTTGGCTCTAGTCAGGAGAGTGAAGTTAGGTAAGTGAATTATTTATGCGTTTAAATAAAGAACCATAAAAAAACAGATATTTTGCAATCTTCCCCACAGACATCTATTTTAACCAATAGAACAATTGTGGAAATATTTTTAGACTTGTTTAGGCTTCTTTTTCTTTAAATAGTTTTGATGGATTTTAAAGGTATTAAGTTTATTCTCCATTTTTATTAAATATCATTTCCTTCAAAGGTAAGATTTTCAAGAATACAGATGCAGTAGATTTAACTAGAAACTGTTGAAATGCAGGTAACAGTGACAGCAGAACAAGAATTGAATCTAGTGAATGCGTGAGTAAGATGTATTGTTACCTTGACTCATTTACATACAGCATGGTCCCTTAAGAATCTCAGCACAAACTGTATCTGAAACACTTGCAAGATTGCCACATAACTAGCAGCCTGTTTATTTTAAGAGGTCACTAACATAATCCTTAAATATTGAAGCAATTATAAACTCACTTACCTTGGTAAATATGCCTTTGTTTTGATTGATAGTTTCTTATGCTGTATGCTTTCTAAAGACAGACAATACATTTTCACACTTTAGCTCCACAAGCCATTCAGTGTGTAAAAGGTCGATCATGTGGTTAATTTGACACATACTGTATGTATCTAATTATAATTAATTGTGATGTAAAATTATTCCACGGTCTTCTTGCTTAGCTGAAACCTTTATTTTAATATATAATATATAATTGAATACATTCTGTTCTTATATGTTCTGCATATAAGTACATTTTTAGATTGAATGGGGGGTGGTTGAAGTTGAATGAAGAATAAACAGGTCCATTGTACGTGATGAAAGATACATTTAGTGACACCTCTTTGTAAAAGGCCCTGGGTAAGGGAGCTAAATAAGAAATGTTAAATAAGATCAATCCTATAAGAGCTCCTGTGTGCAGCTTTAGAGCCCTTAAGGAAAACAATTATTTAAAAAACAAAAGCTTCAAGGAAAGGCTTATATCCCAAAGAAAAGGGGGCAAGGAGAATCCAGTCTTTAACAAGAAAAAACAAAACAAAGAGTATTTCAATATAAAAGCAACATTACTATTTCTGGAGTGTGACTTGAGAATTGCTATCCAATTACACGAATACATATCCTCTTTAATCAGATTGTTGGAGTACTTGGGTGTAAGGTTTTGACAAAGGGCTTATCAAGCACTGAACTAAGATACTGTATATAGGGCTGGGCTAAAAGTCACATTTTGCAGTCCGAAAAACAGTGACTGATGAACCCTCAGGTTGATTTACTAGAACCTGATTTTCTGTTTGGGGTCAGGGCAAAAAAACTTTAAAATTCTATTTACATGCTAGCATTACCCAGCCATAACTCATTTAAAAAGGGCTTCTGTTTAGAGTGAAGTAATTTTATAAGAAACTATACAATCAAAATGCCATTAATTATTTATTAGATGACGTTGGAGTTTAATATTGTAAATAAAAGCCTGTTTTTTTTTCTCTTCTCTCTCTAGTCCCAGAGAACCATTAGTTACTTTATTAATGATTGGCGCCATATGGCCTCCCTTCTTCGTCTACTCAGTGTGTAGGGGAGTTAAGAAGATATTTACTCGGTAGAAATCCCTTAAACTGTCCTTACCATTTTCTCAACAGCAGACAGTGAGGTGCAGAGTAACAATATAACAAAGGGTTGCTGATCTCCCTGCTCTCTATCCAGATACTAGTTCTAGGGCAGGCAATAGAGTTCTAACAGGGGTCAGTTCATCCTCGGCAACAGGTGGGAGCAGAGAAATTGTCGTCTGCATGACCCTCCCAATTGCTATATTATTACTTTTATTTAAAATATTGCTACATGGAAATATATTAAATAATAATCCCTGGTTGTCTGGTGGGGAAGCACATGTTCTGCGATTCCGGCAGGTGCTGATCTTTTTTTAATGTATTCTCATGGTTCTAGTGCTCTGTGAGTGAGTCAGGGCACAGCTGCTGAGATTCCCAGCTGGTGTTCTGACCCACTTTCTGCTGAACGCCAGACCAGAAGGAGTTCAGGAGTGTGATCTGCATCCGGTGGAGGTGCGGAGCATGTGCTCCCCCACCAGACAACCAGGGATTCATTATTAAATTCTGCTGGAGGTGCAGAGCATTCGCTTCCCCACCAGACCACCAAGGGTTTATTATGAAATTCTGCTGGACAAGTACAGATGACAGCTCTGGCTGAATCGCCAGGGATTATTAATCCTCACTGGATCACAAGAGATCACAGCACCAGTGGACAACTACACAATCACATAGATAAGTACCCACACAATCACAGATCTACACACACTAAACCACAACACATACACTTAACCACAGACATACACACAATCACACACATAATCACAGACATACACAAACACAATCACATACACATGTAATTACTGACATACATACACAAAAATCACATTCATACACATTTAGTACATACATTGGTCTTGGGGTGCTGGAGAGGATCCTCGGTGCCTGGTGGCAAGTGACTGCTGCCTGTAGGGATCTCTGTGCTCTCCTTGCACATGTCCCCCGTGCGCCCAGTAGTGATGGCAAGGTGATGTTATATCCAGGCTGCTGGCTCACTGCAGGGCACGAGAGGGCTGTGCAGGTAGAGCACAGTAAGTAAAGTGCTCCCCGCCTCCCTCGCCACTTGGATGGCTAAACCTGTATTTTAAGGGAAGAGGGGTCAATGATGGATACACAGCATGGGACACCAGATAGGCACCCACAGCGTGGCACCCACCAACTGAGTGGAATTCGGAGCGTACCGTCTCCCACACTCTCCCTTATTATGCCACGGCACTTAGTCAACCTTCCCCCAAACATCACTCAAGACCAATCCTACACACTCTCACAGTCAATACCCAGAGCATCATACACTTCCAACACGGCACATAGATATTAGATATTAAACTGAATCAACCCGACAACCACCACATACCCCTCTCAGTGCCAATGTGTTTGAGGCTGTATTTGGATTTCTCCTGGATTGTTTAATGTGGTATATGCACATTGAATATATTCTCAAATTTCATGCCAATGATATGACTGTCGTGTCCACCCTTATTTTCCTGTTTGAGGTCTGTAAAAAATATGAAACTCTTATTTTATTATTTTATATATGCAGAGTATTCTGGCTGCACATCATTAAATTGCTTGTATTATTATAAGAACTATGTGTTACTAACTAAAGTGAGAATTCACAGTAAATTTCAAATTTAAGGCCAAAATAGTTTAATTTTATGTCAGCACTGCTTCCAGTTCAACCACTTTGGTTTAAAATTTTAAATTCACTTTGAATTTACTTTGAATTCTCACTTTAGTGAATAACCTTGTTAATGTTAAAGGGAAACTATAGTGCAAAGTACAAGTAAGTTGTATTCCTAGCACTTTTGTACCCTCTGCCCCACCCTCCCCATAGCCACCCCACAGGTGATAAAGGGTTAACAAACCTTTTGTCACTTACCTGATCCGCTCCTCCTCTGCCATTTTCAGCCGGCGTGGGGAGGACCTAATATGCATGCGAGGTGAGCGTTGTGATCGCATTATGGCTTCCCCATAGAAAAGCATCAAACCAGTGCTTTCCTATGGGGTTTTAGCTGTCGCATAGAGTGAGGATTTCTAGCATTAATTAATGGAAGCACATCTAGCCCCTAGAAGTTGAGTAAACCCTGCAAGGTAATTATTGTTGTTTCTCAATAACTGCAATAATTCAATTGCAGGGTTAAGGAAACAGGGGCACTGCACTTCAATGAGTGTGGTCTGGGTACCTATAATGTTCCTTCAAATTTTAATACCACAGGGTTAATCATACCACCAGACATGTTTGTCCCCAAACAACTGGTCAAGTCCATATTTCTCTCCACACAGCTGGTCAGGACTATCTTTGTCCCCACACAGCTCACCAAGGTCATCACTGTCCCCACGCAGCTGGTCAAGGCCGTCTCTGTCCCCACACAGCTTCAAAGGGATATCTCTGTCCCCACACAGCAGCCCAGTGGCATCTTTGTCCCCAAACTGCTAATCAGTACCATCTTTGTCTCAAAATAGCTCATCGGTGCCATCTTTGTCCCAAAATAGCTTAGCAGTGCTATCTTTGTGCCACAGTGGCTAATCAGTGCTTTCTTTATGCCCAAATGGCTAATCTGTGCCATCTTTATCCCAATCTGGCTAACCAGTGCCTTCGCCAATTTCTCTTTCAAAAAAACTTACCAGTGCCAGGTTGTCCTTAAACAGCTTGTCAATTTATAATCTGTACTTTGCAGCTTTGCCGCCCTATGCCAATTGTGGGGGAGGAGCATAAAAAGAAGAATAGAGCTAACATGAGGGGCAGAACCTAGTGCTGCGCACCCCACTGTGCACATGCCCAGGATTGGCTCTGCAACTTCATTTCAGTGAAGAGCATCGGAGCATAAGGTCTGGATTGGAGCATAACCATTGGACAAGATTGTGGAAGACATCAGCAGGCATTCTTCTGTCTTCTGAGAAGGAGTAGATGGCTACAGCAGAGCAGTCACAGCTCTGTAAATAAGGTAAGTACATTTAATTTAAGTTTTATTGGTGAAGAGGAGTGGACAGTGGTCACATTAATAGAAGAGAACCTATTGTCCCCTCTAAGGTTATATGGTTACTTTCAAATTTTATTCTGCATTAATATTCTGTTACTATTTTGTAAATATATGTGATAGCTATTTCCAATTTTTAATTTTGTGATTGCTTGTGCTTAAATTTATGTTGAATAAATAAGTGATCTTGGAAATAAGTGCAAAAAATATACCTATTTAGTTCTGTAGTGTCACTTCATAATTTTTATATGCACTGTAGTCATGAATAATTTACCTTTTTGGACAGATGGTTTAGAAACCACAAGAATATATTAGTTGAACATCTTAGTACTATCCAAGCAGTGCTATACCTATATATACATTTGCAAACCTTTAGAGAGAAAATGTGAATGTTGCTTCATGCAAACATGTGTCTGCCTAAATCAATTTATGAATGCTTTGCCTATCATTTGAATACATATGTGACATCAACAAATCTACAGGTGGTTAAGTGCAGTTGCCAAACTCCTATAGTATTTTAACTCTTGTGTATAAGGCAGACAATGCCACAACAACCAACATGCAAAACTGATTTATTCATATTTTATGCTACAGACTCATGACCTCCGGCCATTAACCCTCTTGAAGAAACCCCCGTGTGATCAAAGAATGGGGGGTTACACATTGATTATAAGTACAGCAACATAATGTGTGTTTCCTGAAAAAAATGTTGTTGCTATATGATCACTTACCTGTTACAAAAATAACCTCTCAAATGTGATTCATTTGTTATAAATTATTATAATTAGGAAGTCAAAGGACAGCAGATAAAACCAAAGCCCCCATACTTATACTGTTCAGTAATCTCAACTATTCATGCACTTACCTGAGAAAGGAATAGGCAAACTATGCAGCTGTTATAGGGGGAGATATAATGTTGCAGCGCTATGTTCCACTGGTATATGAAAATGTGGTAACCTGACAGCCTAATAAGTTTGAACTAGTGTTTTTTTTTAACCCCTTCACTTCCAAAAGGTTTGAAGACAAAACCACTCCCAGAATCTGAGTATTTTGGGTGTCCTGGAAAGTAATGTTGAAATGTATTTTTCATTTCAGGATGCCTAGATAGCACATTACTTCCAATTCCATTTCACTCTCACATTGCTGCGGCATTGCCGATATGGACACACACACAAATACACACGCACATATACACACACTGATTCATGCACGCATGTATACACTTTGATTCATGCACATAAATACACCCGATACAAGCATAAACATAAACACTCTGATACAGACACACATATACACACACACACACACACACAAACACACTGATGTACAGAAACACACAATGGCACACAGATACATTGACAGATACAGTCACACAATCACAGTGTGTATCTGGCAGTGTATATTGGTACCTGCATTTGCATGTCTGGCATTGTGCAGCGAGAATATACCTGAGAGTCTGGCAGTGAGTATCCTTGTGCATCTGAGAGTGTATATATGTGTGTTTGTGTATCCATGACTGTGCCTGCAATGCACATCTGCTTCTGTGTGTACCTGTGTATCTCTGTGTCTGTGAGTGTTTGTGTGGAGGGAGCTGCTTCAGTGTGTTGCCTGTATGGAAGGCTGTTTGTGGTCTTGCTGTGTCCGTTTATGGTGGGACTCGGCTGTCTGTGTGAGTGGTGATGGTGTGACCACTGTGGCTAAGGGTTTCTGTGTGTTTATGAGGGTGACTATGGCAGAGTGGTTGTGACAGAATGAGTGTGACTGGGTGACTTATTGTGTGTGGGGAGTGGAGGGGTGATGTGACAGGGTGACCGATTGTGTGTGGGGATGAAGGAGTGGTGAAATATTGTGACTGTGTGTGTGTGTGTGTGTATGTGTGTGTGTGTTTGGGGGGGTGATATGATATCTTGACTTTTTGAGGGGCTAGGTTGTATGATGGGAGGCTGTATTTCGCTGTTCAACCTCCCCATGTGTTGCTAAGTTTTGTTGTTTTTTTATTTTTAGGCAAGCTTCCTCCTGCTAACATTTTAATGATAATATTTCCATGGTAGTCAAGCGGGTCATCGGGAGGTCTTGTGGGCTGCCTGTGGAATCTGCCCCTTGGCTGAGAGCAGACACCTCTCTGACCAGGAGGAAGTACTGGTCCCAGCCAGAGGGAAGCCGGGCTCAGCACCATGCAGGTAAGTCTCTAGATATCTATACTAGCCTGTGCTATGTGGCCAAGCTATGGGCGAGTTCAGCAGAGCTGGCACTTGAAAGTTAGCACCGTCTTTGCTATCAGCAAAATCATTGTAAACAAAATTAGTTTGCAATGACTAAAAGCTGTAATCAGTTTTTCACTCAGCTCTGATTTTTGCTATTGAGATAAGAAAAAGAACAAAAACAAAAAAACACTGAATTGCCTTATATTATTTCGAGAATAAAAAAAAAAAAACATTTTAATCTGACTTGTTTTTCCTCCTGATTTTTAATATGTATATTAATGTGTTGATGACTGGGTACATTATGTTATGGTAAATATACACTGTGACATTTTTAGCATCTGCTGGGTCTAACAGCATTTAATGCACTCAATACTGACTAGGTGGTGATTTCCAAAGTTTTTTTGGTATTTACTCTAAATAAACTTTTCCTCCCACTGTAAGTGGAATCTCCTTATGACCTATGACTAATGACCTATTTAGTAAAAAAAAAAAAAAGTTGTATATATATATATATTTATGTATTAAGGCAATTTAATATTTGGATTACTTCTCCTGGATTTGTGGGAGGTGCTGGTTTGCTACCCCTAGCCTACTTAAGGCACTCCCCTTACCTTGCTCCTTACCGTTCGAGGTCAGCGTTGAATCAGGATCCACTTCCGGGTTCTCTCAGACGCCATCTTGGTTTTCTTACCAACGTGTTTCTCCGCGGCAAGCTGTGTCCAGGAATCCTCTTGCAGGCCTTTTCTGTCCGTCCAGCTTCTTACCCAGGTCTTCGTCATAGATCGCGTCCCAGGGACTCCTAAACCGTAAGTTAGACCTACCTGTCACACCAGGATCGGTTCCGACTGCGCACGGTACAGCACGGGTCCTCGCTTTACGGTTTTCTCTGCACAGTCGCATTACACAGCTTCATTTTGTACAAATTGTTCGGCTAAATCATGCGTATTAAGAGAAGCGATCATTTCGCACAACTGTTTTCCCTTGCCTCATTTAACGATTATCATTTCGGTTGTGTTTTCCGTTCAGCACTTATTCATGTTATATTCATGCACGATTGCTGTTCGCATTAAAGTGCATACATTTAAGCTATTCGTGCTAACTTCTGGTTCCCTTCATACTAGATTCGGCTATTCTGCTATGTATTCACATAGATCTGTTTCATGAGTTACATTTCATCATTTCATGTATATACATTCGGTTAAATAGTTGCTTGTTTTAATAGACAGACTATTTTCATTGCTATTTAAAGGTATCACTTATTACATCAAGGGCATGAAACCAGCTAACATTTCTGTATGGATCATTGGACTCCCACGCTTCCAGGAGTTTTCATAAATTATCCATTTCATTACAAATGGACTCAGCCTACGTTACAGGCCTCATTTCTTTGTTGTTAACCATGACACATAAGGCTATAATTCCTTTTCATGCATACTCGGGTTGAATCACACGTACTGATCCAACCAATCATACATTTCCTACACAGTAATATACATATATATATAACTTACTGTGGCGAAACCGACCTCGCCACGTGTCCTTGGAGGGGGCTGCTTGCCCGCCTCTTGCCTTTGGACTATGGCCCTGGGAGATTGGGCCCTTTTACAAAACGTATTCGGCCCTAACAGAGTGCATGTCACTCATTCTGGCCCTTTAAACACAGTGGGGCCATTCGGTACTTACCCTGTGTGAGCAGTGATACCCCCAGATAGCTATGCCATGGAGCCTATTCATATAATGAAAGACTATGGGAAAGACTTTGGCTCCATGGCAATTAAACTGTATTTGTGTGGTCTGCGTGCCATTCACCTAATAATGTGCACGCAGACCTGAGCTATCTGGGGATATGTTACATGTCTGTGTTTAACGTATAAAAAGTAACTTTATATATTTTAAAACATAATCCTGTATTTAGGTCCCCACATGTGTAATGGAGTTTTGTCTTTGACCTGGGAGATAATTGGATTACTTCTCCAATTATCTCCAGGGCAGAAGGGAGGAAACCAGGATGCATTGTGGGGATGTTTTTACTTTTACTGTTTGAGCCAGATTTTGCCATGCTGCCAGCCAGGGCCCAAAAGATACTTTTACTAACTTTTGAACCCCTGGTCTGATTCATGCCAATTTTTAATATGTTGTTCCCCTGAATGGATTGATTGTGGATATGTATTTTTATGTGAATGTGATGTATGGTTTTATAGTTACAGAGTATGTGTGGAAACTGTATTTTTACTGTATGTACTAATTATGTTAATTGCTTATCTGAGGGGAGGGGATGTGTGGGTTGTACTGTTGCTTGATTGGTTGTTTTATGCCTCCCCATGGGTGTGTCCTGTATGTGCACAACCGTAATAAAAACCAGGCTGGGTGTTCCAGACCTGAGTTTCTGCTTGACCCTCAAACCGATGTGTCGTCTCGTTTTGGGGGGAATTGGATTGTATGCTGACTGCCAGGAGTGTAAGCGGATTATATGCTTTTCCTGTTCAGCTATTCCAGGGTTCGTGTGTTTCCAGTTCGGGAGTTGGAAGATTTGTACAGTTTGCAGTCCGGGAGATGGGTGATTGCTGTAGCTGCTGGTCTATGGAAAAGGGGGATATCGCCTAAACTGGGTTTTATCCTCTTGTAAGTGAAACGGTCCGTTACACTTACATTTTATGTTTCCCTTACACACCATTATTATATAACACATATGTTGTTTGTACATAGGCCACGGCCTCCCTCAGATGTCTTATTAAAGCCATGACGTAATTTTTCTGCATAACACATTTCTATTCCCATGGTATATCACAAAATTTTATTTTCAATCATACTCCAGCAAACCATAAAAACATTGCCGCTACAGGCTACAAGTCTGTTTTCTTTCCAACAATCCACACTCATCATACTACTCTCTTTTACCCATTTCAGGCTGTCAAGCTTATATATATTTGCTCCACACGTTTTTTCCTGTGAATTTGTCATACTACCAGGTACGTACACCTGCTCATATGGTATTCTACCATACATTTCATTTCTTCCCCCTAGGTTAGAGTACTGGCAATAGGGTCACAGGCTTACCAATAGGTATTTACCCCATCCTGGCAGTCGCCATCAGTTAGTGGTCCTGCGAGGCCAGCACCCCGCCTCAACGTTTCAGAGGCAAACACCCATCGGGCCACACGTTAGCTAGCCGCCTCGCATGTTGCATAGAGAGGGCCTCACCTGTCACTCCCTTCCCCTGTTTTCTGTCTTACAGTCACCGAGAGGCCTAAAACTCCTGCCACTACGACGAGTGGCCTCAATAACCCCTCGCGCCAACGCATAGATAGAGCCTCTCAAGCCGCTTGGCAATTAGCAGGGCCTCATCTGTCACCAAACAAGTATAATGTTTCTCCATCCGGCCTAGCTAGCCTGCCAGTACAATTTGGTGGTTTCATATACTAATTAATTGTTTTGTTTATAGTATGTAGAGGATTTCTCCCTGCCTAGCACCCCGGCTAGAGCTGTCACTCCCACACAAGGAGGAGAGCTAGCTAGTCCAGCATCGATCAGATCCTGGCCGATCCTGCGCATAACCACGGACTTGAGGAGACGACAAATCCCCTTCCCCGCTACAGCAAGGAAAGCAGAACTTTTCAAACTGCTACGTACATCTACAAGTAACATGGATGCCGGGAAAGGACCTAGCCAGTCCAACCCAGGAGACATACATACCATGTTGTCCTCACTCATGGCGTCCATGAGCAAGGTCAACTCCAGGCTGGAGAAACTTGAGTCTGTCACAACGGCCCTTACTCTAGCAGGGCCACCCGTTGCTGCTTCACAAGCACCAGCCGACTTGCCATTAGTTGCTCCAGCCATCACCCTGGATGACCAGGAAGTTAGCCCGGCTCATATGATACCTGAGCGCATAAAAAGGGATATCCTGGAAGGTAAAGACGTCAACCTGGCTTCCCTGTTGATTGCCTCCCAGGATATTGTTGAGAATAAGACGTATGCTTATGATGAAGTATCTGTTGTTGTCAGATCTAGGGATGCCCGCCTGAACAGAAAACTGACTATCCCTGAATTTGTACTAGCCTTTGGTATTTACAGGGATGTCATGTGTGCGGTCTATCCCAACAGAAGAGAGGAGTTTGATCTCTATATGCACAAGCTGGTAGACCTGGGCAACAAATATGGTGGTTCAGCCTTCTATGACTACCATAGGTCTTTTTCAGCAAAAGTGTCTGGAGCCTTCTCCCAGTACGGAACACGGTCCAACTGGGGAAGGATTGATACCGTAATTTTTTGCAGACACTTTGCAGGTCTAAGAACACCGGCTTGTGCATACTGCTCCTCCACAGCCCATACTACAAATTTGTGTCCCAACACGGCAGACGAACATGCCTCCACGCAAGGAGCTAGTTCCTGCTCCAGAGAAGTTGTCAAGAGACAAACTGGGACGCCCAATCAAGTTTCTGGGCAAGTCCCAGATATGTAATAATTTCAATGTTGGGTCTTGTAATTATAGTGGATATAGACTATTGCATGTCTGTTCAAAATGTTTTAGGGCACATGCAAAGACAATGTGTCCAAATAAAATGTATTCCAAGCCTTACCTAATGTCCATTAATATGCCAGTATTTACTGCATTTATGTCTCAGCACCCATCTAGACATCTAGTAGACTTTCTTATCTCTGGTTTAACAGATGGCTTCCATACAGGTATCTTACACATACCAGCCGGAACTCTGGAATGCCCTAATCTACAATCCACACAACACAACTCCACAGCAGTTGACACCCTCATAGCCCAAGAAGTGGCTGAGGGCTTCGTATTGGTGCATTTCAAAACTCCCCCATTCATAGAATGGCACACTAACCCCATCGGTATTGTCACAGGGAAATCTTCCCAAAAACAGAGACTCATCATTGATTTATCAGCACCCCACTCATCGGCCAACCCCAGTCTTAACTCCCTCATACCCTCTGAGGAATTCTCCCTGCAATACACCACCATAGATCACATCATTACCGCTATCATACAAGCAGGGTTTGGAGCCTGGCTTAGTAAGACCGACATTACTAACGCCTTTAAATTACTAACAATCCACCCCACACTGTAGCGCCTGCATGGCATCAAGTGGTCCGGGAACTACTATTTTTTCTCCCGGTTAACTTTTGGGTCCAAAAGTAGCCCAGCTATTTTCGACACATTTGCCGAAGCATTGTGCTGGTTATTATTGAACATAGCCAGATGCCCTACGGTATTACATTACTTGTACGATTTCCTACTGGTCGAGCAGAATACTTCCCCTCCTACTAGTCTCAAAGCTACCACTAAGCTATTTGAGCAACTAGGTGTACCTATCTCCCCTAAGAAAACAGAGGGGCCAGACACGGTTATCACTTTTCTGGGTATCCAATTAGACTCCGCCACAATGCAAGCGAGCCTACCACATGATAAGATAGAGAATATTCTCACTTACATAAACAGCTACCTTCAGCTCGGTACTTGCAACCGCAAAGAGCTACAGTCCCTGCTGGGATCACTAAATTTTGCTATGCGCATCATACCTCAAGGCCGCTCCTTTATATCACGACTATTGCATCTTTTCCCACTTTTCCCACATGACACGCACAGGTTGTCCTTAGATACCCAAGCTACGGCAGATCTAAACATGTGGAAGAGATTTTTAACCACTTGGAATGGTAAAAGTATGTTCTTCCCTCAATTGACTGACTCATCTCCTACAATTTGGTCAGATGCGGCATCTACCACTGGTTTTGCAGCAATTTTTAGGAACAAA
Source organism: Pelobates fuscus (assembly GCF_036172605.1). NCBI lineage: Eukaryota > Metazoa > Chordata > Amphibia > Anura > Pelobatidae > Pelobates > Pelobates fuscus. The sequence goes on from NC_086318.1 coordinate 239,293,522, forward strand.
TGGCTTTGGGGCAGCTGGCCTTCAGCAGTTCAGGATTTGAAAGGTTTTTCCACTACCTCAGCTCTTTTTGAGATCTATCCCATCGTGGCGGCTGCCGTAGCATGGGGTCATTTATGGGCTAATATGCCAGTGCGTTGTTACTCAGACAACCAGGCAACCTGTCACATCATCAACAAAGGTTGTTCCAAATCCCTTACGATCATGAGATTTCTGAGGAAACTCACTTGGTTGGCAGCTTGTCATAATTTTTTCCTATGTTGTTTCCATGTTCCAGGTATATGTAACACAGCTGCTGACAATTTGTCTCGCTTTAAATTTCAGGCGTTTCATCAAGCACTCCCGTCAGCTGCGCCCACAGCCACCATCACTCCAACATTTCAACAACTCATACTGGACTAGAAACCATCATGCAGCATAGCAGGACATTGTCCCAATTGGCACTTTCAAACGATACACACAAAACATACAACAGGGCTTTCACACTATTCAAAAGATTCCTTCTGGAACATAACATCATGCAACCATTTGTTATGACATCTTTTTGGGGATTTGCTTCTTTTTGCCACCTTAAACTTAAAATGTCATATAACACCATCAAACTCTATCTCACTGGCATTCAACACCGCATGCTAATCCTACACCCAAATAACAACAGTTTCATGGCCTCTCACCAGATTAGGACCATACTCAGAGGTATTCATAAATCAGAACACATACAGCCCAGAGGCTACCCATAGATAACCATATCTTCAAAGCATTGTCTAACCTGCTTGACTTAAAAACGTTTGACACCAATACAAATTCTATCATCAAAACAGCAATATACATAGCTTTCTATGGATTTCTAAGACCTAGAGAATTCACTATAACCTCCATGACCCAATCTACTCCTTTCCTCCTCTATTCCCACTTGACAAAACATATGGATCATTACATCCTGACTTTACCTCACTCCAAAACCAGTCAGCACATACCTGTAAACATTCCGTACTAACCCACGGACAACAGATGGTGTCCCGTCAGGGTTCTTGATGCATACATACAGCATCATAACTTACTACCCTCACAGCCATTACTACAGCTACAAGGTTCAGTACTCACCACTACAACCTTCATGACCTACGTCAGGTCCTTGCTCACACAACTGGGCCTCAACGCAGCCAACTATTCAGGGCACTCCTTTCGTATAGGAGCCGTGTCCACAGCCTCCAGTGTCAACATCCCAACTCATGTTATCAAAACACTGGGGCGCTGGAAGTCATCCGCTTACTCACGGTACATACCGAACCCAGTACAAGAATTAAGGGATGCGTTCAAAAACATGTCTGGTTGATAAATGTATCTGTATTGGTTGTATGTAATGAATTTGGTTACTTAATTTTTGCCCTCTTCTTTCTCAGGCCTTCCTCATCGTCGGTTCCGGCACACCACAACCGACTTGCTCTTTTTATTATCCTACATTTATTTATGGTATTTCACACTGTACTATCATAAGCACCTAACACAAGTATTGAGGCAATTTTGCCTGGATTTGTGGGAGGTGCTGGTTTGCTACCCCTAGCCTACTTAAGGCACTCCCCTTACCTTGCTCCTTACCGTTCGAGGTCAGCGTTGAATGACCCTCCCACCACACCACATTTTAACATTTATTTATTTCTATCTTTCTTTCCCTGGCTAGGCGCTCTTCTTTCTTAGGCCTACCTCATCGTTGGTTCCGGCACACCACAACCGACTTGCTCTTTTTATTATCCTACATTTATTTATGGTATTTCACACTGTACTATCATTAGCACCTAACACAAATATATATATCCAAGAAAGAGCACAATGTAATTTATTAATTCAAATTTCACATCAAGATCTGCATTTCAGTCTCCTCAGGACATTTCTCAAGACAATGTGTCTACAGAACAATCAAGTTTAAGTAACCCAGAAGAACTGAAGATGAGACAAAAACAGATAATAGCAGAAAATTCCAAATAAAATAAAAAAAATATGATCAGATAAATGTAGAATACCCATAAAAATAACAACATTATGCTGTGCAGCCTAACACCAGTTTGAACATGCAGATTACTGCACTAACATACATTACAATCTGTAAGAATTTTTAAACCACAGACTCAAAACAAAAACCTGATTTGATTAGCATTAGCATTGAAGAAATAGTTGTGAAGTAGCTGTATTGTATGAGCATCACAATAAACAATGTATATATGGTTAGAAGTACAGAGATTCATAGGAATGTACTGCACCATGACATGATTTGTATTTAATTAAATTTTGTTATGTAGCAACTAGCAAACACAAAACTCTGTAAAAAATTTAAATAATAATACACAATACAAAGTATGTCTACAGATTTGTATCACAGGTAGTTGATCCATATTAATAGACTTGTGCGCGTCGATAAAATTTGGTTTGGCAAACCATTTTTTAAATTAATTTTGGCCATATGTCAATCGGCATGAAACAACTTTTACTTTTTACTTTAACTGGTAACGAAAAACAGATTCGGGAAAAGAATTAGACAAACCAAAATGGTAAGAAAATAGGCCAATCAGTTTACTGCAAAATATAAACATAATATAAATATTATATAGGTATTTTACATTTCACTGATAGGAGTGTTTTGCTGCTGTTTGGTCCACAGAGCAAATGAAGAAAGTAACCAATAAGCAGAAAAACAGGAGGAGCACCGAAATATCTACATATATTATATATTTATTAAATAAATAATATATAAATATAGATGTTTTACTGTTCTTCCATATTCCCTCTATTGGTCACTTCTCATTTGATCTGTGAATACACAAATATCAATCATCTTTTCTTCAATCAGTGAACTCTTTTTTTGGCACCACAAGCAGAATTCGAATCCACAAATTAAAACGAATGTGATCAGCCATTGTGCATTCGGGTTGGTTTTTTATTCAGCTCGGAGTTCAGTTGCTATTTTTTCACCTGGTAAATAATTAATGGGAGTTACATCCAGCCATATTTTTTTGTTGTCAGTCATATTTTTTATTGAGATGTAAGCAATATATAAGACATATGAATAAGGCAGTACTAGAATAGAACAACAAGATATTCGATAGCTGCATCCATCACATGACACTCATATATTTACCTTGTCGATAAGTACTTTTCACATTCAAATTGTATAGAAATATTGCAGATGTCTGGCATCAGTGTGAAAAACAATAGTAAGTTACAGGCACAAACTAAGCTTACCATCGTAAATCAGCATACTAGGCAATGGAAACAGCATTTCATATTACTCATAGTACGGGTAGACAGAAACATCTCTTTTTTTGTTTTTTTTAAGTATGCATTGCATTGTCCAACTCAGTTAAACTAAGGCTATAATCAGTGAAACATGTAGTGAGAGGTGTATTAACCACTGGGCTGCCTAAGCACATCACATCAGGTGAAATGGGCAAGGTTGGTGCTTCTATAGAAAAGAGACATCTGCAATGGCAAAAATAAATCATATGGTGTAGACAATGGGCAGCTTGTGGACCTCCGCCTGGCATAAGAGAGTCTCAGACTAGAAGCGGGACTGCTGCTTTATGTGGGGATGCTTATTCAGCTAATGCACTTGTTTGGTTGGAGTTACATCCATCTAACCACTGGGTCTTCTCAGTAGATAGTTAGTCGGTAGATTGTGCATTCCATTTTGGAATCATGTACAGAACCATGTGGAAGCATATGTATACCAAAGCACACTAATCACAGTTAGACATGATAACTTAATATGTAAATATCTAATGAATTATACATATTCTGTCAATTTATCTGCCTAGATAGATAGTAAGATCTAGATAGCTAGCTAGATCCAGATAGAGAGATAGATAGATAGATAAATAGATAGATCGATAACTAGATAGATAAACAAATAGTTTTATCAGTCTAAGTATTATAGGTCCATTGTAAATAATGGTCTCTTATGACTAATTCAGTCCATGGGTTAAACAGCTCCAATGAAATATACATTTATGGACAAGTAATAAAGAAATTAGAACTCCAACTTGTTCTCTTGCCAATATTTCCCGACATGGTCATTTTTATAGTGATAGAAAACAAATACACACCTTCTTAACCAAGATTTGTTTTCACAAATTTGTGCAATTATTCTTCCTTAATCTCGTCATAAATTGTAAGCAGTGGTGGTTGTAAATGTTCTAAAGATTTGATATTTTACTTGAATTGCACTAAGAAGGAAAATGGATTAGAAAAGAAGTCATATTTTTGAATAATAATACCTGACGAGAACATCCAGCAATTCATTTTGTCCAGATTGGGTGTGTTCCATAAACTAACAATACTTTTTTCCAGCTTGTTCGCCAAACGTATTGCTGCCAAAAGTCTGTCTTAATCTTTTTATACATTTTTTTTTCATTAAAGCCCAGCAACTGAATGGCTGTGATGAATACAAGAGGAAATAGAATGGAAATAACAGAGTTATCTGGTATGAATTTTGACTTTCACCAAAGGTCATGAAGATTGTGAATGCACAGCCATAGAACAATATAAAATGCAATCACATCACTACTTGTAGTTCAAATGCAATGCTCAAAATATAAATTTTCTTACAGAATGTATGTCTATCTTCTATCTATCTATCTCTTGCATTCAATGAATCAACATTTTATCAACAATATAAAATAACACAGGAATGCTTTGTAATATGTACATTTTTTTTTATTCCTGCATATCCACTGAAATCTACCCAAATTAACACACAACAAAACAACACAACTACAAAGGCATAAAGAAAATTCTTCTGACGTAAAATAACGCCAATTACACTGTATATTGTAAAGTAAGTGAGTATCGGTTCTAAGGGTAACATTAAAAGACTTAATTATTAATTGTAAGAAATGTTACTTCATTTAATGTGAATTTGACAATTACCTTGGATCTTATAAAAGAACACAGATGTTATAAAAGAAGTCCTAATAATGTTTGGTTTTAACATTTTATGATGATGCAACATTGTGTCTAATGTTTTGTATATACAAAGGTTTTATATAGATGTAAAAATAATTTATCTTTAAAAGATGCAGAGAAACCAAGCAACATATAAAACCAAATAAGATTTTTCTATGTGGTGAATAAAAAATAAACATAAGGAATTAAAAGTCAATTGTGTTCCAGAGTGTCTGTAGGCAGAGCCATTTTTAATTTGCAATTAGTTTCAACTATATATTTTGCTGGAGAATTAAAATATATAAAAAATAAATACAGCTAACCATAGCTTGACTACCAGATGTTGATGCATTAAAGTCCTGAAAAATCCAGCATTTTAACTTGCATCTAATTTGATCTGATGGAATGGTTTGCTTTCGGCACAGAAAGGATGTAGAGTGAGGTGCAGGTGTGCAGCAATAATTCTGTTCATCTCTCTGTTTCCCCAGTGCTAGGACCAGATATGGAAAAAAATAATTATTTTTTTTATACTATTATCTGCAAACTTACATATTTGCTATTCATTCATCTAGTACACGCTATGGCTAAAATTATTTGCAGATTGAAGTAGGAATGTGCCATGTTATGCATGACAGAGTCCCTTTAATCACTAGAGGATTCCAAAATTTCTATATGTTGTATAAAATAGGTTATTTTAATGGTTGAGCAGTTTAAAATATATTTGAAAACATGCATTCCCTTCCTCTTGTGGTGAAAATGTAATAATTCCCAGAATGCATCTAGTCTCCACGTCCCGATTAGCTGTTATATTTGTGATATGTTTTTAACTGGGGCTGAAAACAGAAGGTAGATTGCAACTTTCTTATTACATATATCTCAAAAACTGCTGAACCTTGTAATAGAAATTACAGAACACATAGACAGTTTTTTTATGCGCTAATGATTAATCTAAAGTGTTTTCCAAGTGAAAGGTTTGTTCATAAATATCTCAGTTGTCATACAAGGCTCTACTTAATTCTATTTCTCTGTTACCACCAGTTACCTATTATCCATAATGTACTTGCATGTGTCGGTGCCATTAGACTGTTTGTAGAACACACATGTCCATGCATGACAGCACTTTTTTTTATAAGGGCAATATTATGTACACTAAACTAGATTAGCAAATAATAAAAGAAAAATGTTAATTTTTTTTTAAAAGGCTGTCCCTTGAGAAAGACACATATTTCTTAGTAGCGAAATGTTGGGGGGTTGTTTTTGACGTATGTCCAGCTTTCATAGGCTCTATGTAAGTTACTACTAGAGTTACTAGGACTATTTATTTTTGCTTGCCCTGGTCACCATTTTGACAATGGTTATTGTATTTGTAAACTATCTCTAAATAAAAAAGATTTTTATTTTATTTTTATTTTATAATCTAGCTTGGTGTGCATCCTTTGGTCCATGTATACTTATAGCATGGCACTTTGGGGAATGCATTTTTTGGATAGCACCCTGTGAACTACTGTTTTTCATGACAAATACTTTCTGTGCATTGTTAGCATTTTTCATAAACATATTAACACAGTGCTGACAGTACATAAATCAGTCTTTGCAATCAATGTATTCAATGTCCAATAGACCCACCCAACATGTTTTTCTTACAATATATTAGCAGGATACTGAAACAGCATTTTAAATATAATTTTTCTATTGTTTCAGTGTTCTTTCAGAAAACTACAATTTGGCAATCTATGCTGCAATGTTCACCAGCATCATTCACTAACTTTTAAAGAGTAGCAAATAAAAACCGAATATAGCAAAATGTGACTTAAAAAGCCAAGCTTTTGGAGATTTTTTTCCAAATTCACTTTATCTGCCAAAATGTCAGATAGATTTTAATTTAGTGCAATTCAAAGTTTAGTGAAATATCTATTGAATTATACATATTCCGTCAATATGCAAGGGTGGGCAAAGATTTCAATATGCTATTGAATTACATTGTAGTTTTGAAATAGCCAGGAATCTCCTTTTGGCCATCCCTGGCACAATATATATAGGTAGATATAAAGTTAGGTAGATAGCTAGATCAATAGACAGACAGATAGATAAACTGATAGATGATAGATAGATAGATAGATAGATAGATAGATGCAGATTGATGGCTGAAAGTGTTGAAGACTAAAAAGTACACATATGTTTAGTGAGTATTTATGACTCAATAAATGGAATTTTAGCATAGAGCATATTAACTGGATGTGATGCATTTTTTGCATGTGAAAGTTTTAATTGTTTTGAATTGTACTTTCAGCCAGTGGTAGGATGCTTTAAATGGCAGCACTGAATAATACAATTTGTAATATCTAAATCCAATAATATCTAATAATATATAAAAATGTATATATATACAGTTAGGTCCGGAAATATTTGGACAATGACACGAGTTTTGTTATGTAGGCTGTTTACGAAAATAAAGTCAAGTTACAATTAGATAATGAATATAGGCTTAACCCCTTAAGGACCGAACTTCTGGAATAAAATGGAATCATGACATGTCACACATGTCATGTGTCCTTAAGGGGTTAAAGTGCAGTCTCTCAGATCTAATTTGAGGGTATTCACATTCAAATTGGAAGAAGGGTTTAGAAATTACAGCTCTTTGAAATGTAGACCCCTCTTTTTTTAGGAACCAAATATAATTGGACAATTGAGTCAAAAGCTGTTCCATGGACAGGTGTAGGCTATTCCTTTGTTATTTCTTCATCAATTAAGCAGGTAAGAGGTCTGGAGTTGGTTCCAGGTGTGGTATTCTCATTTGGAAGCTGTAGTTGTGAACCCTACAAGATGAGGCATAAGGAGCTCTCAATGATAGTGAGACAGCAGGCTATCCTAGAGCTGCAAAAAAAAATAAAAAAAAATCCACCCGTGAGATAGCAGGAACATTAGGAGCGGCTAAGCCAACAGTTTGATACATTTTAAGAAAAAACATACTGGTGACCTATGCAACACAAAAAGGCTTAGACATCCACGGAAAGCATCAGTGGGGAGTGATCGTAGGATCCTTTAAATGGTAAAGAAAAAACCCTTCACAAAATCCAGCTAAGTGAAGAACACTGTCCAGGAGGTAAGCATATCATTATCCAAGTCTACCATAAAGAGAAGACTTCCCAAGAGCAAATAACGAGGGTTCACCACAAGGTGCAGACCATTCATAAGCCTAAAGGATAGAAAGGCCAGATTATACTTTGCCAAAAAAATATATTAAAAGCCAGTCCAGTTCTGGAACAGCATTCTTTAGACAGATGAAACTAAGATCAACCTGTACCAGAATAATTGGAAGAAAAAAGTATGGAGAAGGCTTGAAACGGCTCATGATCCGAAGCATACTATCATCCCTGGTCACTAGTGTTTACTTATAATTTGAAAGCAGCTGGATGAATGCTAAAGTGTATGAAAATGATTGCAAATCCTAAATGTTTCATACAATATTTTTGTTCAACCCCTTGAATTAAAGCTGAAAATCTGCACTGCAATTGCATCTTGGCTGTTTAATTTCAAATCCATTGTGGTGGCGTACAGAGCCAACATTTTAAGAGCTGTGTTAGTGTCCAAATATTTCCGGACCTAACTGTGTATATTGCCACTTGCTGAGCTATAAAACTGAACAATAAACGCTAAAAAAATAAAGTAGTTGTGATGTTATTTGAGTTTTCAAAAAAAATTAGCTGCTTCTATTAAAATGTGAAACTGCAGTTATTTTTTGTTATTGGGATGGCTCTTTTAAGGCTAATGGCACAAATTATATCTGGGCCACTGTTTCCACATCTGAAAGCCATAGAATATGAAACATTGCCATTTTAGCACGTTTCCCCCAAAAAATGTTTAAGTTAAATTGTTTTTACAATCATACAGTCAGATTATCTATTTTTCTCTACCTCTAGCAACTCCTATGTGGTTGATACATTGATCAGATTGTTTAAACAAGATATACAGAGATTGTAAAAATAAATTGAATAAGACTAGAGATAACAACAGGAGGTGATATCATTTTTTCTAGACAAGATTAAGATGTATTGACACAATTACAGACATACCGTGATGTAATTTATAAATCAGCAGTCAATGGAATGGGATTGATGGTATGGGATATGGGGTATACTGCAAAATGCACTGCACAGCCAGCTGTTACTGATTTTATTGTATTAAAATTATTTTAAAGAGACACATGTGAGTCATATCTGAAATGTTTCAATACTTTTACAGAGTGAATATTAGAAAAAGCTTTGGGGAGGCCTAGTAAAAAACAAAAGTCTCAATATTATGAACATATGACTCTGGTTTTATTTTGTGTATTTTAAGATTCAAAGTGCTTTAATAATCCCATAGTTTATTAAACAGTAACTAGTGTTATATTGCAACAATTTATCTCAAGTATACGAAATCTAAAAAAAAAAAAAAAAAATTCTTCATTTAATATTTTAAAAAGATTGTACCAATAATCTTGAATAAAAATTGATAAATATATTTGCTGACCTGTGGAATTGTAAACCAATTACCTCCATTCAACAAAATGTGCAAAATATATAACAGAGTGTAGCTCAAAGTTCTTTTACCCAAGTATACAAGAAGTACACAAGAGTAAACTTTTATTACCCAGTCAAAACTTTTCTCATAGCAATTATACACTAGGAACTGACTGTCGTTGTGTCAAGCCGACCTCCTACATTTAGTATTTATTTTTTTTGTAATTATTAAGACACAAAAACACATGCAAATTTTTTAAAATCATATAACTTTTCGAAATTAAGAACATTTAATTTTGTATGGTCACTCAATAGCTTCTTAGCAAGCAGCTTTATCAAGTCAAGGAATAGGGGGATCAAAGAACACTCTATCTATTCATGACCCAAAAAGCTGCTAAATAAAAAGGTGTTGCGTGCCCATACCAAACTCTATGTTCTGTATATGAGTTGGAGAGTTTGACATCTCTGGTGTGAGTGCAGCAACTGGTACTTCTCATTGAGTTTTGTCCCTTTCTACCGTTTTTGAGCTTTTTTTTAAAGTAAAGTAAAACTTTTTTTAGTCATAAATATAACTATTTTAATCTGGGTAGGGTGTCTGACTGCATTTGACTGGTATTATTTAACTATAATTTTGTTTATGGTGTGGTAGAGATTATTCTTGTGCCATTTCACAGTTCAGTTCACCAAGCCACACTTTAACCACTTTAATAAGTCATCATTACAGTACCCCTTCTTTGATTCCATTCCAACTTATTCTAGTATTTCTGCTTAGCACCCTCTCATACCATGCCAGTAACAGTCAGTTACCCGAGCCTTTTTTCCCCTTGATACATGGATGGCCAACATGCTCATAGATGTGAGAGAGCACTTGCAAATGAGTACCTGGGAATGGAGACTGACTAATACAGACACAGAGTCTGGAGTAAATCATGATAGCTTTAAGCAATTAAAAAACAGCTTTAAAAAAAATGGCTTTATACACTTCAAACATTGGCAAGAAAATGAATGATGATAAACACTCAAACGGTTATTCGACACTCCATTGGTTAATATTCTTATCTATTGGGTCCAGAGACTGATGTAGAGAAAGTAAAGTTTCTGTGCCAAGTCTCGAGAAGTCATCCTAGCTATTCATAATCTTTAATACACACATTATTTATTTATCTGCATCAAACAAATACTTTAAATTGCCAATACACTGTGTAAAATGGCGGATGATAGTTACTTATAGCAGAACATGTTTACAATGACTCATCAATTTCACATTCACCATTTTACACAATTTTTCATATGAAAATACTAAAACCTATTTGTAAAACCTATCTTTATCTGTTTCTTAATTCTAATTTTAATGCGTATTGTATTTATCAATTCTTTTCTTATATAACTTTGACTATTTTTTCATAGCTCACTCACACTTATATTATTATATTCCTTATTTTATGGTAAACTTATTTATTACTGCAAACATGTAAATACTTTTAATTTTAATGTTTACACTCACTTTCATTTTGTCAGTTATTTAAGGATATATGTAATTACTTGATTATGCTTGGCTTTAAAGGGTTATTCCACAGCCACTTCTACTTTTCAAAGTGGTCATGGTGGTTGGAGCCTGGATGTGCAGTGTTTCAAATATCTGAAATATTTTTAAATGTGTGCTGGGGGCAAGTTGCACTCCCAGCTAAAGTGACTTAGGCAGCCAAGAGCTCTGTTCCGGGCTGCCTAATGTCAAATTGGGGCATAGATTTTGTCTGTCATCAGTGCGCACTAGATGCTGGCAACAGACATAACTACTTCTCCCTTGTAGGCTCTGCCTCTCCTCTGCCTTGCACCCTCCCAATGGGGTGCCATCCCTCCTCCCAATTCCATTTTTAAAAACTCCTACCCTCCAAGCCTTTTCCCACTCCCCTCCTTTCATTCTGAACAATCAACTAAAACAGGTCATTTTCTGTGTCATTTGCTGATGACTCCACAAATCATGCCTCTTTCAGTTGGAGTCCCTCAAGGCTCTGTCTTCTATTCTTCATTTATATTTCTTCTCTGGGTAAGCTTAACAACAGCTATGGCTTTAAACATCACATTTATGCTGATATCCTACCACATATCCCTTGATCTTTCTCCCTCTATCCTTTCTTATGTCAGTGGTCAGTGACTGCTTATATGGCATTTCTTTATAGATGGCTTCTTGCCAGCTAGCACTTTTATGTCCCAGACTGAGTTCCTTCTTATTCCCTCCAAGTCTATCACTATCTCACCATTAACCCAAGCCAGGTCCTGGGGATTACACTATACTCCAGCCTGTTGTTCATTTCACCCATACAATCACTTTCTTCATCCTGCCCCAAATATTTCCAAAATTAGTCAATTTCTGAGCATATATACAACTAAACAACTCATTCACTTGCTTGCTATTTCTTGTCTAGACTAGTGTAATAACCTTCTAACTGGCCTTCCTCTCTCCTGAGTCTTCTCCCTTTAGTCCATCCTAAATTCCTTTGAACGGCTAATCAACCTTACCATCACTCTGTATCTGCTGTACCTTCCCCATGCTCAACATATTTAAATCCAAAATTCTCACCCTGACTTGCAATGCCTTTACTAATGCCACTCCTTACTACCTGTCCTCACCAGTCAACAAATATGCTTCAGCCTCCCTAAGGTCTAACAACAACTTTCACCTTTTATCATCATGTTTTTCCATGCTAGACTACAGGATTTCTCTGATGTGGCACCAAACCTCTGAAAGGCAACCCTCTGCTTTCATACTTTCCCCTAATCTGCCTTTCTTTAAATGCTCCCTAAAGACATTCTTGTTCAGGGAAGCTTACCATTTAACTAAGTAACTAACGTATTAAACTTAACCAGTAAATGCCCTCACATCACTCATAACATCATTCTGACCTTTGCAGTCAATACCTCCTATACATCTAGATTGTATTCCCATGGAATAGGGCTCTTATATGGTCCTTTATTTGTTTGTCAAATCTTATATTGTGTTTTAGATCTATTAAACCTTTGTTTTTCACTTTGTATCAATTGTATCAATAGACAGAGCTGCGGAATGTGTTGGTACTTTATAAATTAAGTTTAATAATATAATAATATTCTCTTGATGTATCTGTACATTTTGCTTAGACCCAAAAGGTGATGACTTCCTTGCTTGATAAGCAGCTTTCATTGCTTTCTCACAGCCACTGCAATCTTCTTTCTTCAGCTCAAAGACCTTCATCCTGTGCCAGTGATATTAACAGTACAGTAGAGAAGTCTATAGAGGATCCCAGGAGGCTGCAGGATCCTCCATACATCAACTTGTAAAATAAGCAACAAGATGTCAGATTTCCACCTCTTTCCATCTCTAGAGACGGCTGTGGGGATTAAAAAAAAAACTCAATGGCAGAGGGTCTGCCTATATTTATATACATTATTAAATCCTCCTATCATTCAAATAATTTATAGAAGAATGTAAATATAACAAAATTAAAGTTATACAATGAAATGCATTATATTGTTTGTGAATAAACATAATTCAAACATAATTTTGATGAAAATGATTCACAGTACAATAAAATAAGTTTAAAAAAAAGTTTTTAGATTAAGTAAGTATAGAAGTATGTGCAGGCTTTAGTTTTTGTATCCTAAATATTTCACAGAGTAGCACATCTTACTCATTATTAGTGATGTACCGAACTGTTCGCTGGCGAATAGTTCCTGGCGAACATAGCGTGTTCGCGTTCGCCACAGCGGGCGAACACATGCGCGGTTCGATCCGCCCCCTATTCGTCATCATTGAGTAAACTTTGACCCTGTGCCTCACGGTCAGCAGACACATTCCAGCAAATTAGCAGCAGACCCTCCCTTCCAGACCCTCCCACCTCCTGTACAGCATCCATTTTAGATTAATTCTAAAGGTGCATTCTTAGATAGAGGAGGGAAAGTGTAGCTGCTGCTCATTTGATATGGAAATTGATAGCTAGGCTGGGGTATTCAGTGTCCACTACAGTCCTGAAGGACTCATCTGATCTCTGCTGTAAGGACAGCACCCCAAAAAGCCCTTTTTAGGGCTAGAACATCAGTCTGCTTTTTTTAATTTTCTGTGTAATGTAATTGCAGTTGCCTGCCTGCCAGCTTCTGTGTCAGGCTCACAGTGGATACTGTGCCCACTTGCCCAGTGCCACCACTCATATCTGGTGTCACAATAGCTTAAGCTTGCATTTAAAAACAACATTTTTTTTTCACTGTAATAGATTGAATAGCAGTTAGTTGTCTGCAAGCGTCTGGGTGTCAGGCCTTAGCATGTACTCTGCCAACCTCTGCAAGTGCACTTTGCCACTCATATCTGGTGTCACAATAGCGTGCCTTTAAAAAGAAAAAGTTTTTCACTGTAAGCTAATAGCAGTCAGTGTCCTTAAAGCGGGTGTCAGGCCTTCAGCGTGTATTCTGCCAACCTCTGCCAGTGTACTTTGCCACTGATATCTGGTGTCACAATAGCGTGCCTTTAAAAATAAAAAACATTTTTCACTGTAAGCTAATAGCAGTTAGTTGTCTGCAAGCGTCTGGGTGTCAGGTCTTCAGCATGTACTCTGCCAACCTCTGCCAGTGTACTTTGCCACTCATATCTGGTGTCACAATAGCGTGCCTTTAAAAAGAAAAAAGTTTTTCACTGTAAGCTAATAGCAGTCAGTGTCCTTAAAGCGGGTGTCAGGCCTTCAGCGTGTACTCTGCCAACCTCTGCAAGTGCACATTGCCACTCATATCTGGTGTCACTATAGCGTGCATATAAAACCAAAAAACTTTTTCCACTGTTATAGATTGAATAGCAGTTAGTTGTCTTCAAGCAGGTGTCAGGCGTACAGCGTGCACTCTGCCAACCTCTGCCAGTGCACATTGCCACTCATATCTGGTCTCACAGTAGCTTGCACGCATAGTACCACTAATCCCCCAAAAAATGACAGGCAGAGGCAGGCCACCCCGCCGGGGCCATCGTGGTCGTGGTGCTGTGATTCCATTTTGCCCTAGAATAATGCCAGTTTTCAGAGGCCACGTACTCTGAACTTGAAAAGTTCTGAGGATATAGTTGACTGGCTAACACAGGACACCCAATCTTCTACAGCTTCCGCTCGGAACCTTGATGCACCATCCTCCTCCAGCTTAGCTTCAGGCACCTCTCAAGATACCACTCACCCGTCTGCCGCCACCACCAACACTAGCACCACAGCCGCTTCCCTAGGTATGTCAAAGGAGTTATTTACACATCCGTTTGAAGAAATCAGTGATGCGCAACCATTATTGCCAGAGGATGTAGATAACAGGGATATGTCTCAGGCAGGCAGCATTACACACATGGACGTACGGTGTGATGATGATGATGTTGTACCCGCTGCTGCTTCCTTTGCGGAGTTGTCAGATACAAGTGAAGCGGTTGATGATGACGATGCATCCATGGATGTCACGTGGGTGCCCGCTCGGCAAGAAGAAGAACAGGGCGAAAGTTCAGATGGGGAGACAGAGAGGAGGAGGAGACGAGTTGGAAGCAGGGGGGAGGTCGTCGCAAGGAGCTAGTGGCACAGTCAGACAGCATGCATCGGCACCCGGGGTCAGCCCGACAGCACGCCAATCAACGCATGCTGTGTCCACCACCAGAATGCCATCATTGCAGAGCTCAGCAGTGTGGCATTTTTTTTGTGTGTCTGCCTCGGACAACAGCGATGCCATTTGCAACCTGTGCCAAAAGAAACTGAGTCGTAGGAAGTCCAACACCCACCTAGGTACAACTGCTTTGCAAAGGCACATGTTCGCATATCACAAACGCCTATGGGATCAACACATGAGTACAAGCAGCACACAAAGTCAAAGCCGCTATCTTCCTCCTGGTCCAGCATCTTCAGCCACATCAACCACTGCTGTCCTCCTTGCCCCCTCTCAACCATCCGCCACTCCGTCTCTCGCCTTGAGCAGTTCCCGCTCATCTGCCCACAGTCAGGTGTCTGTCAAGGACATGTTTGAGTGTAAGAAGCCAATGTCAGAAAGTCACCCCCTTGCCCAGCGTCTGACAGCTGGCTTGTCTGAACTATTAGCCCGCCAGCTTTTACCATACAAGCTGGTGGAGTCTGAGGCGTTCAAAAAAATTGTGGCTATTGGGACACCGCAGTGGAAGGTACCTGGACGAAATTTCTTGCACAAAAGGCAATCCCCAACCTGTACTCGATTGTGCAAAAGGAAGTAATGGCATGTCTGGCACACAGTGTTGGGGCAAGGGTCCATCTGACCACTGATACCTGGTCTGCAAAGCATGGTCAGGGCAGGTATATCACCTACACTGCACATTGGGTAAACCTGCTGACGGCTGCCAAGCATGGAATGCGTGGCTCTACAGAGGAGTTGGTGACACCGCCACGACTTGCCGGCAGGCCTGCTGCCACCTCCTCTACTCCTCCTACTCCTCCTTGGCTGAGTCCTCTTCTGCTGCTGCGTCTTGCTCCACATCAACGGCACCCCTCCAGCTCCCCAGGTACTATTCCACATCCCGGATACGGCAGTGTCACGCCGTCTTGGGTTTGACTTGCTTGAAAGCAGAGAGTCACACCGGACAAGCACTCCTCTCCGCCCTGAACGCACAGGTGGAAAAGTGGCTGACTCCGCAGCAACTGGATATCGGCAAAGTGGTTTGTGACAACGGAACAAATTTGTTGGCGGCATTGAAGTTGGGCAAGTTGACACATGTGCCGTGCATGGCACATGTGTGTAATCTGATCGTACAACGCTTTGTGCATAAGTACACAGGCTTACAGGATGTCCTGAAGCAGGCCAGGAAGGTGTGTGGCCATTTCAGGTGTTCCTACACGGCCATGGCGCACTTTGCAGATATCCAGCGGCGAAACAACATGCCAGTGAGGTGCTTGATTTGCGACAGCCCGACACGTTGGAATTCAACACTCCTAATGTTCGACCGCCTGCTCCAACAAGAAAAAGCCGTTAATGAACATTTGTATGACTGGGGTGCTAGGACAGCCTCTGGGGAGATGGGAATTTTTTTGCCACGTTACTGGACGCTCATGCGCAATGCCTGTAGGCTCATGCGTCCTTTTGAGGAGGTGACAAACCTAGTCAGTCGCACCGAAGGCACCATCAGCGACATCATACCATTTGTTTTCTACCTGGAGCGTGCCCTGCGAAGAGTGCTGGATCAGACCGTAGATGAGCGTGAAGAGGAAGAGGAAGAGTTGTGGTCACCATCACCACCAGAAACAGCCTTATCAGCATCGCTTGCTGGACCTGCGGCAACGCTGGAAGAGGATTGTGAGGAAGATGAGTCAGAGGAGGAATGTGGCTTTGAGGAGGAGGAGGAAGACCAACCACAACAGGCATCCCAGGGTGCTCGTTGTCACCTATCTGGTACCCGTGGTGTTGTACGTGGCTGGGCGGAAGAACATACCTTCATTGAGATCACTGAGGAGGAGGAACGGGAAATGAGTAGCTCGGCATCCAACCTTGTGCAAATGGGGTCTTTCATGCTGTCGTGCCTGTTGAGGGACCCTCGTATAAAAAGGCTGAAGAAGAACGACCTGTACTGGGTGTCCACGCTACTAGACCCCCGGTATAAGCAGAAAGTGGCTGAAATGTTACCAAATTACAACAAGTCGGAAAGGATGCAGCATTTGCAAAATAAATTAAAAAGTATGCTTTACACAGCGTATAAGGGTGATGTCACAGCACAACGGGAATCTAACAGGGGAAGAGGTGCTCTGTGTCAGTGTGTGTTTCAGGGTCTCTGAGGACAGGTGTCAATCCATATCTGCCAAACGACCCTATGTAGGAGGAACAGTCCCTATTCTGCTCTGTGTCAGTGTGTATCAGGGTCCCTGAGGACAGGTGTCAATCCATATCTGCCAAGTGACCCTATGTAAGGGGAACAGTCCCTATTCTGCTCTGTGTCAGTGTGTATCAGGGATCATTAGGATAGGTGTCAATCCATATCTGCCAAGTGACCCTATGTAGGGGGAACAGTCCCTATTCTGCTCTGTGTCAGTGTGTATCAGGGTCTCTGAGGACAGGTGTCAATCCATATGTCAAGGTGTCAATATGTCATATGTCAGGTGTCAATCCATATCCATTGTGATTTAGGAATGTTAGATGATTTATGCCCTTTATGGATTAAAACCAGACTCTGCATCAACTGTGTAATTTTCCATGGGAGTTTTGCCATGGATCCCCCTCCGGCATGCCACAGTCCAGGTGTTAGTCCCCTTGAAACTACTTTTCCATCATTATTGTGGCCAGAAAGAGTCCCTGTGGGTTTTAAAATTTGCCTGCCCATTGAAGTCAATGGCGGTTCGCCCGGTTCCCTGGTTCGCGAACGTTTGCGGAAGTTCGCGTCCGCCGTTCGCAAACCGAAAATTTTGTGTTCGCGACATCACTACTCATTATGAGTGTCGTTTTTATTTTTGTTTTTTTATATTTATAATTCTTCATTGATGATTATTGTTTCCAAATAACATTGCTATATAACGTTGACAAATAGATGAATATTGTTCCAATATCAGATGAATATTGTTCCAAAATGTAACATATATCACACAACATACAGAAACTCACAAAAAAATAAATAAATAAATATATATAATACTATAATGGGGGATTTGGCGGTGATCCAGTAGCAGGGCCTAAATCTTTTACTTTAATTAGATAATTGGTAAATTATAACACCGAGCGCGAATGGGCGACAGGAACAATTGTTTTTAAATTGAAACAAAAGCAGGAGTATCAGTATCCACAGGGTATAAATTGGTAAGGAGTGTGAACCAAGGGGTCCATATCTTAATATATTTCTCTATCATTTGGGGAGTTTTATTGTAGAAATATCTTTCTGAAGTAGCCTGATAAGAGGTTTGGGATAGAATCCCGGACCACTTAGGAACTTCCTGTTTTCCCCAATACTTGGCTGCCAGATATTAATATATAGGTAGTGGGATAGTTTATCTTGAGAGGGAAAATCTATATGAAAGAGAAGTGTTTGAGGTAATAATTCATAAGAATCATCTAACAACATTCTCAAGATTTCCGTTAATTTTATTTTAATGTAATTCAATGATTCACACTCCCCCATATGCCTATTCCCTTATTACAATACCAGCATACATTGGTATATGCATTGTCAAATTTATTCAACTGGTTTTGGACTAGGTACCAACGATGAATTAGTTTATAGTGTTGTCGCGAACCCGAAATTTTCGGTTCGCGAACGGCGAACGCGAACTTCCGCAAATGTTGAAAGCAAACCGCCATAGACTTCAATGGGCAGGCGAATTTTAAAACCAACAGGGACTCTTTCTGTCCACAAAAGTGATGGAAAAGTTGTTTCAAGGGGACTAACACCTGGACTGTGGCATGCCGGAGGGGGATCCATGGCAAAACTCCCATGGAAAATTGCACAGTTGATGCAGAGTCTGCTTTTAATCCATAAAGGGCAGAAATCACCTAACATTGACACCTGTCCTCAAAGCCCTGCCCTGATACACACTGACACAGAGCAGAATAGAGACTGTTCCCCGTCCTCAGAGACCATAATACACACTGACACAGAGCAGAATAGAGACTGTTACCCCTACATAGGGTTACTTGGCAGATATGGCAGGGTCGTGGGAGGGGGAGGATGACTTTCACCTCTTCCCCTGTTACATTCCCGTTGTGCTGTGACATCACCCTTATACGCTGTGTAAAGCATACTATTTAATTTGATCTGCATGGCCACTTGAGTTTTTATAGTTTTCACGCTGCTTGTAGTTTATATATGGTTCACAAAAATCAAACAAACGATAAAGTAAATGTGTAAGGATTCAGAATATTCTTTCAAACCCTTACACATTGTGTGTACGTATTTTTTGTCTTAAGTTTGTGGCTTTAAAGAGGTTTACGTTGTTTCTATAATGTGCATAACATGTTCTTGTAAATGTTTGTTAAATTTTTCCTGGAATTGTAATTTTTCAATCTGAATAAAGATAGTCAAATCCCTGATACACACTGACACAGAGCAGAATAGGGACTGTTCCCCCTACATAGGGTCACTTGGCAGATATGGATTGACACCTATCCTAATGATCCCTGATACACACTGACACAGAGCAGAATAGAGACTGTTCCCCCTACATAGGGTCACTTGGCAGATATGGATTGACACCTGTCCTCAAAACCCCTGATACACACTGACACAGAGCAGAATAGGGACTGTTCCCCCTACATAGGGTCACTTGGCAGATATGGATTGACACCTGTCCTCAAAACCCCTGATACACACTGACACAGAGCAGAATAGGGACTGTTCCCCCTACATAGGGTCACTTGGCAGATATGGATTGACACCTGTCCTCAAAACCCCTGATACACACTGACATAGAGCAGAATAGGGACTGTTCCCCCTACATAGGGTCACTTGGCAGATATGGATTGACACCTGTCCTCAAAACCCCTGATACACACTGACACAGAGCAGAATAGGGACTGTTCCTCCTACATAGGGTCACTTGGCAGATATGGATTGACACCTATCCTCTAAACCCCTGATACACACTGACACAGAGCAGAATAGGGACTGTTCCCCCTACATAGGGTCACTTGGCAGATATGGATTGACAACTGTCCTCAAAACCCCTGATACACACTGACACAGAGCAGAATAGGGACTGTTCCCCCTACATAGGGTCACTTGGCAGATATGGATTGACACCTGTCCTCAAAACCCCTGATACACACTGACACAGAGCAGAATAGGGACTGTTCCTCCTACATAGGGTCACTTGGCAGATATGGATTGACACCTATCCTCTAAACCCCTGATACACACTGACACAGAGCAGAATAGGGACTGTTCCCCCTACATAGGGTCACTTGGCAGATATGGATTGACAACTGTCCTCAAAACCCCTGATACACACTGACACAGAGCAGAATAGGGACTGTTCCCCCTACATAGGGTCACTTGGCAGATATGGATTGACACCTGTCCTCAAAACCCCTGATACACACTGACACAGAGCAGAATAGAGACTGTTCCCTGTCCACAGAGACCATGATACACACTGACACAGAGCAGAATAGAGACTGTTCACCGTCCACAGAGACCATGATACACACTGACACAGAGCAGAATAGGGACTGTCCCCCCTACATAGGGTCACTTGGCAGATATGGATTGACACCTGTCCTCAAAACCCCTGATACACACTGACACAGAGCAGAATAGAGACTGTTACCCCTACATAGGGTCACTTGGCAGATATGGATTGACACCTGTCCTCAAAACCCCTGATACACACTGACACAGAGCAGAATAGAGACTGTTCCCTGTCCACAGAGACCATGATACACACTGACACAGAGCAGAATAGAGACTGTTCACCGTTCACAGAGACCATGATACACACTGACACAGAGCAGAATAGAGACTGTTCCCCGTCCACAGAGACCATGATACACACTGACACAGAGCAGAATAGAGACTGTTCCCAGTCCACAGAGACCATGATACACACTGACAAAGAGCAGAATTGAGACTGTTCCCCGTCCACAGAGACCATGATACACACTGACACAGAGCAGAATAGAGACTGTTCCCCGTCCACAGAGACCATGATACACACTGACACAGAGCAGAATAGAGACTGTTCCCCGTCCACAGAGACCATGATACACACTGACACAGAGCAGAATAGAGACTGTTCACCGTCCACAGAGACCATGATACACACTGACACAGAGCAGAATAGGGACTGTCCCCCCTACATAGGGTCACTTGGCAGATATGGATTGACACCTGTCCTCAAAACCCCTGATACACACTGACACAGAGCAGAATAGAGACTGTTACCCCTACATAGGGTCACTTGGCAGATATGGATTGACACCTGTCCTCAAAACCCCTGATACACACTGACACAGAGCAGAATAGAGACTGTTCCCTGTCCACAGAGACCATGATACACACTGACACAGAGCAGAATAGAGACTGTTCACCGTCCACAGAGACCATGATACACACTGACACAGAGCAGAGTAGAGACTGTTCCCCGTCCACAGAGTCCATGATACACACTGACACAGAGCAGAATAGAGACTGTTCCCCGTCCACAGAGACCATGATACACACTGACAAAGAGCAGAATAGAGACTGTTCCCCGTCCACAGAGACCATGATACACACTGACACAGAGCAGAATAGAGACTGTTCCCCGTCCACAGAGACCATGATACACACTGACACAGAGCAGAATAGAGACTGTTCCCCGTCCACAGAGACCATGATACACACTGACACAGAGCAGAATAGAGACTGTTCACCGTTCACAGAGACCATGATACACACTGACACAGAGCAGAATAGAGACTGTTCCCCGTCCACAGAGACCATGATACACACTGACACAGAGCAGAATAGAGACTGTTCCCCGTCCACAGAGACCATGATACACACTGACAAAGAGCAGAATAGAGACTGTTCACCGTTCACAGAGACCATGATACACACTGACACAGAGCAGAATAGAGACTGTTCCCCGTCCACAGAGTCCATGATACACACTGACACAGAGCAGAATAGAGACTGTTCCCAGTCCACAGAGACCATGATACACACTGACAAAGAGCAGAATAGAGACTGTTCCCCGTCCACAGAGACCATGATACACACTGACACAGAGCAGAATAGAGACTGTTCCCCGTCCACAGAGACCATGATACACACTGACACAGAGCAGAATAGAGACTGTTCCCCGTCCACAGAGACCATGATACACACTGACACAGAGCAGAATAGAGACTGTTCACCGTCCACAGAGACCATGATACACACTGACACAGAGCAGAATAGGGACTGTCCCCCCTACATAGGGTCACTTGGCAGATATGGATTGACACCTGTCCTCAAAACCCCTGATACACACTGACACAGAGCAGAATAGAGACTGTTACCCCTACATAGGGTCACTTGGCAGATATGGATTGACACCTGTCCTCAAAACCCCTGATACACACTGACACAGAGCAGAATAGAGACTGTTCCCTGTCCACAGAGACCATGATACACACTGACACAGAGCAGAATAGAGACTGTTCACCGTCCACAGAGACCATGATACACACTGACACAGAGCAGAGTAGAGACTGTTCCCCGTCCACAGAGTCCATGATACACACTGACACAGAGCAGAATAGAGACTGTTCCCCGTCCACAGAGACCATGATACACACTGACAAAGAGCAGAATAGAGACTGTTCCCCGTCCACAGAGACCATGATACACACTGACACAGAGCAGAATAGAGACTGTTCCCCGTCCACAGAGACCATGATACACACTGACACAGAGCAGAATAGAGTCTGTTCCCCGTCCACAGAGACCATGATACACACTGACACAGAGCAGAATAGGGACTGTTACCCCTACATAGGGTCACTTGGCAGGTATGGATTGACACCTGTCCTCAAAGCCCTTGATACACACTGGGGGGAGCTACTGTCCTCCCCAACCCCTGCGCGGTCGGTGGGGGCCATAAATCACAATTGGGGGACCTACTGTCCTCCCCCCCTCGGCCCCCACCCCTGCGCGGTGGGTGGGGGCCATAAATCACAATGGGGGGGCCTACTTTCCTCCCCCATCCGCCCCCATCCCTGCGCGGTGGGTGGGGGGCATAAATCACAATGGGACGGACCTACTGATAGGAGTGGAGTAATGTTCATATCAGTTTAATACCTTCCGCGTCTCCTATCAGTGGACGTGTATATGGCAGCCATTTTAGGAACCGCACACCTGGGACCCGAGCAAGGTCACCTCGTTCAAGCTGCTCTGGTTCCTTGATGAGCCAGCTGCCAGTGAGTTAACATGTCCCGTGGAGAAGCACTCTGTCCTGTAAAGCCTCACCACAAAAAAATTAAATAAATAACAGCACTCGGAGTGGTGAGTTTAGTAAATGTTCATATCAGTTTAATACCTTCCGCGTCTCCTATCAGTGGACGTGTATATGGCAGCCATTTTAGGAACCGCACACCTGGGACCCGAGCAAGGTCACCTCTTTCAACAGGCGACATGATTTGGCCCTGTAAAACTATCCTGGATATTCTCTACAATTTCTATGGATATGGCATTGATTTATGTAACAGGGAGATGGAAGAAGATGCTTGGTCGGTCCTCTTACTTGAAATTTGGGGCACTGCGCGGGCAAGCTAATGTGCCACCAGATAGGAGTGGTGAGTTTAGTATTGTTCATATCAGTTTAATCCCTTCCGCGTCTCCTATCAGAGGACATGTATATGGCAGCCATTTTAGGAACCGCACACCTGGGACCCGAGCAAGGTCACCTCTTTCAACAGGCGACATGATTTGGCCCTGTAAAACTATCCTGGATATTCTCTACAATTTCTATGGATATGGCATTGATTTATGTAACAGGGAGATGGAAGAAGATGCTTGGTCGGTCCTCTTACTTGAAATTTGGGGCACTGCGCGGGCAAGCTAATGTGCCACCAGATAGGAGTGGTGAGTTTAGTATTGTTCATATCAGTTTAATACCTTCCGCGTCTCCTATCAGAGGACATGTATATGGCAGCCATTTTAGGAACCGCACACCTGGGACCCGAGCAAGGTCACCTCTTTCAACAGGCGACATGATTTGGCCCTGTAAAACTATCCTGGATATTCTCTACAATTTCTATGGATATGGCATTGATTTATGTAACAGGGAGATGGAAGAAGATGCTTGGTTGGTCCTCTTACTTGAAATTTGGGGCACTGCGCGGGCAAGCTAATGTGCCACCAGATAGGAGTGGTGAGTTTAGTATTGTTCATATCAGTTTAATACCTTCTGCGTCTCCTATCAGTGGACGTGTAAATGGCAGAGATTTTTAATTGTTGAATCACCTCCCCTTTTTAGGCCAAGGTGGGAAGATGCTTAGACCACTGGTATATTGGTGCCATCTTGGAGGATTTTTTTTGGTTTGGTTTTTGAAGCCACAGTGCTGCACCAGTGGGCCTAAAAATTAGGCATGTACACATGCCTGAAAAATTTGGTATTGTTGCAGCCGCTGCTGTAGCAGAGGCCAGAAAAATTGATGTTTGTTTCACAGGCAGAAAGTGCCCTAAAACATGGCGGCTTGAACCCTAGTTGGTGGCGGATAAGTCACGCAAGTCAAACGTCATTCAGAGCTAAAATACAGCAGCGTGTGGACCATTTTTAGCCCAAGGCAGCTCATCTCATCAGGCCTTTTTTAATCGAATGTATCGCCCAGTGTCAGTCCCTTCGGGATCCATCCCTCATTCATCTTAATAAAGGTGAGGTAATCTAGACTTTTTTGACCTAGGCGACTTCTCTTCTCAGTGACAATACCTCCTGCTGCACTGAAGGTCCTTTCTGACAGGACACTTGAAGCGGGGCAGGCCAGAAGTTCTATCGCAAATTGGGATAGCTCAGGCCACAGGTCAAGCCTGCACACCCAGTAGTCAAGGGGTTCATCGCTCCTCAGAGTGTCGATATCTGCAGTTAAGGCGAGGTAGTCTGCTACCTGTCGGTCGAGTCGCTCTCTGAGGGTGGATCCCGAAGGGCTGTGGCGATGCATAGGACTTAAAAAGGTCCGCATGTCCTCCATCAACAACACGTCTTTAAAGCGTCCTGTCCTTGCCGGCGTGGTCGTGGGAGGAGGAGGAGGAGGATTACTTCCACCTCTCCCCCTGTTAGATTCCCGTTGTGCTGTGACATCACCCTTATACGCTGTGTAAAGCATACTTTTTAATTTATTTTGCAAATGCTGCATCCTTTCCGACTTGTTGTAATTCGGTAACATTTCCGCCACTTTCTGCTTATACCGGGGGTCTAGTAGCGTGGACACCCAGTACAGGTCGTTCTCCTTCAGCCTTTTTATACGAGGGTCCCTCAACAGGCAGGACAGCATGAAAGACCCCATTTGCACAAGGTTGGATGCCGAGCTACTCATTTCCCGTTCCTCCTCCTCACTGATGTCATTGAAGGTATGTTCTTCCCCCCAGCCACGTACAACACCACGGGTACCAGATAGGTGACAACGAGCACCCTGGGATGCCTGTTGTGTTTGGTCTTGCTCCTCCTCCTCCTCCTCAAAGCTACAATCCTCCTCTGACTCCTCTTCCTCACAATCCTCTTCCAGCGTTGCCGCAGGTCCAGCAAGCGATGCTGATAAGGCTGTTTCTGGTGGTGATGGTGACCACAACTCTTCCTCTTCCTCTTCACGCTCATCTACAGCCTGATCCAGCACTCTTCGCAGGGCACGCTCCAGGAAGAAAACAAATGGTATGATGTCGCTGATGGTGCCTTCGTTGCGACTGACTAGGTTTGTCACCTCCTCAAAAGGACGCATGAGCCTACAGGCATTGCGCATGAGCGTCCAGTAACGTGGCAAAAAAATTCCCAGCTCCCCAGAGGCTGTCCTAGCACCCCGGTCATACAAATATTCATTAACAGCTTTTTCTTGTTGGAGCAGGCGGTCGAACATTAGGAGTGTTGAATTCCAACGTGTAGGGCTGTCGCAAATCAAGCGCCTCACTGGCATGTTGTTTCGCCGCTGGATATCGGCAAAGTGAGCCATGGCCGTGTAGGAACGCCTGAAATGGCCACATACCTTCCTGGCCTGATTCAGGACGTCCTGTAAGCCTGTGTACTTATGCACAAAGCGTTGTACGATCAGATTACACACATGTGCCATGCACGGCACATGTGTCAACTTGCCCAACTTCAATGCCGCTATCAAATTTTTTCCGTTGTCACACACCACTTTGCCGATATCCAGTTGCTGCGGAGTCAGCCACTTTTCCACCTGTGCGTTCAGGGCGGACAGGAGTGCTTGTCCGGTGTGACTCTCTGCTTTCAAGCAAGTCAAACCCAAGACGGCGTGACACTGCCGTATCCGGGATGTGGAATAGTACCTGGGGAGCTGGGGGGGTGCCGTTGATGTGGAGCAAGAAGCAGCGGCACAAGAGGACTCAGCCGAGGAGGTTATGGAAGAGGATGGAGTAGGAGGAGTAGAGGAGGTGGCAGCAGGACTGCCTGCAATTCGTGGCGGTGTCACCAACTCCTCTGCAATGCCACGCATTCCTTGCTTGTCAGCCGTCAGCAGGTTTACCCAATGCGCAGTGTAGGTGATATACCTGCCCTGACCATGCTTTGCAGACCAGGTATCAGTGGTCAGATGGACCCTTGCCCCAACACTGTGTGCCAGACATGCCATGACTAGCTTTTGCACAAACGAGTACAAGTTGGGGATTGCCTTTTGTGAAAAGAAATTCCGTCCGGGTACCTTCCACTGCGGTGTCCCAATAGCTAAAAATTTTTTGAACGCCTCAGACTCAACCAGATTGTATGGTAAAAGCTGGCGGGCTAATAGTTCGGACAAGCCAGCTGTCAGACGCTGGGCAAGGGGGTGACTTGGTGACATTGGCTTCTTACGCTCAAACATGTCCTTGACAGACACATGACTGTGGGCAGATGAGCGGGAACTGCTCAAGGCGGGAGACGGAGTGGCGGATGGTTGAGAGGGGGCAAGAAGGACAGCAGTGGTTGACGTGGCTGAAGATGCTAGACCAGGAGGAGGATGGCGACTTAGAGTAGGCGTGCTTTTTGTACTCATGTGTTGATCCACTAGGCGTTTGTGATGTGAGATCATGTGCCTATGCAAAGCAGTTGTACCTAGGTGGGTGTTGGACCTCCCACGACTCAGTTTCCTTTGGCACAGGTTGCAAATGGCATCGCTGTTGTCCGAGGCAGACACACAAAAAAAATGCCACACTTCTGAGCTCTGCAATGACGGCATTCTGGTGGTGGACACAGCATGCGTTGATTGGCGTGCTGTCGGGCTGACCCCGGGTGCCAATGCATGCTGTCTGACTGTGCCACTAGCTCCTTGCGACGACCCCCCCCCTGCTTCCAACTCGTCTCCTCCTCCTCTCTGTCTCCCCATCTGAACTTTCGCCCTGTTCTTCTTCTTGCCGAGCGGGCACCCACGTGACATCCATGGACGCATCGTCATCATCAACCGCTTTGCTTGTATCTGACAACTCAGAAAAGGAAGCAGCAGCGGGTACAACATCATCATCATCACACCGTACCTCCATGTGTTTAATGCTGCCTGCCTGAGACATATCCCTGTTATCTACATCCTCTAGCAATAATGGTTGCGCATCACTCATTTCTTCAAACGGGTGTGTGAATAACTCCTCTGACATACCAAGTAAAGCGGCTGTGGTGCTAGTTTTGGTGGTGGCGGCAGGCGGGTGAGTGGTATCTTGAGAGGTGCCTGAAGCTAAGCTGGAGGAGGATGGTGCGTCAAGGTTCCGAGCGGAGGCTGTACAAGATTGGGTGTCCTGTGTTAGCCAGTCAACTATGTCCTCAGAACTTTTCAAGTTCAGGGTACGTGGCTTCTGAAAACTGGGCATTATTCTAGGGCAAAAGGGAATCACAGCACCACGACCACGACGGCCCCTGCGGGGTGGCCTGCCTCTGCCTGTCATTTTTGGGGGATTAGTGGTGCTATGCGTGCAAGCTACTGTGAGACCAGATATGATTGGCAATGTGAACTGTAACAGTTCTGCAGAGCACACACTGTAGGCCTGACACAACCGCTTGAAGACAAGTAACTGCTATTCAATCTATAACAGTGAAAAAAAAATGTGTTTTTAAAAGCACGCTATAGAGACACCAGATATGATTGGCAATGTGCACTGGAACAGTTCTGCAGAGCACACGCTGAATGAAGGACTGACAGAGCCGCTTGAAGGACACCGACTGGCTGCTATTAGCTTACACTAGAAACCTTTTTTCTTTGTAAAAGCACGCTATAGAGACACCAGATATGATTGGCAATGTGCACTTGAACAGTTCTGCAGAGCACACACTGTAGGCCTGACACACCCGCTTGAAGACAAGTAACTGCTATTCAATCTATAACAGTGAAAAAAAATTTTTGTTTATAAAAGCACGCTATAGAGACACCAGATATGATTGGCAATGTGCACTGGAACAGTTCTGGAGAGCACACGCTGAAGGAAGGACTGACAGAGCCGCTTGAAGGACACTGACTGGCTGCTATTAGCTTACACTAGAAACCTTTTTTCTTTGTAAAAGCACGCTATAGAGACACCAGATATGATTGGCAACTGTCAAAGCACGCTGGCACAGGTCTGCAGAGCACACGCTGAAGGAAGGACTGACAGAGCCGCTTGAAGGACACTGACTGGCTGCTATTAGCTTACACTGGAAACCTTTTTTTCTTTGTAAAAGCACGCTATAGAGACACCAGATATGATTGGCAATGTGCACTTGAACAGTTCTGCAGAGCACACACTGTAGGCCTGACACACCCGCTTGAAGACAAGTAACTGCTATTCAATCTATAACAGTGAAAAAAAAAATTTGTTTATAAAAGCACGCTATAGAGACACCAGATATGATTGGCAATGTGCACTGGAACAGTTCTGGAGAGCACACGCTGAAGGAAGGACTGACAGAGCCGCTTGAAGGACACTGACTGGCTGCTATTAGCTTACACTAGAAACCTTTTTTCTTTATAAAAGCACGCTATAGAGACACCAGATATGATTGGCAACTGTCAAAGCACGCTGACACAGGTCTGCAGAGCACACGCTGAAGGAAGGACTGACAGAGCCGCTTGAAGGACACTGACTGGCTGCTATTAGCTTACACTAGAAACCTTTTTTCTTTGTAAAAGCACGCTATAGAGACACCAGATATGATTGGCAATGTGCACTTGAACAGTTCTGCAGAGCACACACTGTAGGCCTGACACACCCGCTTGAAGACAAGTAACTGCTATTCAATCTATAACAGTGAAAAATAAATTTTGGTTTTAAAAGCACGCTATAGAGACACCAGATATGATTGGCAATGTGCACTGGAACAGTTCTGCAGAGCACACGCTGAAGGATGGACTGACAGAGCCGCTTGAAGGACACTGACTGGCTGCTATTAGCTTACACTAGAAACCTTTTTTCTTTGTAAAAGCACGCTAAAGAGACACCAGATATGATTGGCAACTGTCAAAGCAC
Source organism: Pelobates fuscus (assembly GCF_036172605.1). Taxonomy (NCBI): domain Eukaryota; kingdom Metazoa; phylum Chordata; class Amphibia; order Anura; family Pelobatidae; genus Pelobates; species Pelobates fuscus. The sequence continues at coordinate 239,323,033 of NC_086318.1, forward strand.
GCTGGCACAGGTCTGCAGAGCACACGCTGAAGTGGGCCTGACACCCAGACGCTTGCAGACAACTAACTGCTCTTCTATTACAGTGAAAATAAATTATTTCTTTTAAATGTAAAGCTTAACCTATTGTTAAAACAGATATGAGTGGTGGCACTGACTGTGCAAATTGCAAGGCATCCAACCTGACACAGAAGGTGGCAGGCAGGCAACTGCTCTTCTATTACAGTGAAAAAAAAATATTTCTTTTAAATGTAAAGCTTAACCTATTGTTAAAACAGATATGAGTGGTGGCACTGACTGTGCAAATGGGCAAGGCATCCAACCTGACACAGAAGCTGGCAGGCAGGCAACTGCTCTTCTATTACAGTGAAAAAAAAATATTTCTTTTAAATGTAAAGCTTAACCTATTGTTAAAACAGATATGAGTGGTGGCACTGACTGTGCAAATGGGCAAGGCATCCAACCTGACACAGAAGCTGGCAGGCAGGCAACTGCTCTTCTATTACAGTGAAAAAAAAATATTTATTTTAAATGTAAAGCTTAACCTATTGTTAAAACAGATATGAGTGGTGGCACTGACTGTGCAAATGGGCAAGGCATCCAACCTGACACAGAAGCTGGCAGGCAGGCAACTGCTCTTCTATTACAGTGAAAAAAAATATATTTATTTTAAATGTAAAGCTTAACCTATTGTTAAAACAGATATGAGTGGTGGCACTGGGCAAGTAGGCACAGTATCCAATGTGAACCTCACACAGAAGCTGGCAGGCAGGCACCTGCAATTACATTACACAGGAAAAAAAAAAAAGCAGCCTGATGTTATAGCCCTAAAAAGGGCTTTTTGGGGTGCTGTCCTTACAGCAGAGATCAGATGAGTCCTTCAGGATTGTAGTGGACACTGAATACCCTAGCCTAGCTATCAATTTCCCTATCTAATCAGCGGCAGCTAAACTTTCCCTCCTCTCACTAAGCATGCAGCCTCAGAATGAATCGAAAATGGATGCTGGGAGGGAGGTTGGAGGGTGTGGAAGGGAGGGAGTGCTGCTGATTGGCTGGAATGTGTCTGCTGACCGAGAGGCACAGGGTCAAAGTTTGCCCAATGATGACGAATAGGGGGCGGATCGAACTGCGCATGTGTCCGCCCACCGCGGCGAACGCGAACACGCTAAGTTCGCCGGGAACTGTTCGCCGGCGGACAGTTCGGTACATCACTATTAGTTTATAATATTGTTTCTGAAGACCAATACAGTGGGTGGCTTTCCTAGTGGTCTACCAAGCTTTAAACCAGGTCTGTATAGGTTTTGAAAATATACTTTCCTGTTCCCAATTATGTATGTATTTAGATTTAACTATAGTTGTCTCCAGTGAAAAAATATAAGTATAAATGTATCCCATAAGTCAATTGCTAAGGGGAGGGGATGTAATAATAAAATTTTTAACTCTCAGATTGTTGAATAATTCTGCTATAGGAAGATTACATTTTACTAGGTCGGTAAAGTTATAATTTTCCTCCAATGTAGAGATCTGATATTAAATTGATTCCGTAAGTTATCCAGGGAGATAAAGAGATATTCTCAAAATACAATGAAACAACTTTGATTGGGGATGCATATGAAATAAAGTTTCTTCTTCTTTTTCTTTTATTTATTTTGTAAAGAGTATGTAATGGACTGCCTTGTACCGTGACCGGGTACCTCTGTCTATCGCTGCTTCCTAACACTTGCGTGTACCATAATCACTGCACTGGAACACCAAAAATCACCGTAGACCCTACAAACTGCCGCAGCTTGGTTTGGGTCTCGCCATCCCCCACCCACTCTGGATCCAAGACCAGGTTCCAACTTCCAGTGGGTAGACCTCTCCTAGTCCAGAGGGTGTAGCAGGAACAGGGGACAAACTGCAGCACTTCTTGCCCTAAGTCGCTGTAGCTTGACTGGGGACCTGGAACACTCCTTCCTGGAGCCGAATGGGGAGTTAGCTCTGACACCTCCAGGCACTGGATGACACTCAGTCCTGGGAACTCTGGAACTGAATGGGGAATTAGCTCTAGTCCTTACTAGGACTTTCCCCATTGAATCTCCTGCAAGCTGGAACAGCAGACACAGGAGCAAATCTTCTTTCCCTCCAATAATAGGATGACACACAGTTTTGGAGTGTAAGCAGGAACAGGAAGTTTAATGGCACACACTGGTCTTTTATACAAGTTATACAGCAAAGGTGACGCCTAGGTGGACCTGGTTGGGCACCGAATACAAAACAAACAAGCCAATAAAAACAGAGGTTTACATTCAGACACTCCCATACAGTGTACACAATCCCTCCCCTCTGCCTGTGATATAATTAACGAAGACAATGGATTAACTCTAAGCAGAAAAAACATACATTTTTCCCCCAAAAAGTACCCCAAAATAAAACATATCCCCACAAAAGTCACATCCCCTGATAGCCCCGATCTGGGTGAACAACATATCCAAAAAAAATCTCCCAGATCGGTTCAGGGGTTCAGGAATTTCCTGGAAGTCTTATTTTTGCCCCACCGTGCACATGGTCCCATGCCTAAAACAGTTCCATACACTCGACAACAAAACACTGCTGGACAATTTAAGATGGCTGCCGCCACATGTTTGAATCTGTTCCAGTTAAAAGTCCAAGGGGCAGAAACAGTACTTTTGAACATGGGATATCACAGGGCCCATAGTCCCAGGGTAGGAGGCTGGCAAGCAGGCCTCTCCAAAAACTCATGGCAAACTCCCTTAAAAAGGGGAGTTTGTCACAGAGTATATAAAATATCTTTAATAGTTTTAGCTTTGATGTTTAGATTGGTTATTGGTAATTTAATCATTTTAGCTTTGATGTTTAGATAGGAAAGGGCCAATTTTCTTTTAATTTTTATGCCCTGCTAATTGAAGGAATTATTCCCTTTATGTTTTCATGAGTCCTGTGACCCCTTGTTGCATTTACTAGAGAAGATAGTAAGATCATAATCCCTGTTCGTTAGTGGGTTTTTGTGACAAAGCTTCATCATGCTTAACCTGATGAAGTCAAGAGGGATTGAGACAAAAGCTGCTTCTTAGTCCTACTATCCTTCTGAGATTGATAAGCGTGTATACCAGCTTAAGACAAGTATCCTAAACAAAAGTGAGAACTAATCTAAAATAATACAACAAAACATTAGAAGAAGGATGGTTCTAAACTCACTGTATAATATATTTTTCAGGTTGATACCAAGTAGGGTGACCACATTTCGAAAATGCCATTAAGGGACACTTCCTTGCCCCTCCCGAACCCCCTGTTCACACTGGACACAGCTGCATAGATTGGGTTTCAGTGTCCATTCACCCCCATATTTAATTAACCCCCAAATTTCATGTACACCCCAATTTCATGTCCATCCCCCGCCATATTTCATGTCCATTCCCCCATATTTCATATGCCCCATATTTCATGTCCATTCCCCCATATTACATATTCCCCCCATATTTCATGTCCACCCCCACCCATTTAATGTCTATTGCCCCATTTCATGTCCACCCCCCAATACTGACTCACTGAGAGGAATGGGGTGAAATGTTCATCATAGAATCACTAGTAGTACTTGTGAGTCCATGATAAAGATCTCACCCCCCTCCTTCATTCCATACACTTACCTGGTCCTGGGACTCCCTCTCTCTTTCCTCCCGCGTGGCCGTCTGCAAAGAGTGCTGGGAGGAAGTGACGTAATCGCTTGTGACCTCACAGTGCTGGGAGGGAGAGACGGAGGGAGGGTTGCTACTTACACATCTCCAACAGCGGGCAGCAAATGAGGGGCCCACGGCACTGACATAGTGGGGAAGCCAGCGGGCACCCTCTTCACTAATATGGGGCCCAGCTCATTCCGTGACATTACATTGTCCCGAATGAAGGTGCCCGGGACCCGGGACAGACCCAGAAAAAGCAGGCCTGTCCCGGGCAATGCGGGAAACGTGGACACCCTAACACCAAGCCATTAAACAGACAGGTAGATGTACTCATTTTATGTGGGTGTTAGGCCCAAATACATACATTATTTTATCGTTTTACAGAAATATTCGGCAGCTGCAAACCAAAAACAAAATGCCATAAGGTCATAATAATCATAATTAAGGTATTTGACCTACCATACTTCTCTAGTTTTCACACAAACTGTATGCTATAAAAACTTATTCCTGTTTGTTAATTTTTCACACAGTATATGAGAGGTTGCTAGTGTAGTGTATACTCTAAACTCAAACAAACAAAATATTTTAATTTGCCACTGTTTCTGTATAGACAGAATATATACATTAAAAATATTTTTTATTTCTTTTAGTGTCCATAAAAAGAAAACTATACCAGATTTTAAATAATTGTTATATTATAGAACATAGTAACATTAAAGGACCACTATTCAGCCGATGACGGAAGAAGAGGGAGGAGATTCTCCAGCAACGAGGGAGCCCGGCGCTGGAGAAAGGTGAGTGTTTAACCCCTTCCTTTCCATCTAGCCCGGCGGGAGGGGGACCCTGAGGGTGGGGGCACCCTTTAGGACACTATAGTGCCAGGAAAACGGTTTCCTGGCACTATAGTGGTCCTTTAACATTTATTTGAAATTGGACTCTATACAATAAAATAAAAGTGAGCAGATTAACAAAACATAGAAGTGAAGCTTAGGTACCTTACTCAGGGGATTGCCATGTATCTAAAGCCCTCCTATTCACATGCATGAGAACACATTTTTTAAAATTTTTGTTTGAAATACCCCTTATTCACTTGTTATTGAGATTGTTGGGCTGGGATCAGCAATATTTTTGTGTGTAGAGGATCAGTGTCTAAGCTAGTCATGCTATCCTCTCCAAGAGCAGTATGAGTCATAAACTAACTTCACAATGTGAGATGATTCACATATGTGCTGTAAATTTAACCCTTTTAAAACTAGATGGTGTTGGTGGAAGGATCAAAGTTTTGCTTTAGAAGGTAGTATACCGACTTCTCTTACACTGAAAGAATGTAGAATCATATATATTGAGAAAAAGAACAATGATGCAGTGCAAAAATATGTTTCTGATGTCCAGGTCGGAGAGGGAGAAAACTAACAAGTAGCGATGTAGCGAACGGTTAGCTGGCGAATAGTTCCCAGCGAACATAGCGTGTTCGCGTTCAAAGCGTTGGCGAACACATGCGCGGTTCGATCTGCCCCCTATTCGTCATGTTGAGTAAACTTTGACCCTGTACCTCACAGTCAGCAGACACATTCCAGCCAATCAGCAGCACACCCTCCCTACCAGACCCTCCCACCTCCTGGACAGCATCCATTTTAGATTCATTTGGAAGCTGCATACATTTTTATTTTATTTTATTTTTTATTATTTTATTTATTTATTTATTTATTTTTAATTCTTTATTTTTGTAGTGCATGGAGGTATAACAAATGAGCATGTGGTACCCCAACGGCATTCCTCATGCTTTTCAAGTAACAATTGTAACAATAGGGTATATGTTAATACCCTAGTCTGCGCGGAGCCCTCCATGGGTGAAGATGGATTAATTTTTTTTTTGCGCTCGGGTTTTTTATTTTATTTTTAAGTTCGACGGGTATGATGGCTTTTTATTTGGCCTTTTTTGGGGCTGAAAAATGAAGATTTTAGAAAAAAGAAGACATTGAATAGTAAGTTGAATTTTACTTTACAGGGTAGTAATTTTATTCCCCCCTCACTATTTTATAGGGTGAGGGGGGTAGGTAGGGGCTTTTTTATTTGGGTGTGTGACTAGGGGCTTGGGGACCCCTAGTCACCTTTGATGGGGGGGGGGGGGATTTTCATTTAGGGCCCCCACCCGCCGCTCAGGGGTGGGGGGCTGGGGGGACAGTAGGTCCCCCCCCTTATTGTTGTTTAGGGCCCCCACCCGCAGCTCAGGGGTGGGGGCCGGGGGGAGGACAGTAGGCCCCCCCTCTTATTGTAACTTAGGACCCCCACCCGCCGCTCAGGAGCCATGTTACTCTGTATATAGAGGGAGCCATGTTTACACTGTATATAGAGGGAGCCATGTTACTCTGTATATAGAGGGGAGCCATGTTACTCTGTATATAGAGAGGAGCCATGTTACTCTGTATATAGAGAGGAGCCATGTTTACACGGTATATAGAGGGAAGCCATGTTACTCTGTATATAGAGAGGAGCTATGTTTACATTGTATATAGAGGGGAGCCATGTTACTCTGTATATAGAGGGAGCCATGTTACACTGTATATAGAGGGGAGCCATGTTACACTGTATATAGAGGGAGCCATGTTATTCTGTATGTAGAGGGAGCCATGTTTACACGGTATATAGAGGGAAGCCATGTTACTCTGTATATAGAGGGAGCCATGTTACTCTGTATATAGAGGCAGTGGCGTACTAATGGGGGGCGGCGGGGGCGGTCCGCCCCGGGTACCACTCACTAATGGGGTGCCCGAGGCGAACTTTCACAGGGGCGGCGAAATGCCGCCCTGTGTCTTGTGTAAAGGAGACAGAGGACCCTGCTGCTGCTGGATGGGAAACTCGGGTAGATAGTCTTATTAACGAGCATGGAGAATACTGGGCCCCTCTAAACTTCCCAGTGATGCTGTGCCACCGGACCACCAGTTGAGGAGGACGGGAGGGACAGGTAAGTCGCAGCACTTATTCCACACAACATACACACTGCATCTGCATACACTCTACGCACACTCTACACACACTGCATACACTGCATACACTCTACACACACTGCATACACTCTACACACACTCTACATACACTGCATACACACTGCAATAACTCTACACACACTGCATACACACTACACACACTACATACACTGCACACACACTGCATACACTGCACACACACTGCAAACACACTGCACACACACTGCATACACACTGCATACACTGCACACACACTGCATACACTGCATTCACACTACACACACTCTACAGACACTGCATACACTCTACACACAATGCATACACTCTACACACACTATACACACTCTACAGACACTGCATACACTCTACACACACTGCAAACACTGCACACACACTATGCACACACTGCACACACTCTACACACACTGCATACACACTACACACACTACATACACTGCACACACACTGCATACACTGCACACACACTGCACACACACTGCACACACACTGCACACACACTGCATACACTGCACACACACTGCATACACTGCATTCACACTACACACACTCTACAGACACTGCATACACTCTACACACAATGCATACACTCTACACACACTATACACACTCTACAGACACTGCATACACTCTACACACACTGCAAACACTGCACACACACTATGCACACACTGCACACACTCTTCACACACTGTACACACTATACACACACTGTACACACTATGCACATACTGCATACACTATGCACACACTATACACACACACTACACACACTGCATACAACCTATACACACACTGCATACACCCTATACACACACTGCATACACTATACACACACTGCATACACACTATACACACACTATACACACTGCTTACACACTATACACACACTGCATACACACTATACACACTATACACACACTGCACACACTATACACACACACTGTACACACTATGCACACACTGCATACACTATGCACACAATATACACACACTACACACTGCATACACACTGCACACAATATACACACACTACACACACTGCATACACACTGCACACACTATACACACTGCACACACCATACACACACTGCACACACTACATGCACTACACACACTGCATACACACTATACACACACACTATACACACACTATACACACACTGCATACACTATGCACACACTATACACACACACTATACACACACTGCATACGCTATGCACACACTGCACACTCTATACACACACTGCACACACTATACACACACTGCATACACTTCATACACTATACACACACTGCATACACATACATTTAAAAAAATTGCAGTTGTTTTTTACATTTCAAAGTTGGGGAGGGGGGTGCCAAATAAAGGATCTGCCCCGGGTGCCAAATGCTCCAGGTACGCCCCTGTATAGAGGGGAGCCATGTTATTCTGTATATAGAGAGGAGCCATGTTTACACTGTATATAGAGGAAGCCATGTTACTCTGTATATAGAGAGGAGCCATGTTTACACTGTATATAGAGGGGAGCCATGTTACTCTGTATATAAAGGGAGCCATGTTATTCTGTATATAGAGGGAGCCATGTTTACACGGTATATAGAGGGAAGCCATGTTACTCTGTATATAGAGGGGAGCCATGTTACTCTGTATATAGAGGGGAGCCATGTTACTCTGTATATAGAGAGGAGCCATGTTTACACTGTATATAGAGGGAGCCATGTTACTCTGTATATAGAGAGGAGCCATGTTTACACTGTATATAGAGGGGAGCCATGTTACTCTATATACAGAATAACATGGCTCCCTCTATATACAGAATAACATGGCTCCCCTCTATATACAGAGGGAGCCATGTTTACACGGTATATAGAGGGAAGCCATGTTACTCTGTATATAGAGGGAGCCATGTTTACTCTGTATATAGAGGGAGCCATGTTACTATCTGAGGTGGTTAACTATGATTGGCCCTGGCATGTTTGTTAGTCTGGCCTGCATGGTTGTCTGGCATGAATAAAAGTAGCATGTTTCAACTATATTAGTAGTTAGACTAGTTTGCACTAAAACATGTGCAAATGGGGAGTTTGCGGTTGTGCAAATGGACTGTTTGCGGTTGTTTGCGGTGCGTTAAACGGGGAGTTTGGTCTGTCACTGTGAAGCGGGCATAACCCTTACACTACCTGATCGATACAACATCATACCTGATGTTTTAAAGCACGTTATTCCAAACAATTTAGGAATGTTAGGTGATTTATGGATTAAAACCAGACTCTGCATCAACTATGTAATTCTCCATGGGAGTTTTGCCATGGATCCCCCTCCGGCATGCCACAGTCCACGTGTTAGTCCCCTTGAAACAACTTTTCCATCACTATTGTGGCCAGAAAGAGTCCCTGTGGGTTTTAAAAATCGCCTGCCCATTAAAGTCTATGGCCCATTCGCGAACATTTGTGGAAGTTCGCGTTCGCTGTTCGCAAACCGAAAATTTTATGTTCGTGACATCACTACTAACAAGACAGACGGTCACAAAAGACACAATTTTGCACATACCGGCACACACATTATGGGTGAGGTAATAAACATAATGTGAATGCTACAGGCCTTAATTATTATAGACAATTCACTTTTTCTTATAATGGATTTATACTTCATTGGTTAGTTGTCTGCTTTGTTATGTAAGTAGAGAAAGATGCACTGCTATACCTTTAAATTCATAGAAGCAAGGTAAGGAGAATAAGGTTGTTTTAGATGTTGTTTGAAAAGATCATCCCAATACTGTTTAAAAAGTAACTACACATAATAAAATACAAAGATTGTAAAATAACCTATTTAAAACACCAACATTGCTAAAGTAAGCATAAATTACATCTTTAGATTTTCTTAATAAACAAGTGAAGAAAGTGAACATTTCTGTTAAAATAACATTTGGGGATTGACATGAGATTAATTTATTATATTACCAATTGAAGCTCATTACTTTTTATGTTTGCTATATTTAATTATATGGCAGTGTCATGCATCACTATGGTAAAGTTAACTTTTTCCATGGAGTAAGGAGTATGAAGCCCATGGAGCAGCACAGCTAAGGGGAATGGGCCTTGACATTGCCAGGAGGCAGGCAGCTAGTTGTCAGTAGTTGGGGGCTGGTCTAAGGACATGGAGTAGGGAGGAGTTACTAGGGGGGGTATAAGTAGCGGCCATCTTAGGTCTAACAGCACTTTTAATCCAAAGTTACACTTACCTGTTCGTTGTCCCACCCACCCTCCCTTTGCTTTCAGGTGTTTCCCGTTTGGTCACGGCGGCGGGGAATGGAGAGTAAAGTTGGGGGGAGAAAAGGGGGGACAGTTTGGAGTTCAGGGCTAATAGGTAGGCCTTTGGACTGGTTTGGTAGGTTCGACCTCGTAGGTAGCTCCGAACCAGGGTGTGTAGGGGTGTCTCGGTATGCCCCTACACTGGTGGTGCCCTTTGGTGGCAATGGATGGTGCCCTTGGTGGCAATGGTTGATGCCCTTCGGTGGCAATGGTCATGTTTCAGATTAAGCTAATATGTTACAATGTTGGTGTATTATGTTATGATGTTACGTTGGGGTGGGTCATTGTCAAGGGGTTAAATTGTAAATAATGTGGTAAACTGTGCAGGCCAACGTGGGCCTGTTGTGTGACATAATTCTATGTTAATAATAAATAAAAGCTGTGATATACTTTTGCCAAAACCCAGGTGTCAGTGTCATTATTATAATTAAGTATGTGGTGGGGGGTTTTGTGCATATGCCGACAAGGACGACTGTGCACATGTCATGAAGCCCATGGAGCAGCGCAGCTAAGGGGAATGGGCCTTGACATTGCCAGGAGGCAGGCAGCTAGTTGTCAGTAGTTGGGGGCTGGTCTAAGGACATGGAGTAGGGAGGAGTTACTAGGGGGGTATAAGTAGCGGCCATCTTAGGTCTAACAGCACTTTTAATCCAAAGTTACACTTACCTGTTCGTTGTCCCACCCACCCTCCCTTTGCTTTCAGGTGTTTCCCGTTTGGTCACGGCGGCGGGGGATGGAGAGTAAAGTTGGGGGGAGAAAAGAGTGAGAGGGGGGACAGTTTGGAGTTCAGGGCTAATAGGTAGGCCTTTGGACTGGTTTGGTAGGTTCGAGCTCGTAGGTAGCTCCGAACCAGGGTGTGTAGGGGTGTCTCGGTATGCCCCTACACTGGTGGTGCCCTTTGGTGGCAATGGATGGTGCCCTTGGTGGCAATGGTTGATGCCCTTCGGTGGCAATGGTCATGTTTCAGATTAAGCTAATATGTTACAATGTTGGTGTATTATGTTATGATGTTACGTTGGGGTGGGTCATTGTCAAGGGGTTAAATTGTAAATAATGTGGTAAACTGTGCAGGCCAACGTGGGCCTGTTGTGTGACAATGACCTTTATAATTCTATGTTAATAATAAATAAAAGCTGTGATATACTTTTGCCAAAACCCAGGTGTCAGTGTCATTATTATAATTAAGTATGTGGTGGGGGGTTTTGTGCATATGCCGACAAGGACGACTGTGCACATGTCAAGACTCCTCGAATTCTGTTACATTGCGTTTGCCCTTTAACAAGATTGTTTTCTCAACATTTCAACACACCTAGTTTCATGCAATTTCTCATTCTGAGACCAATAGGTTTTTTTAGGACATTCCAACAGAAGTATCAGATTTTACACCTCTAATACTTTACAGAACACATGTCCAACAAAATGAAACAAATCAAATTTTATGTAACAAAGAACTTAATTTTAAAGTTACAACAATCAATCCTTATGATTTGATTTATAACAGCAAGTGTTGGGAACAACTGTTTGTTTAATGATTATGTCATATTTCAATTCCTGACAATACCACAACAGCCACACTGTGGATAGATAGTACTGGGGTTAAAACCGTCAATGCTTAAGTTGACAACCTTATGAGAAAATAGGCAGCACGAGATAAACAATTAAAACTGTATAAAAACATTCAGTCTTTAACTTTCCCTCACCCAGCACCCATCAGGAAGTATCGGTTTCCGTCCGGGGTATGTGTAGTGCTGTCAGCATTTCTTTCAAATATATATTTCACTGTAAAAGAAGCCATTTTTATATTTGGAGAAGATTCTAGATATGTATGTCAGAAAGTAGTGGGCAAGCAGCAACAACTACCTCACCAACACAAGTGAAAGCAACTGTTATGCATTGATTGAACATAAGATATCAGCAGTGGAACCTTATGAACTTAAAGTTATTTTAAAAGGCAACTCAACTACAAAACACAGAACTAAGTTATACCTAAAATTAAGGAACCACAATCTTCACACAGAATTAAACTATGTAGGGCATGTTTCCAACCTTCTCTGTAAATAGCTGCCATATACTGCTGCTATTAACAACAGCCAGTTGCTAATAATGGCTACTGATAATGGGGTTCGACTGTCTGACAACCAATAATAATATAGCAGCTGGTTAGAGCAGTGATGACATCACTGCCTTAGTATTGGAAAATCAAGGTTTCCCAGTCAAACCACCTTACGAGGAAGTGTCCTTCATCAAAACAACTAATTATATATATATATTGATTGTTAGCTTGTTTAAGTAGGGCCCTGCCAGGCACTCAGTGTAGCGTGACCGAGTGGAGCAGTGCGCTGCAGTACAAGAACTTCTGATTCCTGTACCCGGCCAGACTGAAAGGAAGTCCTCACTGAGAGAGCACTTCCTGTCTGTCCGGCTGGGTACAGGAAACTAAAGCTCCTGTACTGCGGTCCGCTCTGCTCAGCCACGCTACAAGAAAGGTAGGAGAAACACCGGGGACAAAGGGGGGAGAGAGAGGGTCACTGGGGGAGGAAACTATGTTAGGAAGGAAGGAAAACTATGGGAGGGAAGAGAAGGAACACTATGGGGGGAGGTAAACTATGGGGGGGTAACTATAGGAGGGGGAAGAAAAACTATGGGAGGGGGCAAAGGAACACTATGGGGGGAGGAAAACGTTGGGGGGAAGGAACACTATGGGACAGGGGAGAGGGGGAAAGAATGCTGTGGGACACAGGAGGGGGAAGAACACTAAAAAAGAGGGAGGGTTGAGGAACACTAGGGGGAGAGAGGAACATTAAGGGAATGGGGGGCACTAAGAGACAGGTAAGGGGGAGGGGAGAGGAACACTAAGGGAAGGGGGAGGGGAGTGTAACACTAAGGGACAGGGGAGGGAGGGGAGAGTAACACAAAGGGAAGGGAAGGTAGAGGAACACTAAGGGACAGGGGAGCAAGGGGAGAGGTACACTAAGGGACAGGGAAGGGGGTGAGAGTAACACTAAGGAACAGGGATGGGAGGGGAGAGTAACACTAAGGGACAGGGAAGGGAGGGGAGAGGAACACTAAGGGACAGGGGAGTGAAGGGAGAGAAACACTAAGGGACAGGGGAGGGAGGAGAGAGGAACACTAAGGGACAGGAGAAGAAAGGGAGAGGAACACTAAGGGACAGAAAAGGGAGGGGAAAGGAACAGTAAGGGACATGGAGGGGTGAGGACCATTCAGGGACGGGGAGGGGAGAGGACCACTAATGTAGGAGAGAAGAGAGGAACACTAAGGGACATGGAGGGGAGAGTGGCACGGCACACAGAGGGCCTGAGTGGGGAGAAAGACACACAGATGGGTCTGGGGGGCTGGAGATGAAAGTGCCACACAGAAGGGCCTGTGAGTGGAAATACAAAGGGGGTGAAAGAGACACAGAGGGGCTGGAGAAGAGGAAAAAGAGACACAGAGGGGCTGGGAGGAGATAGACGGGCTGGTGGTGAAAAAGAATCACACAAAAAAGCTGGTAAAAGTAAAAGACACAAAGAGTCTGGGAAAGAAGGAGACAGAGTCTGGGGGGAGTAAGAAACACAAAGGGGGCTAGTAAGAGATACACAAGGGAGGTGTAAGACACACAATGGGGAAAAATAGGCTATAAGACACTAAAGGGGTAAGACATTTTAAAAAGGTGATAAGAAAGGGGATAAGAAACAAAAGGCGGGTTAAGAGGCACACAGGTGAAGATGCTTTTGGGAAGGGGGCTCCAAAATCATCTTCGCCTGTGTACCCAAAAATCCTTGCCCCAGCCCTGGCCATAAGACTTGCTTTTCCCATGGAAATCTCACTTTAACTGTGTTCTTACTACTGCAAGGGATTTTGGGTAGGTGTAAGCAAATAAGCTCAACAAAGAACCACATTTTTGCCTCATAATTAGAGTTGAGCGAACCCAGACTGCAAAGTTCGGGTTCGTACCGAACATTACTTTTTTGGGACTCCGGACCCGAACACAGACATATCACTGTATGTTTGGGTTGGAGTTCGGTGTTTGGCGATTTAATGGCGCGTTTTAAAGGCTGCAGGGCAGCCAATCAACAAGCGTTTGACTTGTGTGCCCTTAGAAGACATCACAGCCATGCCTACTAATGGCATGGCTGTGATTGGCCAGTGCAGCATGTGACCCAGGCTCTATATAAGCTGGAGTCGCGTAGCGCCGCACGCACATGAGGTCTTATTAGTGTAGGGAGAGGATGCTGCATCTGTGAGGGACAGCTTAGGAAAGAATTCTGCAAACTAGTACATTAGTGGAGTGCACTTCCTATCTGAGAGTCAAATAGAAGCGTCAAATACTGCGGTTACATCAGAGTTTTAAAAGGTCAATTAAGTAGAAGCGTCAAATACTGTGGTTACATCGGAGTTTTAAAAAGTAAATTATTTTTTGCTGCTTTACTGCTAAATAGTAAATTTGGGGCGTGCTCTTCATATCTGAGAGTCAAATAGTTGCGTCAAATACTGCTGTCACGTTACAGTTTTAAAACGTAAAAATTTTTGGGTGCTAAACTGCTAAATAGTATTTTAGTGGGGTGCACTTCATATCTGAGAGTCAAATAGAAGCGTCAAATAGTGCGCTTACAGCGCAGTTGTAAACATTCTAATTGTTTTGGTGCTAAACTGCTAAATTGTACATTTTGTGAGTGCTCTTCATATCTGAGAGTCAAATAGAAGCGTCAAATAGTGCGCTTACAGCGCAGTTGTAAACATTCTAATTGTTATGGTGCTAAACTGCTAAATTGTACATTTGCGGTGTGCTCTTCATATCTGAGAGTCAAATAGAAGCGTCAAATAGTGCGCTTACAGCGCAATTGTAAAAATTCTTATTTTCTAGGTGCTAAACTGCTAAATAGTACATTTGCGACCTGCACTTCATATCTGAGAGTCAAATAGAAGCGTCAAATACTGCTGTCACGTTACAGTTTTAAAACGTAAAAATTTTTGGGTGCTAAACTGCTAAATAGTATTTTAGTGGGGTGCACTTCATATCTGAGAGTCAAATAGAAGCGTCAAATAGTGCGCTTACAGCGCAGTTGTAAACATTCTAATTGTTTTGGTGCTAAACTGCTAAATTGTACATTTTGTGAGTGCTCTTCATATCTGAGAGTCAAATAGAAGCGTCAAATAGTGCGCTTACAGCGCAGTTGTAAACATTCTAATTGTTATGGTGCTAAACTGCTAAATTGTACATTTGCGGTGTGCTCTTCATATCTGAGAGTCAAATAGAAGCGTCAAATAGTGCGCTTACAGCGCAATTGTAAAAATTCTTATTTTCTGGGTGCTAAACTGCTAAATAGTACATTTGCGGTATGCGGTGCATTTCTTGCAGTCCAATAAACTAAAAAAAAAACAAAAAAAAAAATGTTGACTATTGGCGGTTACATTGTTGCCTGACATAAACCATCTGCTAGTTTAGTCTGTGAACGCAAAGAATGAGGAGAGCATCAAATAAGGGACGTGGCCCTGGTCGTGGTGCTGCTGGTGTTGGTGGAGCTCCTGTACGTGGTCGATCTGTGCCATCTACACGCACAAGTGAAACACCTTCCTCAGGTGCGAGTAGGCGACAGAACCTTCAGCGTTATTTGGTAGGCCCGAATGCCGCTCTACGAATGTTGAGGCCAGAACAAGTACAGGCGATAGTAGATTGGATGGCTGACAGTGCCTCCAGTTCCTGCACATTGTCTCCCACCCGGCCCCCTACTGAAAGCTCAGAGTTGGCACCTGCAGCCCATGGCCATCTGTCACCTCACCCCCTTGCAAATCAGCAAAGGAGTCTGAGCCACAAGCCATGCAGCAGTCTCTTATGCTTTTTGATGACTTTGCTGGCAGGGTTTCCGTGGGCCATCCACCTAGCCCTGCCCCAGAAATGGAAGAGATTGAGTGTACTGATGCACAACCACTTATGTCAGGATGTGGACATGCAAGGACCATCGCAGCACGTCTCTGATGATGACGAAATACAGGTGCCAACTGCTGTGGCTTTCTGCAGTGTGCAGACCGGCAAGGATGTCCTAGACCCTACATGGAATGAAGGTCATGAGAGTGACCTGTGCAGTTTGGAGGAAGAGGCCTTGGTCCCACAGAGGCACCAGCACAGCATAAGAGGGAGCAGGGTGCAAAAGCAGAGCTGCTGTCCCCTAGACGGTACACCTGTTACTGCCCACCACACCCAGGGATCGAGCAAAGCAAAGCCAGCTCCAAGGAGTTCCCTGGCGTGGCAGTTCTTCAGACAGTGTGCTGATGACAAGACACGAGTGGTTTGCACGCTATGCAATTAGAGCCTGAAGCGAGGCATAAACGTGCTAAACCTGAGCACAACCTGCATGACCAGGCATCTACATGCAAAGCACGAGCTGCAATGGAGTAAGCACATCAAAAATCAAGAAAGGTCTCAGTCTCCTCCTGTTTTCTCTTCTGCTGCTGTCTCGGCCTCTTACCTCTTTAGTGACAGTGGCACCTGCCACCACCATCCCCAAGCATCACCACATTGTCCCATGGAAGCGTTCAGCTGTGCATCTCCCAAACACTGGAGAGAAAGAGGAAGTACGTCCCTAGCCACCCGCGATCCCTGGCCCTGAATGCCAGCATTTCAAAATTTGTGGCATTTGAAATGCTGTAATTCCATCTGGTGGAGACTGACAGTTTTAAAAACCTGATGGCGGTGGCTGTCCCACAGTACGTGGTTCCCAGCCGCCACTACTTTTCCAGGCGAGCCAACCCTTCCCTGCACAACCAGTTGGCGGACAAAATCAGGTGTGCACTGCGCAACTCCATCTGTGGCAAGGCGAAGGCAGAGGAGGAGGAAGAGGTCGCCAACACAGCTGGGGCACGGCCAGCACCTCAGAAGGCAGGGTTAGCATGGCCAAAATATGGAAAAGCTTTGTCAGCACGCCACAACAACCAGCACCACCATCTGATATGGAACGTCTTAGCAGGAGGCAGCATTTCAGCAAAATGGTGGAAAAGTACGTGTGCACACGCCTACACGTACTGACTGATGGGTCTGCCCCTTTCAACTTCTGGGTCTCTAAATTGGGCACATGGCCTGAGCTTGCCCTTTATTCCTTGGAGGTGATGGCCTGCCCTGCAGCCAGTGTATTGTCTGAACGTGTGTTTAGCACAGCAGGGGGCGTTATCACAGACAAGAGCAGCCGCCTGTCCACAGCCAACGTGGACAAGCTCACATTTATTAAAATGAACCAGGCATGGATACCACCAGACTTGTCTGTACCTTGTGCAGAATAGACATTTATACCAGCCTCACCCAGCCAGTGTTATACTCAAGTGCACTTATTCTTTGTTTTCTTTTTTTATGTCCCAATATTTTGGGGGCTACAACAATAAAAAAAAAAAAAAAAAAAAAAAAACGTGTTGGCTACCTCCTCCACCGCCGCTTCCACCTACACCGCCATGGTCACCACCTTGTCAACCTATGGGTCACTTAGTATAAACTATGTACACAATAAAAGAGGCTTGTGAAGGTCTTTTCTCTATGCATCAGGAGTTAAGCATTTCTCCATGCATCAGGACTGCAAGAAATGCACCACAGGCCGCAAATGTTTCTTTTTTTATATGTCCCAAATCCCAATAAATTGGGGGCTACCCCAATAAAAAACAAAAAAAATAAACAAAAAAAAAACAAATAAAAAACAGTTATGCTACCTTATCCTCCTCCAACACCGCTGCTTCCACCTACACCGCCACGGTCACCGCCTCCTCAATCTATGGGTCACATAGTATAAACTATGCACACAATAGCAGAGGCTTGTGAAGGCCTTTTCTACATGCATCAGGAGTTGAGCTCAGTTTGAACAATGAAAGAGAATACCCTGCACTCCAACCCTCTCTCAAATGGTTAATTCTGGTGATCCTCCTGACAGCCATGCTTTAGATTTTGATTTATGTTCTTCCAAAGCTAAAATCAAAGATTCCATCTATTGCTATTTTATGGCTCAGCTGTATTTTTTATTTTTATGTTATTTTAAGTGATTTCCCTATCCACATTTGTTTGCAGGGCACTTGTACTACTCTTATCCCCATTTTCTTCCTTTTGCAGCTCTCAAGCCCTTTCCAGGAGTTTTTAGAGGCATTTTTGTGCCCAAAAGTTCGGGTCCCCATTGACTTCAATGGGGTTTGGGTTCGGGGTCAAGTTCGGGGTCAAGTTCGAGCACGAACCCGGACTTTTTAAAAAAAAAAAAAAACGCCGGAACCGAACATCCAGGTGTCCGCTCAACTCTATTTATATCTAATCATTTTGTAGCACAATTATGTTAAAAAAAATATAACATATCATGTTGACACATATGTATTAAGGATGTTTTGCTGTACCATTTGCTGTTTAATAAAATAATGCAAATATGGCTAAAACACTTTGTGATATGCGCTGTACCCTTTATGTCAATGCCAGTACGGCAGCCATTAGCTTGAATATCACTGGTAATGCAGTCCAGCAACAGCCTCCACCAGGTGAGCTAAGGCACCTGATCACCATGGCATTATGCCCCAGTGATTTGTTGCCAATTTCTATAGAAAATTATTGATGGTACATGGCCGTGCCGATATATGCTGCAGATGACATTGCTGTTTAGAGCCTGTCTGGCATGGAACACTGTGATGGGGGTGTTACAACATATTGCTTTCCAATCTACAGTGTAGGAATGTAGGCAATCTATTTGCCTGATACATGCCATAAGCAGCAAGTATGGGTTTTTTAACAATGAAGCAGTCTAGTGCTAATGCCTGATTGGTCCCAAGCTGAACTTTCACCTTCTAAGCCAATAACAGTACTAAGGCAATTTGATAACTGCGTTTGGCTATCACAGTGACCACTAAGCCTTAGGGGAAAGGGAGCATATTTTATCTATGTACTAAACAAAGCAGTGTTAGCAAGGCTCTAAGTTAGTTAGGGTTAGTTGATTTGGGGTAGGCTAGTGCTTGGGTTAACAAGGGTTAACAAGAGTTTTAACTAGAGACATGGTTATTCAGGGTAAGGGTAACATACTATTGGATAGGATTAGAATTAGCATCAAAGATTGGTGCTAATTGATATGGTATATGTGACGAACTGAACCTCGTCATGGGTACTTGGAGGGACCTGCTTGCCAGCCTCTTGCCAAAAGACTACGGGCCAAGTCAACAATTGTAAAGACCCATATTTTATTCCCCCTGGTTTCCCTGGTTCGGAACTTTCCATAGAACTGAATACTAGCTCCCTGACAACGTTCGCATGGACCAGAACCGCGAATAGACTTCAAGCTGCGAATACCCTGAAACTATTTTCGGCATGAAGACTTCGCGGTTCGTGGTCGGTCCCCCAACAGCACTTAGCCGTGATTCTATGGAACCATTTTGGGCATGGAACCATGCGTGCGGTCTGTAAAAACTATGACTTCCAGGAAATTCCTGAACCCCTGATCTGATCTGGGTGATTTTTGGATATGTTGGTCACCCAGGAGATGTAACTTTTGTGCGATTTTATGTGTTTTGTGGTACTTTTGGGACTTTATAGAAATGTGTGTTTTTTCTGCCTGGAGATAAATGGGTTAATACAGTATCTGACTCAATTATCTCCCAGGCAGAGGGGAGGGATTGTATGCTATGTGTGGGAGTGTCGTGCATTAGAATACTGCTCTTATTGTAACTCAGTTCCAAAAAAGGTCCATGTGGGCGTACCCCTTGCATGGGGATTGTCATATAAGGCCAAGTGTGGCACCATTAAAATCAGTTCCTCTTCACCCTCAACATAGAGCCTCGTCTCATGTGTGCAGGGGACAGCAATATCACAATACGCCCCTGGGTATAATCACTAGCTCTTATAAGAGCTGTTCCTGCTATATTCTCTGGAGTAGGAGAGGTTCACCCACTGGAAGCTGGATCCTGGTCTTGGGTCCAGGGTGGGTGGAGGACAGCGAGATCCTTAACCAAGCTGCGGCGGTTTGTGGGCGTCTACAGTGCTGATGGTGTCTGGTGGAGTGCTTGGAGTCCTCGGTGAGCACTAGGAGCATCGATTGGCGGAGGCACCCGGTCGGGGTGCCAGGGGGTTCGTCACAGTATAATTTCAACAAATTTCTTCTGTAGGAAGCAAGCAAACTTGCAAGCTGAAATTAAGGCATGTCTCCATTTTGGCCCCAGTAGTTCCCCCAGGATCTTTCAAACATATACATGTGGGGTATTGCTGAACTGAAGTTGAAGCAGTATTCAAATATGTGGTCTTTGAAGAAAACAACAATTACAGTTCAATATGTGTGAAAATAAATTACTGCTAAATTTGGCCGAAATTAGTGATGAAATGGCTAAATGAAAAGACTCAACATGCCCTATAATAAATATCTCACTTTGTCTTCTTTAGTAAATGGTACACCGTAATGGCGTTAAAATGCAAGTGGGGGTTTCTATTTTGCCCCATGGAACAAGTAAATCAATCAGTGAAAATAGGAAGTTTGAAAACAGAAATTGGCATGTCTGTAAAGGTCTAAATGTGGGATATTGCTGTACTCGGGGACAGTAGAATACAAATCTTGGGGTTGTTACGGTAGTGGGACACACAAGGTCTATGAAATTATCTATGAAAATGAAATATGTGTATGAAAAACACAAATATATAACCAGCAGATTTGACAGAAGTTGGCTAAATGAAAAGAATCAAAATGCTCTTAATAAATATCTTGGTTAGGTATACTTTATATGAATATGCACTTTTGTTTACCAGTTTTGGATTATGTGACTGAAATTATAGTTTTAGTCTCAGCAGACCAAATTTTGTAAAAGTTTAACTTTAATACAGTAATAAACTCCTTGCAATATTTGTCCTATAATATCCAAAAATGTATTAAATATTGAACAATTTAACAATCAGTACTAATAAGTGAATGCATTTTATTTTGCGTGCTTATTGTGTAGAAATTATCAGAAGCAAAATGATGAAATTTTTTTTTTCTATTTTTCCCCCCAATTTTAAAATAAAAAGCACAATTAATCCTTAAAAAAAAAAAAAAAAAGAATATATATTATGTATGGGTGCACTTAATAGGAAAGCTGAAAGGAAATAGTATAGTGGAACAAACGCAAAGCAAAAGTGCAGAAAAGGCCCCAGTCACAAATACATGGAATCTCAGTCAAACTAAGTCAACAAGGGAATAATGGCTAAAACCAAAATGTATTTTGTATAGAAAGGCGAGAAGTTGCAAGTTTGTTTTTCAGAGCTTCATGGTGAACATATAATACGTGTTTAGCTCCATTGGTACATAGAACAATTTATAGTAGTGTTGTCATGTGAATAAATTGACAGAAAAATAGCCTTAAAATCTGCTAGCCTTTTGAGGATAACACAGTTTATGCTCAGTAAACCCTTGAGAGACATTAAATGTTTCACATGGCACCGATTTTGTCTATTAAATATCCGTAGCTGACAGTGCATCATACTTTGTATGATGAGAGGTCTAATATTTTGTGCTATTTAATAATTATATCCCCTTTTAAACAGGGAATTGCAGGCTTGACACAAGCAATATAAAAGTGATTCATTCAGGGCAAGTTTGCAAGGCTCCATTAACCCCTTAAGGACCAAACTTCTGGAATAAAAGGGAATCATGACATGTCACACATGTCATGTGTCCTTAAGGGGTTAAAGCCAAAATATGTCCTTTAGAGATAATTTTCTGAAAAGGTTGTACATGGCACAAAATTGCTCAGGTTAACCATCTTTTACTTTTCAATACTTTACAAAGATCTAACCTTATCTTTTACTAGGAACAAACCTAGTTCTGCAAAGTTTCTTTACCATGAGTTGTGTCTACCTTTACCTACAGACCGAGCTGTTTTGGAACTACACTGAACAAAATTATAAACGCAACACTTTTGTTTTTGCCTCCATTTTTCATGAGCTGAACACAAATATCTAAGACTTATTCTATGTACACAAAAGGCTTATTTCTCTCAAATATTGTTCACAAATCTGTCTAAATCTGTGTTAGTGAGCACTTCTCCTTTGCCGAGATAATCCATCCACCTCACAGGTGTGGCATATCAAGATGCTGATTAGACAGCATGATTATTGCACAGGTGTGCCTTGGGCTGGCCACAATAAAAAAAAACACTCTAAAATGTGTAATAATCATGCTGTCTAATCAGCATCTTGATATGCCACACCTGTGAGGTGGATGGATTATCTCAGCAAAGGAGAAGTGCTCACTAACACAGATTTAGAGAGATTTGTGAACAATATTTGAGAGAAATAGGCCTTTTGTGTACATAGAATAAGTCTTAGATCTTTGAGTTCAGCTCATGAAAAATGGGGGTAAAAATATGTGTTTTGCGTTTATAATTTTGTTAAGTGTATGTTGTTGTGAATTAACATCTACCTAGCAATATTTAGGTCATTCTGTCCAAGATATGTAAACACACACCCACATACATAGTCACAGATACATATGCCCAAACATGCAATTATGCACACACCAACTCCCATCTCCAGACGCATATACACAGATACTGCCACGCAGTAAAAAGCAAAAATAACAATCCTGTAAATGGAAAAAAAAGTAGTTTTTCATTTAATCTTTTTCTTTTTATAAACCTAATTTATGTATGCACTTCACTTCCCTTTAAATATTAACTCTCTGATGTGTATGCTTTAGAGTTTCACACAAGTATAATTTATTAAAAGATCGTAATCTTCTAACCAAAGGATTCATGTAAGCTGTCTGCTATTCTGTATCTAAGAAACAAAGAGTGGTATATATCTTTCAAAGGCCAAGATCATAATTTTGTCTACAGTTCTCTTGTATGTTATGGGTTATATATGCCACATAAAGATCAATGTATTAGTTTATACTTAGAAAAACGTACCATGAGGATAATATGAAATAGGGTATACATCACCTTCTGCTGCTTCATCACATGTCTAAGTAAATACTGTAACTTGATAAAAATGACAGACAGCAAGAGTACGTGCATTACTAAAGAAATCACTGCTGATAATTTAGACGAGTAAAAGTCTAAAACATTACTCAATACATTTTGTAATTGAACATTTTAAATTCTATTTTCTGATTTTGTTCCATTTTTGTTTAAAGGCACATCTGCTTTATGCTAGTATATTTGGCAATATTCCTTATAAATGGTAATTGAAGATTAAAGCCAATAGTGTGCCCATGACGGTTTAAGCTCCCTGTGAGCCCAAGGGTGTAAACCATCTGGTTCCAATGCTTTGATCTTTGTAACTTGATGTAATCTCTTTTGTCTGTCACATATAGTTAGCCAAGAATATTTTTATTATACAATTTTTGTTTACCAATCGATTTTATCAATAAAGCCTCATTTTGAATATTTTACTTATTACCATTTTTCTGAGACTACACTTAGTAAATGTTATTTGACTTTTTTTGCTAACAGGAGTGGTTGTGTAAGTCAAAATTGCATGGCTAAATTAGTAGCAATGGTTCACAGATGGGCACTGTACTCTAATGATCATAACATTAAAATATATATTTTTCATGAAGTGTCTAAAAAATTTGAAAACTATGGAAAGGAAACCAGTTTTGCTTTAGGGATGTAAAGAATCAATGGATGGTACCATGATGGGCTTCACTGGTTAGTTTGAGTGTTCCTTTTCCATTACAGTTTCTCTGTAATGCTCATCAAAAACAGTGCCCAAATTCTCACCTCCAAGTCCTAACCAGCCCGACATCAGAGGTTTAATTATTATTATTATAAAGCGCCAACAAATTCGTTAGTGCTATACAATGGCTGGACAAACAGACACATATTTTTAATACCTGGACACCTAGTAGTACAAAGCTTTTGCTTTTCTCTGGAGTTTAATGCTTAATGTGAGCCATCACATAGGCTAAGAAACTAACCGCAACACAGCTGGCGAGACATCTTATGTTGTATGATAGCAGATTGCACATTTTTTGAAAGAAAAATAAATCAAGCTGAATGTCATTCTGCCATGGAATTGCTGGCCTATATCTGCCTTCCATTTGAACATATACGTGTTTTGTTTTTTAACTCTTTCTTAAACGTAAGTGGAATGGCATAAAAAAGGGGCTTTAATTTTGGGAGGTTATGAATGCGAGCAAGTTAAAAAAAAGATAGTGTAATGGTTTCAGACATGGAGGACAATGAAAAAAATATGGTTTGCAAAAATGCCAACAATTTGCAAATATACAAAAAATGCATTAGAGATGAGATTGTATTTAGTTGTTACATCTGTAATGGAACGTTTTTTTAAAAGTCTCTACTGAGTATGTGAGATGGGTGATATTGGCTGCAATTCAGTATTTGGTTGGAAGGGAGGGACAATGGTTAGAAGTGTGGTTAAAAGTGAGTGAATAGCATTTAACCCTACTGTTCACCACATTGGCATCCCAAAAAACTATTGCCAGTTTGATGCAATATAAAAATATATTGCAAATATGTTATCTGATGTTCTTGTTGGTCCAAAGATCATTCTGTGCAGAACGTAGAGACAGAGCAATTATTTCCATACCCACTGTCCAACATTGTTGGCACTGTGCATTCTTATAGCTGGAATTGCTGCTTTTGTGATATTCACAGAGTTTAGGGATACCTAAGATAGCATTATGAGAGTGGAATTCGTTGCTGAGATCGTTGTTATTGCTGAGACCATGCTCCATCTTTAAATTTATGTGATGTGTGTGTACATTTTTTGCATCTATTTCTTTTGAAAACTGGAAGCTGTCTCACACCAGCGGTCATCAAGTAAGTTCTATGTTTTGGCTAATTTTATTGGAAAAATTTAAATGTATGTTTAGCACAATTGTTAGGCTTGATAAAGGTTCTTTCACAAGTTAAAACATTGCTCCAATAGACCTGTGATTGCTAGAAGCCTTATGTACCCACTCCTTCTGTTTGTATCTTGATAAAAGTGATGGCATCAACCCCAGCAGAAATTACAACACAATTACTTTAGTAATTTACCCTGGGCAGTACAGCACTTTACAATTTCTGTTAATTGAATAATTAACTAATATATGGGACCAAGCTAATTTCTAAGAGGTCAATGCTGTTTTCTCACTGTAATTAAATACATTCACTAATTACACAGTGTCTTTTGGTTTCTTAGAACTAACTATTTTAATACATTTCCGTTTTTTGTTTCAACTGTTATTACTTAAATAAACCTATCTGTAAGTATTCAATTCTTATCTTATTTGACCAGAATATGCTCTCTTTTATCAGTTGCTCTGTGCTGTATTTCAAAACAGTGAGAGAATTTGATAATTACCAATTAACGGGTGCTGTTTAAAATGTGTTATCAGATTGATCTGTCAGTTAGAACCCACCCTACACTCCAACTGAGAAAACATGTAATGAGCAGCACAAGGGGAAGGTGCATGAGAACACAGATATATTATTAGAAATTAGTATATATTAAATACAATAACCAACATAGAATTGATTAACCTCTTAGTGACTGTTCATGCAGGGCCAGTGCTTGGATTTTTAGGTACATAGACGAAGATGCATTTTTCCGCCCCCCCCTGCCCCTCCCCCCAAAAAACATCTTCACCTCTTAACCAGCCCCTCTCCTCTCCCCGACCATTAATGGTCCCTTCCCTTCCCTGTCCCTTAGTGTTCTTCTCCCCATCCCCCTCTTTTCCCTGTCTCTTGGTGTTTCTCTCCCATTCCCACCCTGTCCCTTGGTGCACCCCACTCCCCTTTAGTGGTCACACTCCCCTTCCTGGTGTGCCTCCTACCTCTATTGTTGCATTGCCGAGCAGAGCAGATCCCCTAAAGGAGCTTCAGTTTTCTGTACCTGGCCGAACTGACAGGGAGTGCTCTCTCTGTGAGCACCTCCTGTCAGTCTGGCCAGGTACAGGAAACAGAAGCTCCTGTACCGCGCTCCGCTCCGCTACACTCTGTACACACTGACAGTCACACACTCAATGACAAACACACAGACGTCACTGACAGACACAGACTCATTGATCTGACACACACTCATTCATTGGCACTGACAGACCCACACTGATTGACACTCATTGACAGACACACTGATAGTCACACAAAGACTCAATGACAAACATACTCTCACTGAATTGACAGACACACACTCATACACTGACAAACACACTCATCATACACTGACAGACACACTCATACACTCACATGCACACACACTCATACAATCACTCACAGACACACTCACTCACACACACACACTGTCACTCACAGACACACACGCTGTCACTCACAGACACACACACAGACACACACACTGTCACTAACAGACACACATGCTGTCACTCACAGACACACACACAGACGCACACACTGTCACTCACAGACACACACTCTGTCACTCACACACACTGTCACTCACAGACACACACACTTTGTCACTCACACACACTGTCACTCACAGACACACGCTCAGTCACTCAGACACACACACTCACTCACAGACACACACGCTCAGTCACTCACAGACACACACGCTGCCACTCACAGACACACACGCTGTCACTCACAGACACACACACTCTGTCACTCACAGACACACACACTGTCACTCACAGACACACTGTCACTCACAGACACACATGCTGTCACTCACAGACACACACTCTGTCACTCACAGACACACACGCTGTCACTCACAGACACACACACTGTCACTCACCTCACAGAAACACACACTGTCACTCACAGACACACATCACATACATTCACTAATTATTTTATAAATACACATTTTCCACCCAGCCTCCCTACCTGGAGAGCTGGTGTGGATGATGGATCTGTCCCTGGGGCTGCTGGGCGGCGTGCGGCAGTGCTATGATCAGACGCGGCAAGGGAGCTCTAATCTCCACGCTCTGCTCCCTCGCGGGCTGTCTACTGATGCCGCGGGAGCCGGGATATGATGTCATATTCTGGCTCCCGTGGCATCAGCAGACAGCGCTCCAGGGAGCAGAGCAGAGAGGTTAGAGCTCCCTCGCCGCATCTGATCACAGCACTGCCGCACGCCACGCCGGGGGTCGAGATGGTGGCCTGGCAGGAGGGAGAGCTTCCCTCCTGCCGGTCATTGAAATATTGCGCCCCCAGAGCCTGTGCACCTTAAGGCGGCTGCCTGCGCCGCCTTATGGACGCGCCGGCCCTGTGTTCAAGGTATACATGCTTGATTTATACAGACAGTTATGAAATACAGATTAAGGGAGCAGGGAATACCCCAAAAATTAAAATTTTATAAGGCTAGTTAATATCACCTATCTTAGCAACCACATATGTGGATTTAGTGAAACCATATGGCCATATTATGTTAACGGGAAACTGTAGGAACCAAAAAAAACTTTAGCTTAATATATTGGTATATAGCTCATGCCCTTGTAGTCTCACTGCTTATTTCTCTGAAATACAGGAGTTAAATCACTGTTTATACAGCCCTAGTCACACTTCCCTGCACAGTCTACCTGAAAAGGAACCTACATATTTTAGGTTCCTTCATTGCACTTTTTGTTAAATTTCGAATTTCTTATCTATTGCTCTGCTAATAGCCTGCAGGAGCCTCCTGTGTGTAATTTAAGTTCAATTAACAATGTCTTGTGTTTGTCGTGTATAATTTGACTATTTGGTATGCTTACTTTATAAACGCCTATAAATGTCTGTTGTGCATTACATGAATGATGTCAATTTTAAATATGAAACTAATAGAGCTTAATAAAAATAAAGTGCAATTTACAGGGCACAAGATAAAAACTTCTAAAGCAAGTTAACATCTGATTGAACATGAAACCACGAGGAATGTAGAAACAAATACAAATGTAATTAAACTAGATTGCATAGAAGTGGGCAGTTACACAGCAGGGGCATCATCTATACTAGTGGTTCCCAAACTGTGTGTCGCGATGCCCCAAGGGGCACACAGGGGCACCGCAGAATGTTTCCCCGGTGCTATGATTAAAGCTTGGGAAACATTAATGCTAAACATTTAAGACCATGAACGGGTATTGTCGGCTGGCTGAAAGAAAGTGACAGCTTGTCACTTTCTCCCAGCATCATGCAGAAAAACAGCGCAGGAAGGAGAGGAGGAAGCGGCAGCATGAGAGGAGAGGAGCATGAAGAGCTGCTCCAGACACCTCACTCCCAGCAGCAGAGCCAGAACTCCAAGCACCCCTCTTGGACACATAAGGCAAGCTAACAGGTGGGTGGCTGGAGATTTACATTTTTTTTTTAAATATCACTTGAGTGTGTGTCCGTGAGTGTGTGTGTGTCAGGATGTGCATCTGTATGTGTGTGTGTGTCAGGGTGTGCATCTGTGTTTTCTGTGTGTCTGTGTGTGCGTGTGTATAGGTCAGTGTATGCGTGTGTTAAGGTGTGTGTGTATTTGTCTATATAAATTTGTATGTATGTATACCTGTGTTAGTGTCACAACTGCTAGTGTGGTCCAGCATGCAGAACTATGTAACGTCTACATAGACAGAACAGAAAAGAATAGACCATAAACCGGTCCTTAAAATGGCCGGACTAATACGTTAAAGACAGAGAATGGTCAAGGGATAGCCGAGATCAAGGAAGCTAGAAATACACAATATCATTAAGCAAGCCAAGTCAGGGAAACCAGAAATCAGAATAGTCAGGAATAGCCAAGGTTAAAATACCGGGAATATCAAAAACAGGACAAGAAAACGCACTCTCGGGAACCAGGAAAGGAAACCACAACAGGGCAATGAACCAGGGAACTTCATGGATTTAAATATCCCTCCTTTGGCTGTGATTGGTCAGAGGGTCAGGGCCGGATTAACATAGGGGCTGATGGAGCTGCAGCTCCAGGCCCAGGCCCATGGAATAGGCCCATTTAAAAAAAAAAAAAAAAAAAAAAAATTTTTTTTTTTTTTTTACACACTACTCTTAGCTTTGCCGTCTGACTGGTATTTTACTGGTTTGTCACCTGACTGGTATTTGAGGCTGCCTGGCCGTGCCAGTATTGCAGTACTACCGGCAATACAAATGCAGGTATTTTTCTCAGAATAAATGGAGATTACTCTGCAATACCAGCACCGGCCAGTAGGGGGGGCCACTGTGTGTGGAGAGAGGCAGGGATAGGAAGTTACAGCATATCCCTGCCTCTCTCTACTACTTACTGATCCGTGGGGGAGCAGCAATACAGCACAGAGTCCAGACAGCAGCTCTACAGCTCAGGTAAGAGAGGGATGGGGAGAAAGGCAGCAGGGACGCATGGGGACACTGAGACACTAGGGGACACTGAGACACTAGGGGAAACAGACACTAGGGGACAAATGGGGACACAGACACTAGGGGACACTGAGACACTAGGACACATGGGGACACAGACGCTGGGAGACCTGGGGACACAGACGCTGGGAGACCTGGAAACACTGAGACACTTGGAGACACTGGAAAACATGGGGACACTGAGACACTAGGGGGCACTGGAACACATGGGGATGCTGAGACACATGGGGATGCTGTGAAACATAGGGACATTGGGAGACACTGGGACACAGAGACACTATGTCCCCATTTCTCCCAGTGTCCCCATGTCCCCCATCCAGTGTCGCTAGTGTCTCAGTGTCCCCAAGTCTCCCAGTATCTGTGTCCCATGTCTCTCAGTGTGCCTAGTGTCCCCATGTGTCCCAGTGTCCCTATATGTCCCAGTGTCCCCATGTCTATGTCCACAACTGTCCCCATGTCTCCCAGTGTCCCCAAGTGTCTGTCTCCCAGCCAGTGTCCCATAGTCTCCCGGTGTCCCCATGTCTCTGTGTCCCTAGTGTCTTAGTGTCCCCAAATGTTTCAGTGTCCCCATGTCTCCCAGTGTCTGTGTTCATAGTGTCTCAGTGTGCCTAGTGTCCCCATGTCTCCCAGTGTCCCTATATGTCCCAGTGTCCCCATGTCTATGTCCACAACTATCCCCATGTCTCCCAGTGTCCCCAAGTGTCTGTCTCCCAGCCAGTGTCCCCTAGTCTCCCAGTTTCCCCTAGTCTCCCAGTGTCTGTGTTCCCATGTCTCTGTGTCCCTAGTGTCTTAGTGTCCACAAATGTTTCAGTGTCCCCATGTCTCCCTAGTCTCTCAGTGTCCCCATGTCTCTCAGTGTCCCCGGGTCTCTCAGTGTCCCCAGTATCCTAGTGACATGGGGACACACTGAGACATTGGTACACTGGGAGAAATGGGGACACTGAGACACTGAGAGACTAGGGGACTGGGCGACATGGGGACACTGACACTGTGATACATAGGGACACTGAGACACTGGGTGACTTGCGAGACTGAGACACTGGGAGCAATCCATCTATACAGCAGAATCAAACTGTGAGTAGTCTGGTGATTTTACAGAATTTTCTCTGATGTCACTCCTTGTGATTATACAAATGATTAAGGCTGGTATTTTTTTCCAACAAAAGGTGGCAACCCTAACTACTCTTCACATACTCTTGTTTAAAGGAGCACTATAGGGTCAGGAACACAATCACAATCATGTATTATGTTAAAACCACCACCCTGGCCCCTTCTTGCCTCCTTAAGTATAGTAAAATATAACTTGTATTCAAGTCTGCAGCTGCTGGCTCTGCCTCTGAACTGACTGTCTGCTGACATAATCAGAAGTGGTGGTGGAAGTGGAGTGGCCAGTGGAGTTATTTTCTCTGAAAAGACAGTTTACTGCAAAAGGCCTGAATGGAATGATTCTACTTACCAGAACAAATACAATAAGCTGTAGTTGTTATGGTGACTATAGTGTCCCTTTACGTTTGGAAGCTTAAGAGGGATGTATGGGAACAAAACTTGTGTGGACTGGCTGACAATAAAATTAGTTTAGGTAATGCAGACGCTGGTCTCTGTAACACTGTGGCATGTCCCCTTTCTTTTACACTCACTACATACACCTTTTCTCTGTCTCAGACTATATACCAGGAACTTCTGCCTGCTAGTAATAAGGTAAGGAGACAAGTGGACATGTGAGTGCTAGGGGGCAGTCCTTAGAAAGCATGGAGTGAGCGCATCATTAGATGCATTTATGTCAAGCTCAGGGTGCTGCCTGCATAGTATGCCCTTAGTTGGACAGCCTGCAGGATTGGCTGGCAGCCTGACATGCATTCATGCCAGGCTGTCCTTCAAATTCTTTGGACAGACATGCCCCCTTTTTGGGAGGTATGACTGTTTTAGTGTTTTTGGTCAATAAGATTCTGTAATTAGGCCCATCATAATTGTCAGCACCAGGCCCAGTGTGCTCTTAATCCGGCCCTGCAGAGGGTGACCTCTGACCCCGGAACGTGAGTGTGCGTCGACACGTCACACGCACAGTCGTGCGAGTCTGGGGGGGCGCGGTATATATGGCCATATTCAATAAGGGCAGGTGGATTTAGAAGAGCGGTTCCCGACTCGCCGCTGAGCAGGTAAGCTCAGTTCATCGGCATGGTCACACCGGTCGGGTGCGACCGCGCCTCGCAGCGAGACGGGGGCCGTGACAGTATCTCCCACTCAAAATAACATAAATAGGACTCTAAGGCCTGATTGGCTCTCTCCGCTGCCCCATTGGTCTGAGGGTGATAAGAAGAGGAAAAAGAAAGTTCTATATTCAACTGTTTACAGAAAGCACGCCAAAATCTAGAAATACATTGGCTACCTCTGTCAGAAACAATGTTTTTCGGTACCCCATATAGCCTAAAGATTTCACGCAAGAATACTTAGACAAGATCTTGAGAAGACGGCAATTTCTTGAGGGGTATAAAATGCACCATATTGGAGAATCTATCCACAACCATAAGAATAGTGTTATACCCATTGGAATTAAGGAGATCCATAATGAAATCCACGGCTAGATGGTTCTATAGAGCGTCTGGTATTGGAAGTGGCTGTAACAACCCAGGAGGAGATTTGTAAGGGACCTTAGAAACTGCACATTTTTAACATGCCCCCACGTAGTCCCTGACATCAGCCCTAAGTGTTAGCCACCAGAACTTTCTAGCAATGGCAGAGAGTGTTTTGTGCATCCCTGGATGTCCAGCTGTCAAGTTATCATGGAATAACCCAAGTACTTTAGTCTTAAATGATGGTGAAACGTACAGTTTGTTAGGTGGTCTCTCCACTGCTGCCTGAGTTTGATCCGCTATTATAGCACATAGGATTGGAGAAGACACCTCCGAAACTGTCGTAGTAACTGGATACTCGGGCGGTACAATCGGGAATACCTCTTGTTCGGGAACCTCATCTGTCTCAAACTGTCTGCATGACACATCTGCCTTTGTGTTCTTAGTACCAGGTCTATACGTAATAACAAAATTGGAATGAGAAAGGAAGAGTGACCATCTAGCCTGTCTGGAGGACAATCTCTTAGCGTCCCCGATATAAGCCAAGTTCTTGTGATCAGTGAAAATCTGGAGTGGCTCTTTGGAACTTTCCAAGAGATTCCTTGAGAGCAAGAATAATGGCCAATAACTCCCTATTCCCGATGTCATCGTTTTTCTCAGCAGGAGTCAGTTTTCTAGAGAAAAACCCACAGGGATGCAAAGGTATGTCAGGACTCTCTCGTTGAGACAGAATGGCCCCTACACCTATCTCTGATGCATCCACTTCCAAGATAAAAGGTTTAGCAGGATCGGGATGTGTTAAAACAGGTGCTAAAGCAAATAAAGATTTTAATTTATCAAATGCCTCTTGCTTGCTTGGGCCAAGAATTACAGTTAGCTCCATTTCAGGTAAGGTTAGTGATAGGAGCTATCACAGACGAGAAACCTTTAATGCATTTACGATAGTAGTTCACAAATCCAATAAAGCGCTGTATGGCTCTAAGGCCTTTGAGTAACAACCATTGCAATACTGCCTCCAGTTTGTGTGGATCCATCTTGAACTCAGAGGGGGATATAACATACCCAAGATATTGTATTTCGGTCTGGTCAAACTGACACTTTTCTAGCTTGCAGTATAAGCCATTCACCAGCAGGGTCTTTAACACTGTTTTCCCATGTTCGTTATGGGTACGTGGGTCTGGAGAATAAATGAGAATATCATCCAGGTACACCAACATGAACGTGTGGAGACATAATAGGACATTATGAGTACCTGGTCATGCTGTTTGTGCAACGCCCAAACGGTATTCCAAGACTTTATAAATTATGTCCTCAGGGAATATGAGGACATAATTTATAAAGTCTTGGAATACCGTTCGGGCGTTGCACAAACAGCATGACCAGGTACTCATAATGTCCTATTCTGGTATTGAACGCTGTTTTCCACTCATGTCCCTCCTTAATTCTGACTAAGTTATAAGCGTTCCCAAGGTTGAGTTTAGTAAATACTCTGGCACCTTTGAGCGTGTCGAAAAGTCCAGAAATAAAAGGTATTGTGTAGGCGTTTGTTAATTGTTATTTTATTAAGACCCCTATAGTCAATGCAAGGGCGTAAGTCTCCAGGAGTGATGGGAGTGAGCGCAGGACTTGTGTTTTTTTGTATTCACTTTTTGTATCACACAGCTTTGTTACAATGTTGCCGTCCATCCTATGTGTTCCCTATTAAGGGTTAATAAGTATATAGGAGTGTATATAAATAATACCCCTCTCTCTCATTAGAGATATCTTTGCCAGAAACTCAAGGAAGCAAGGTGACAGGTCAGAGTGGGACCCACCTAAAGGGGGTCTGCCTTGACATTGGCAGGCGGGCATTCCCTCCAATGGCCATTGGAGTAACTAAATGACCTGTATTTGTTTAAATATACATAGGGATTTAGGAGAAAGCACAGGTAACTTTGTCTTTGGTTTTTACAGCTTTCATTTTGCATTAACCACTTTAAGTTCAAACAAGGGATAAATTATTCAATTTGTTTACAACAAGCTATTTCCAGAGGAACTTAAGTACATAATAAGCTGTATTTTACAATATTATCCAAATTCAGTGTATATTTACTTTGTTTTCTCAAGATCAACACATACTACATTTTCTCTCCTACTCATCTTTAACAATTTGGGTCTCATTTTTAGATGAAAAAGTAGATAGTAAACTAGACAGTTTACTATCACGATTTATTGGATTTTGATTAAGCTCTGTTCAACAAAACTGCAATATTTTCCATTACTGTTGAACTTGCTTTGTCTCCTTTTTATTCTAGCCTTCTCTAGTGCCTTGATAGATGTAGCATTGTTTAAAGTCCTTGATTCTAGACCAGTTGTTGTACATTGTAAGTCAGTTAATCACTCTGTGAGTACAAACCTATCAGCAGTTATGGGATGTAGTGCAGGCTCTCTGCTAATCATGCTGCTAGATATATACTGCATTCCACATATCTACATTGTGCATATTTAGAATTTTGCCCTCAGATCCTCTGTGTAACTGTTCTAAGTGCATTATAACAGGTTATAAGCTTCTCATTCATGTAAGGAATGGATTATGTGGTCTTCAGGTATTACACTTTGTTCTCCATTCAGGATTATTCCTTAATGGAGCTCATATGCCAAGGAATAAAGGGAAGCCATCCAATATAGTATTCTATTTACTTGTAGGCCAGAACAATCAAATTACTTCTTTAAAGATATTTACTGTCCCAACATCTTTTATGCTTGTCTGAAATGATCATCACCGCTAATATAAAGATCGATATTAAGCAATAATGACAATCTTGAATTTTTTCGATCCTTCTTCCTTTATATTTGACAGGTAGTGATGTCCCGAACGGTTCGCTGGCGAACATAGCCCTCCATGGGTTTAGATGGATTATTATTTTTTTTTTAATTGCGTCGGTTATTATGGTTTTTTATTTGGCCTTTTTTGGGGCTGAAAAAAGAAGATTTTAGAAGAAAGAAAACATCCAATGGTAAGTTTTTTTTTTCTTTACAGGTTCTTAGTTAAAGGTCCCCCCCTCATACTTTTTTTTTTTTGGGGGGGGGAGGGGGTGACTAGGGGTTTGGGGACCCCTAGTCACCTGGGGGGGACATTTTTTTTAGGGCACCCACCCGCCGCTCAGGGGTGGGGGCCGGGGTGAGGACAATAGGTCGCCCTCCTTATTAGTATTTAGGGCCCCCACCCGCCGCTCAGGGGTGGTGGCCAGGGGGGAGGACCTTAGGTCCCCCCCCCATTTTTAGTATTTAGGGCCCTCACCTGCCGCTCAGGGGTGGGGGCCAGGGGGAAGGACCTTAGGTCCCCCCCCTTTTTAGTAGTAAGGGCCCCCATCCGCCGCTCAGGGGTGGGGGCCAGGGGGGAGGACATTAGGTCCCCCTTTATTAGTATTTAGGGCCCCCACCAGCCGCTCAGGGGTGGGGGCCAGGGGGGAGGACCTTAGGTGTCCCCCCTTATTAGTATTTAGGGCCCCCACCCACCGCTCAGGGGTGGGGGTCAGGTCGGAGGACCTTAGGCCCCCCTTTTTACTATTTAGGGCCCCCACCCGCCGCTCAGGGGTGGGGGACAGGGGGGAGGATATTAGGCCCCCTCCTTATTAGTATTTAGTGCCCCCACCCACCGCTCAAGGGTGGGGGCCAGGGGGGAGGGCATTAGGTCCCCCCCTTATACTGATTTAGGGCTCCCACCCACCGCTCAGGGGTGGGGTCCAGGGGGAGGACATTAGGTCCCCCCCTTATTAGTATTTAGGGCCCCCACCCACCGCTCAGGGGTGGAGGACAGGGGGGAGGATATTAGGCCCCCTCCTTATTAGTATTTAGGGTCCCCACCCACCGCTCAGGGGTGGGGGCCAGGGGGGAGACCTTAGGTCCCCCCCTTATTAGTATTTAGGGCCCCCACCCACCGCTCAGGGGTGGGGGCCAGGGGGGAGGACATTAGGCCCCCCCTTATTAGTATTTAGGGCCCCCACCCACCGCTCAGGGGTGGGGGCCAGGGGGGAGGATATAGTGTAATACAGGGATATTGTGTGTAATATAGAGATACTGAGTGTAAAACAGGGATACTGTGTGTAATATAGAGATACTGAGTGTAATACAGGGATACAGTGTGTAATACAGGGATACAGTGTGTAATACAGAGATACTGAGTGTAATATAGAGATACTGTGTGTAATACAGAGATACTGAGTGTAATACAGGGATACAGTGTGTAATACAGAGATACTGAGTGTAATACAGGGATACTGAGTGTAATACAGGGATACTGTGTGCAATACAGAGATACTGAGTGTAATACAGGGATACTGTGTGTAATATAGAGATAATGAGTGTAATACATGGATACTGTGTGTAATATAGATATACTGAGTGTAATACAGGGATACAGTGTGTAATATTATTTATTTATTATTTATTTATAAAATATTTTACCAGGAAAGATACATTGAGATTTCTCTCGTTTTCAAGTATGTCCTAGAGTGTATGTCCTATAGAGATACTGAGTGTAATACAGGGATACCGTGTGTAATACAGTATCTCTGTGTAATACAGAGATACTGAGTGTAATACAGGGATACTGAGTGTAATACAGGGATACTGTGTGTAATACAGGGATACTGTGTGTAATACAGGGATAATGTGTGTAATATAGAGATACTGCGTGTAATACAGGGATACTGCGTGTAATACAGGGATACTGTGTGTAATACAGAGATACTGAGTGTAATATAGAGATACTGTGTGTAATACAGAGACACATGCCACAGTCCAGGTGTTAATCCCCTTGAAACAACTTTCCCATCACTATTGTGGCCAGAAAAATGTTAAAATTCACCTGCCTTATGAAGTCTGTGGCGGTTCGCCGGGTTCGCCCGTTCGCGAACATTTTTGCGGAAATTCGCGTTAGCGAACCGAAAATGTTATGTTCGCGACATCACTATTGACAGGTAAACCCTACTGAAGGCACGGACTGTAAGCGTGCATTTACTTAATAATAGCAGATGGCAATATAGTATTTCTGATACTATATATTATACAATAATTCTGGTACTATATAAGCTCATTAGATATGTGATATGAGTGCAGTAATAATGACCAGCCATAAAAATATTAAATTGTTTTTTTCTTCAATATACTGTGTTAAAATAATTAATAATTATAATTGTATTTTAAAATATCTTTCAGTAAAAAAATAATTTTAGGAAATGTATTTAGCATTGATATAGGGATATTGCACTCACTTTTTAATATTATGTAAATAGTGAATAGGTATACCTTTAATATAAATATAGTCAATGATGAGTTAACATCTTGACCTCACTATGTCACTAAAAAGACAAGAAATTAGGAGGATAATTAATAAGAATTGGAGGATCATTTTAATGGATGATGACCTGAATAAAATGCTTAATTATAAACCACAGATGTTCTTTAGCAGGGCTCAGAATTTAAAAATAAACCACACCAGAAGTTTCACAGGAAATAAAAGACGAGATACTTTCTAAGTATAATTTATAAAGATTTTTTACATGCAAAAAAAAAAAACAGTTTGTACATATACTAAATGAAATTGTAAATGACAGAATACCATTATCTCAAATGTCACTATACCTTTCTATACACAGCTATTTACCTGTCTACTTAAGGGATATTTTTTTTTTTATTTAGTCTTCATTAAGATCTTTCACAAAAATATGATACATAGACAAAGAGGAAAAAAAAAGAACAAAAACACATAATACAATAAATATGTAACAATCATATAAATGAAATATATTAATGTTGAAAGGAAGAAAAACATTCACTCTCACATACATACGAGCCATGTGATGCTTAATCGTATATATGTTGTACTTTATTGTACTTTAATCAGGTAGATCTCAATACATAACAAGAACTAGTTTACATACACCTTCAACCCTACCAATGAGATTTGAGTACATGTGGCAGATTTTGCCATTATCATTATTGCAATTAACGCCATTCTCAAATCTCTAAGTAATTGAGTTTTAAACTGTGCAAATTGTGCAAATATACTTCAGGGATATTTAAAAGTCACCTTTTAAAGTATGCTGTGCATTAGTTTTATCTTTTTATGTTGAAACTCACGCAATCCAACCCACTAAGACAGGCATAAGACCTTTCGTAGCCTAGTATTATTCTTGCCAATCACATACCTGAGCGCCACTAAGACCAAGCATTGTGAAGCCTGTTTATTTTGACCTTATTCAGCATTCAGATGCCATAGCCTAGTACTAGCTTGTATTTAAATAATCTGCAACTGAATAATCGCTTTACTTTACCTTGTGAATATAAATGTCTGAGCCGCTACTAGCCTGGGACAACGCAATCTTCCCTGCATATATACTAAATCATCTGGAAGCACCTGACCGTTAACTTAAGCTTGTGACTATTAACCTGTTAGGGGATAAAATTGTGCAGATACTCGTGCCATGGTTAGACTTGTTAATATCTATGTTTACGCAGTTGTAACACATTATGTGACTTAAAAAATGACAAAAATGTGCATGTCTCTCATGTAACCCAATGTAGAACCTGCATATGAAACGCTAGAGGATTGCCTTTGGGGTACCTCATAAGCGGATGTTAATTGCTTATGCACAACAAAAAAAAAAAATTCAAAAAAAAAAAAAAAAAACAACTCTAAGTTTAAGGAGTCGGTAGGATTGGGGTTTAGGAATGCTTATGGTTAGGGGCACAGGATGCAGTGGGCGATACGCTTAACACTAAGCCCTCGAACTACCAATAAAAACCTCCTATCCCCAAAGAACTCATTTTAAGCCTAATTTTACCATTAACTTCCCAATTAATGGCATAGTATAAGCAATGTCAACTCTTAAAACTAAACTATAATTCCATATATTTTAATGCATAGTTTTGCTGTTGGGAATAGGATCTTTTTTATTTTAATTTTGTAGAAAGTACTTTTACATTTTATGTTAAATCTGTGTAACAGATTTCAATAATATATGAAAATTGTAAACAGCTGGGCGAATTGAAAATGAAGAGGAATTGTTTTGATTGCATTTGCTGCTGGTTCTAAGAGAGTGGATTTCTAAATTGGAGGGTATGCTTAGGAGCAATGCATTTGAATGTTAGACGTGTAGAAGCAAATGTTAAAAAAGGGCTTAATATTACAAATGATGTTACTAGAACAGCATTTTTACATCCCGAAATTATGTCACAGTAGGCTTAGCAATAAATATTAGCACTGACAATAAATGATGTTGACATAGCTGTATGTCATATTAACAGAAGTGATATGATTAATAGGTCACAATCCATATGTGTAACTTAAAGATGCTGATCTCTGAACCCATACGGTATATGTGTATACTTTCTTAATAGCAAACAAGTCTCTTACTTGGTGATGGTAACTTGGAATAGTTATTTGAATTAATAAATTATATAGTACCTGTAAACACCCCTTGAACATTCTTTGCTTTCTCCAGCATTGAAGGCAACAAATATTTTAATGCACCCATATCATTTTGTGGAATCAGTTTGTGGAAAATGCAGATATATTTTTAAACAAATATTTTGATAATTAGTAAATTTTAGCAGGACATAGGATGCTAATGATCAACACAATTATTGTCTGGCTGTTGATTGTGATTTTACAGTTCTCCCAGTGTTACTAAAAGTCATCTGAGAATATCAAAACAAAATGTAAACAAAACCTGGAATTTGAATATATATCTGTTCAAGCATAATCCACCTTTTTCATATTAAATGCACCAACACTTATTGTATATAATTTTGTTTAGGAGAAACAGGATTTTCATTTCACATCACATATTTATATATGAAAAATAATAAGAAATGTTATTTTTCAAGTTCTGCATGGCATTTTAATTGTGAATGTCATAACACTGTTAACGTTTACTGCCATAAAACACGCATATTTGTATTCAGCAATGTCTCACGAGTACAACAGTACCCCCCATGTACAGATTTTATGGTGTTTTGGAAACTTACAGGGTCAAATATAGTGCTCTCCCCCTTTCCATGTTTGCACATTGAAATTTGCCAGTTGGTTTTGAGAATGACAATTAACTCCACCATGGCACACCATTTTGAAAATTAGACAACCCAGGATATTCAAAATGGGGTATGTCCAGTAATTTATAGTAGCCACTTAGACACAACCCTGGACAAATTAAGCATTCATGTCTGTTTTTTGCACTTTAATGAAGACATTGTCTTTTCACCAATGAGATCATCAGCATTATACATTTTACAGCTCTAAAAACACTCCTATTTGTGTTCAGCGATGTCTCACGTGTACAACAGTACCCTCATGTCCAAGTATTATGGTGTTTTGGAAAGTGACAGGGTTAAATATAAGGATTGCCTATTTTAGTTTTTACACATTGAAATTTGCCAGATTGGTTGTGTTGCCTTTGAGACCATATGGCAGCCCAAGAATGATAATTAACCCCATCATGGAATACCATTTGTAAATGTAGACAATCCATGGTATTTAAAATGGGGTAGGTCCAGTCTTTTTAGTAGCCACTTAGTCATAATCCCTAACCTAAGTTAGCATTCAGATTTTTTTGTCTACATTTTTCTTACACAAAAACTGCACTGATGATATTATCGTTATGATACATTTTACTGTTTAAAAAAACTCATATTTATGTTCAGCAAAGTCTTCCAAGTACAACAGAGATTCTTCCAAGTACAATAGAGATTCCTTTTCTGCAACTGTCACTAGTCTAATACTATCCTTACCTTTTTGTGTCATTTGACCCCACTCCCTCTAGCATGTAAGCTCATTGAGCTGGGCCCTCAACCCCTCTGTTCCTGTGTGTCCAACTTGTCTGGTTACAACTACATGTCTGTTCATCCACCCATTGTAAAGTGCTGCGGAATTTGATGGCGCTATATAAATACCATAATAATAATAATAATGATAATAATAATAATAGACGTTCTGTCTTGGTTGTCAGACAGGTCCCTTAAGATAACAATTAATACAATTGCTTAATTATGTTAATAGTTTGTTTTTATTATTTTGAAGAGTTTTCTGAATCTGTCCTTCAATTGCTTTTAAGTAATGAGGAATAAACAGTATCATCTCCCCCAAGAAAAAGAAGGGAGAAAGCAAACCCCCATTCAGGGTATGATGGAAAAGCAGTAGAGAGCAAACAATTATGCCTAGACTGCTTACACAAAATAGAGGCTGCCTTCTCCTCGGTACTTGCCCAATCATCATATTAATACCGGGATCAGAAAAGAAGTGGAGCAGGGCATCACAGAGGCTACGGAAGGTAGAAAGTGGTCAGATAACAGACCTAGACAAAGACAGGTATCCTCAGAGTCTTTAGCCTCCAAAGGTATGGAACCATCAGAAGAATTTCAAATCCTTGACCAGATTGATTTCAGTATAAAATGAGGTAGACACTCTTTCAGAAACTCTGGATTCCAAGACCATTGATAAACTCATCCTCATGATAAGAAAGACCCTATAAATACCCGAGGAATTGCCTAAGATAGACAGTTTGGACAAGCACTTTGCGGACCTCAAGTAGCAGAGACTTTCCTTTCCCCTTCACAGGGCTATAAAGGATTTGGTTCTGTCACGGCTTACCTGAGGTGTGAGTCCGGTAGGCAGAGTTATATGCTCACCCTTGCAAATAAACACAGACCAAGGTGGTCAGGTAAGAATTCACCTGGCCTGTGAGTCTGTGCACGGGGGCTGTGCAGGGATATACTCCAAGTCACAGTATAGGCAAGGACATGCAGAAGAGTAGTCATGGAGAGCTGAAGTCAGGGGAAGCCAGAGGTTAGAGAAATCAAAGAAACAAGCCAAGGTCAGGAGCCAAGAACAAACTGAGAACACACAATCTGGATACATAGAAACAGGAACCACAAATGTGAACCAGAGTCAATGAACTGACACTGCCCTCAGGGAGAGGCAGTGTCTTATACCTGGCTGATCAGTGATAATTTACAGGTGGACCATGATTGACAGGAGCAGTCACAGGTTAAGTCCAGCCCCCAGTGCTGGAGACATGGCAAGGATAAGCTCCAGGCCAAAACAAGAACTGGAGTGGCTCAGAGGCAGGAACACAAGCTTAGAAACATAAAGCACCCATGTTCCCCTGTTGGGCACTTCTGGGGTGACCTTGTTCAGGTTCTTACTGAATGGGAGAAACCAGAAAGAAAGGTACCATTTTAGGCTATGTTATCTAAACTTTGGAAGAAACATCCAAAAATGGTGAATGCTACTATTTCCACTATGCTACTATTTCCAGGGTGGCCAGGAAGACTTAGCCTACTTTAGATATTTCTGCTACCTTGTTTGAACCCATGGATAGGAAGTTGGATTCTGAGCTGTTCAAGATATATACGGCACTTGGAGTATATATTTCTCCTATATACATTTACACATACATGTCATCCAGCAGTGGCTCTCACAGCAGCATCTAGGGCCATGAAGAGTTAGGTAAGAGATCTGGATTCAGATGTGGAGAGAGGAATATCTGGGATATTCGGGTACCTACTGAATTCTTCGCAAGGATATTTTCCCTTACAACCATAAGGCGCTTCTTGCAGCTACTGATAGAGCCTTATGGTTGTGTTACTGGGGAACTGACGCCTCCTCCAAGGCTAACCTACGTTCCATACCCTTTGAGAGGGAGTTACTATTTTGGAAAGCACTTTAAGAATCTATCAAGAAGGCAGCAGAAGGTCGTAAGGTATTTCTGCCACAGGATAAGAGGACGAAAAAAACAAATGCTTCATGGACAGACAACCATCCAGGGATCACTACTTTTGTGATACTCTGAGCTACTGACGAGGTAGATAAGTTCCACAGAAGTAATCCATGGCGTGGTGGTCAATCTTCATTCCAGCATTCAAACAGAGCTGTCCATAGATCTAAAATATGTGTACTACACATCCCAATAGCCAAACAACACCATCGGTTTCTTATATTTGCAATAGGGAAGGATCACTTTCAATTTCAAGCTCTACACTTTGGCCTAAGCACAGCTCCCAAAACCTTTTCAAAGGTCCTGGTCGTACTTTGCTTTGTTCCACTACTTTGACGACCTACTATTAGTAGCGCCAGACATCCAGAGAGATGGTACTGACAGCTGATAAACTTACAGAAAAGCAGCCTCACCCCATCCCAAAGAATTACTTTTCTAAGAGCAGACTACAATACCCTACTAAGCACCATTTCCCTATCACAGGAAAGGATACAGAAGATTTCTAATTTCCTCCACAGGGTACTACAGCAGAGTGTAATCTCAGTGAGAACATATATGCAGTTGCTGGGCAATCTGACATACACCATCAGCCTGGTCAGATGGTCCTAATGGCACCTCAGAATTCCTCAGCGGGACTTTATGAGTCAATTCGCCTGGTGGAGGAAGAATTGGAATTAACCCTTGCTTACTCTGGTAAAACTACTGACTTTGTGACTTCAAAGGGAAAACAAGACAAGAGGAAACCCATTGGCAGAGCCAGATTAAATAATTCTAACAATGGATTCTAGTGCTCGGGGATGAGGGGCACATTGTCAAGACCTGATTACACTGGATCTTTGGAATGAATAGGAAGCTCTTCTTCCAAGCAATTTTCTGGAGCTTCAGGCCATATACAAAGCGCTGCTTCAATTCAGAAAGATCCTGATGAACAAGTGGATATGAGTCAGTTTCGACAACAGGGCAGCTTTGGCCTATATCACTCATCAAGGTGGGACTCACAGCCATTAGTTAATAAAGGAACTACGTCCCATCATGTGTTGGGGTCAGAAGAATGTCCAGTGCTTATCGTCAGTTCACCTTCCAGCGGTGCAGAACACTATGCCAGACTATCTGAGCTGAGTGACGATAGACAGGAGCAACTATGTCCCAGGATATTCCAGGAACTGACTCAGATCTGGGGGACTCCTAAGATAGACCTAATGGCCACTGTTTAGAACTAACAAGTTGAAATGTACTTTTCAAGATATTTTGATCCAAGAGCCATGAGTCAGGATGCTTTGACCCAACCATTGAAATTATCACTGGCATATGCCTTCCATCTGATTCCTCTCATTTAGACAACTCTGAAAAAGATCAAGAGGGAAAAGGTGGCCATTCTAGCCACGTTGTCTCTAGTTACCTATAGCAACATGGATGAGTCGGGAGCCCCCGAGGGAACTTTCAGTCGAGCCAGACTTACTGTCCCAAGGATCGCTCCTACACCTGGATCCTCTGATCTTCAGATTGATGGCCTTGAGATTGAGCGGGAATCTTTGATCAATAAGGGGATATTGGACACTGTTGTCAGGACCCTCATGTAGTCCAAAAAATACTTGACATCCAGGAGACAAATGTTTGGCAAACATTTG
The DNA here is from genome assembly GCF_036172605.1 of Pelobates fuscus. Classification (NCBI taxonomy): domain Eukaryota; kingdom Metazoa; phylum Chordata; class Amphibia; order Anura; family Pelobatidae; genus Pelobates; species Pelobates fuscus. Next base: position 239,367,228 of record NC_086318.1, read on the forward strand.
TCTCCTGGGCTTATGAAAAGCATATGGGTATAAACCCTCCATCCTTGTCATCGGAGCTCTGTTTCCTACAAGCAGGCCTCAATAGAGGCCTTAGCTATAATACACTGAAGGTTCAGGTTTCTGCTCAAACTGCCTTAACAAGCACCCGTTGGAACCTTTGGTTATTTGTTTTATAAAGGCGGTGATTAAGATCCGGCCTCCTCTTAAGGTTTTTATGTCAGCATGGGACCTACCTCTGGGCTTCTGTGGCAAATGCATCGTCTGATAGTATTTATAAGGCAGGCACCTTGTCTTAATTGAATACGTTCATCCACCACTACAAACTGGATGCCAGAGCTGCAGAGGACTCTCATTTTGAGTGTTAAGTCCTTAATTCAGTTCACTCTTCAGTACACTAATAATTTAGTGCTGTTGTATTTTTCATTGAACTTATTTTTTTAATCCATTCATGTCTCTTTGTCTCTCCCTGTAATTACGGTATATGGTAAGTATAAATACACTTTCTCCTATATACATTTACACATACATACATACACGCACCCATAAATACATACACACATATACATACACGTTTTATATTTAGATATATATATATATTATATATAAAATTTTGCAATCTAATATTGATATATACTTTTATATGTATATAATAATATTAAATAAATAAATATATATATATATATGAATAAAAATTAATAGTATACCTAGTGCAAACAAGGAATATATATATATATATATATATATATACCATATTTTTTACATATCCTTGAACATCCAATGTTGTGTATACCTTTAAGAAAAAAAACAGAAATAGTGCAGTACCCTTGTGTACGCAAGTGTAATAAACACATACACTGGAGCACTCACATATTCCAGAGCTATAACCTAGCTATGGGAGTTATTTGACTGTAGGTCCGTTTATTTTATTCGCATATTTAAGTGCTCAACTGAATCTGGTATCAAAAAATTCTGTATTTGATGTGATTTTTGGAGAATTGCACATTACAGTGTTCTAGCAGTTAAGAGATTTCATTATTTCGCACAGTCAATCAATATAACACTTGTACTTTAATAAGCGCTCGTATACATCAAGTATATATATCATCGTGATCACATAGCCCTGGAGGGCCAAAAAGGTGGAGTTGTTGCAGGGGGACTGCCTGGGTTGTCAGGCAGTCCCCCCCAACCGGGATTGTCGTGGATCACCGGTCGAGGTATGTGCAGAGCAGCACAGCAGACAGCAGGGCATACTATACTGCCCTGCGGAATTTAGAGCCGCCTCCTTAAGGACGGCATAGTACGCCGCCATCCTTAAGGGGTTAAATGCTATGAGACAGGGGTTCATCGGGCAGACTAAAGTATCTCAAAACAACAAAATATCTACAAATGCAAAAATAAATACATATAGGGTAATAAAGTAAAAACACCTATTTATGTTCGTTTTATTGGTAAAATTCACACAATATGTGAATAAGAAGGCACTTCAATATGTAGGCTGTTCAGTTCCTGGATTCTTGCAAGTTGCTCAGAGGATCCTGCAGAAAGAGAACAAAAAATATATACCGTATATACTCGAGTATAAGACGAGTTTTTCAGCACATTTTTTGTGCTGAAAAACACTCACTCGTCTTATACTCGAGTCAGTTGTCTGTATTATGGCAATTTTCATTGCCATAATACAGACAAGGACCGGGGGCTGGCAGGAAGCTGTAACTTACCTTCACAGCACATCCTGTAAGCTCCCTTCTCTCTCCTCCGGTGCGTGCAGCTCCCAGGTCAGCTCCCTCTGCAACTCTCGCGAGAGCCGCGGGGTCAGAGCGTTGCCACGGGTTACCGTGGCAACGCTCCGCGCGGCCGCGAGAGTTGCAGAGGGAGCTGACCTGGGAGCTGCACGCACCGGAGGAGAGAGAAGGGAGCTGACAGGAGCTGCTGTGAAGGTAAGTTACAGCTTCCTGACAGCCCCCCTCCTACAGCCCATCCACTGGACCACCAGGGAGTGAGAGCCCCCCTCCCTGGCCAGCTAACAAGCAGGGAGGGGGGACGAAAAAATAAAAATAATAATAAAACAAATAATAATAAGGAAAAAATAATTAAAATAATAACATAAAAATAATAATACAAATAATAATAAAATTAAAAAAAAGTTACCAAAAAAAAAATAACATTAAAAAAAATATTAAAATAATAATTAAATAATAATTAATAAAATGCCCACCCCCCACCAATGCTCTGCACTCACACACACACATACTGCACATACACACACTGCACTGCATTCATTATAAACACACTGCATTCATACACACTGCACTCACACACACTGCACTCATACATACACACTGCATACACACTGCACTTATACACACACACACACTGCACTCATACACACACACACACACACTGCACTCATACACACACACTGCATTCATATACACACTGCATTAATTATATACACACACTGTAAATAAATATTCAGTTAATATAATTTTTTTAGGATCTAATTTTATTTAGAAATGTACCAGTAGCTGCTGCATTTCCCACCCTAGTCTTATACTCGAGTCAATAAGTTTTCCCAGTTTTTTGGGGTAAAATTAGGGGCCTCGGCTTATATTCGGGTCGGCTTATACTCGAGTATATACGGTATCCAAAATACCAAAATGATTTAATGGTAAACACTTACAAGAAAAACAATGAAACAAAGCTCATCAGAATGAACCTGGAAGTTGGGAGTCCACATCCATTAGTAAAGTGCTTGTGTAGGCTAGGAATGTCCAAAGTTCTCTCATGTAAAATGGAGGGGTATTATAATCAAACAAAAATACTAAATAAATTACAAATAAATATAATGCATGAAAACAGTCCAACGCATTTCCTCTGATTGCACAGAGCTCCTGCGGGGAAAAGAGTTCAGCAGTCCATAATAGAAACATAGAATGTGACAGATAAGAACCATTCAGCCCATCTAGTCTGCCCAATTTTCTAAATACTTTCATTTGTCTCTGGCCTTATCGGATAGTAAGGCTAGCCTTATGCCTATCCCACGCATGCTTAAACTCCTTCACTGTGTTAACCTCTACCACTTCAGCTGGAAGGCTATTCCATGCATACACTACTCTCTCAGTAAAGTAATACTCCCTGATATTATTTTTAAACCTTTGCCCCTCTAATTTAAGACTATTTGTCACGTTTAAACATTTGTTATGAAGGAACACAACTGCAGATTTCGTATAGTTGAATTTTTATTAACGAAAGTAAAAGGAAAAGACTTTAATTCCAATTTACAGGTACTGAAGCTTTAAGTAGTAAACGATAACTGAAGTCCACAATTACAGGCACTGTAGCTTTAAGGAGTAAATGATAACTGAAGTCCACAGTTACAGGCACTGTAGCTTTAAGGAGTAAACGGTAGTAAATTGCAGACACTGAATCAATAAAGAGTCTCTTAGTAGAGTTAACGGTTTAGGTGATAAGTAATTACAATAGCTGTTCCATACTTTAACTGAAGCAAGACAGATGCAGATAACTGATATGAAGTATGAGTTGAAGTTAGCTGTAACGGGATTGTTTTTACCGAAGGACTTTTGGAGACAGGTAATAACAGCTTTTAGATGCAACTCTTATCACATTGGTTTTACTTAGCTTCCGGCACATAGAACACTGGTTCCCGAGATCTCCTCAGAGGCGTATGAAGAGTGTTTAATCTTTAGTCGTGGATGAGGAGAGGTGAAGGGAACTTTGCAGAGTCTTTCAGTCCGGTCTGGTAGCAGAGGCTTTCACCATGAAGTTGTAGCCGGGTTGTGAGTAAGGAACGTAGTTCAATAATCCAGCCTTGATCAGCTGGTGCAGTCAGATTAAATAGGCAGACCGTGTCATACAGGGGTGTGGCTAGGCTCCATGGAACCAGGAAGTAAGAGGATACCATAGTTAAGGCATTACAGTACCCCCTCTCTAATGAGCAACCTCTGGGTGCTATTGATTTGGCTTAGAAGGGTTATGCTTGTGAAATTTGGAAATCAATTTATTAGCATGAACAACAGAGGAGTTTTCCCATGTATCTTCATCAACACCATATCCTTTCCATCTGATGAGGTATTGTAAGGAGCCACGATGGATCCTTGAATCCAGTATACTTTGAATTTCGTATTCTTCTTCACCCTGGACCAATATGGGATCAGGAGAAGTAGTGACATTTCTTTGGAAAGGATCAGGATGATGAGGCTTCAACAAGGACAATTGATTGGATCTTTGGCATACAGAACAAGATTTGACATAAGATTCGATAGTTTGGTCTTGACAAGGCCACCAACAGTATCTTTTAGACAATTCAAGGGTCCTTTTCATACCTGGATGACCTGCCAGAGGAGAATCATGAATAAATTCAAGTACTTTAATTCTGAAAGAGGGAGGTACATAAATCCGGTCTTTAAAATAGTAGAGACCGTTTTTCTTGGATAATTTCATTGATTTAGGAAGTTCAAGAGCATCTTCACTGAGACCTTTAATGTCGTCAATAAGAGAAGATAAGATTCCAATGACTTTAGGCAAAGGAGGTTCTTGAGGAGTTTTGTGTTGAGAAAGGACAGCTCCAATTGCAAATTCCGAAGCATCCGTTTCAAGGACATAAGGATATGAAGGATTTGGAAGTTGAAGGATAGGAGCTGTTGTAAACTTTCTCTTTAATTCACCAATGACTGTAGGAGGAGGAGACTCCAGTTCGGTGTCAGAACAACATGAGGTTTTAGCTGGTTCTTTCGTAGACTGAAGAATTGGAATTTGCTGTAAACATGTTTCTTTACAATAATGTGAGTTAAAGGTGAGAGAGAAAGGAAACCATGAGATTTGAGGGTTGTGGTTCCTTAACCAGTTGATCCCTAATATAATAGGAAAAAATGGTGATGAGATAACATCAAATATAAGACTTTAGGTATGAGTATGATTGATGGTTACTTTTAGAGGGATGGATTCATGAAGTATTGGTCCCGATGAGATGAGGGACCCGTCAATCACTTTAACAGGTACAGAAGTTCTTTTACGAACACAAGGAATTTTATTCTTTGTTACAAAGGCTGAGTCGATGAATACTCCATTTGCACCGGAATCGATAACAGCCTTGGTTATAATTCTTTTATTGTCCCACTGTAATACAAGAACGATAGGGGACATTTGAGTATTTGCTGTAGAGGGAAGTACACTTAGGATGGAAGAGGCATGAGACTGCCTTCTGCCTTTTATCCGTTTCAATGAAGGACAATCAGAGACTAAATGAACTTGAGAGGCACAATACATGCATAGGTTTAATTGACGTCTTCGATTTTTCTCTTCAGGAGTGAGGGGACTTCTTATTATCCCTATTTCCATAGGTTCACTTGGTATGGAAGTCTTATCTGGAGCTTTTGAGGGAGTGAAAGGTTTGCGGTCTTTTGAATGTGAAAGGGCTTTTTCGGCATTTCTTTCTCTTAATCTTCTGTCAATGCTGATTGATAGGCGAATTAGAGCGTTCAAATTAGTAGGGAGTTCTGTTCTAGATAATTCATCTTTTACAGCTTCCGATAAACCAATTCGAAATTGGTTGCGCAATGTGATGTCATTCCATTGCGTTTCTATAGCCCATCTTTTGAATTCAGCAATGTAATCTTCAACGGGTCTATTTCTTTGCTGTAGTGTTCTGATTGTTAAATCAGCTGTAGCTTGTTTGTTAGGATCTTCATAGAGAAGAGACATGGCTTCAAAAAATTCATCCAGTGAATCTAAAATGGGGTCATCGTTTTCCAGAAAGGAATGAGCCCATGACATAGGTTCACCTCTTAGAAAGGAAATAACCGAACAAACTTTAGTTCTTTCTGTAGGATAGGATCTAGGTTTCAAAGCAATTAAAAGTTTGCAAGAGTTGAGGAACTCCCTGTATCTGGAACGATCTCCATAGAACTTTTCAGGGTTACACACAGCAGGATCACTAGCCGAGTGCAGAGTAGTATGAGGAGTATGAGTTTGTAAATCTCTGATATAAGTGAGAAGTCTTTCATTAGTAACTTGCAGGTCTTGCACACTTTGGGCTAGTGCATTAACTCTTTGATTCAGCGTAGCTATAGTAGAATCGAAATCTGCTGGATCCATTACAATGGCTGGATTATTCTGTCACGTTTAAACATTTGTTATGAAGGAACACAACTGCAGATTTCGTATAGTTGAATTTTTATTAACGAAAGTAAAAGGAAAAGACTTTAATTCCAATGTACAGGTACTGAAGCTTTAAGTAGTAAACGATAACTGAAGTCCACAATTACAGGCACTGTAGCTTTAAGGAGTAAATGATAACTGAAGTCCACAGTTACAGGCACTGTAGCTTTAAGGAGTAAACGGTAGTAAATTGCAGACACTGAATCAATAAAGAGTCTCTTAGTAGAGTTAACGGTTTAGGTGATAAGTAATTACAATAGCTGTTCCATACTTTAACTGAAGCAAGACAGATGCAGATAACTGATATGAAGTATGAGTTGAAGTTAGCTGTAACGGGATTGTTTTTACCGAAGGACTTTTGGAGACAGGTAATAACAGCTTTTAGATGCAACTCTTATCACATTGGTTTTACTTAGCTTCCGGCACATAGAACACTGGTTCCCGAGATCTCCTCAGAGGCGTATGAAGAGTGTTTAATCTTTAGTCGTGGATGAGGAGAGGTGAAGGGAACTTTGCAGAGTCTTTCAGTCCGGTCTGGTAGCAGAGGCTTTCACCATGAAGTTGTAGCCGGGTTGTGAGTAAGGAACGTAGTTCAATAATCCAGCCTTGATCAGCTGGTGCAGTCAGATTAAATAGGCAGACCGTGTCATACAGGGGTGTGGCTAGGCTCCATGGAACCAGGAAGTAAGAGGATACCATAGTTAAGGCATTACACTATTTTTGTAGTAGTTTATATTATTTTAAATATAGTCTCCTCCTTTACTGTGTTGATTCCCTTTACGTATTTAAATGTTTCTATCATATTCCCCCCGTCTCGTCTTTCCTCCAAGCTATACATATTAAAATCCATTAACCTTTCCTTGTTTTATCCTGTAATTCCTGAACCAGTTTAGTAGTACTCTATCCAAAGTATCAATATCTTTCTGGAGATATGGTCTCCAGAACTGCGTACAATACTCTAAGTGAGGTCTCACCAGTGTGGCATGAACACTTCCATCTTTCTACTGCTATTACCTCTCCCTATACAATCAAGCATTCTGCTAGCATTTCCTGCTGCTCTATTACATTGTTTACCTACTTTTAAGTCATTTGAAATAATTGCCCCATAAATCCCTTTCCTCAGCTGTTGAGGTTAGGACTCGGTTACACACTTGCTGGGAAGATCTGATATAAAGGAGGTTGTATCTTTCCTTGCACAATAAAATGCACAATAAATCCTGTCACCAAAGGACGCTGCCGTATTTGATTTCTTGGAGCCATCACAGTTAGAGCAGGCTTTACTGCTCTACCTTTGAGAGTGGTATGCATTGGTACTTTATACTATTTAACATAATATACAGAATTAGACTATTTGTTTTCTTTTGTGTTTCCTTTATGTTATGGTTATATGGGGATAATATTGAAGAATTAAATTTTGGGATAGTAAGTTTATCACTGTGTGTACATCTGGTAAAATTGCACTTTACAAGTTTGTAGTGTTTTTTTAAACATTTGCACAAAAATAAGTTTGCACAAGCAGTCTGTTATACTGATAAAAGTTTAAAGTTTTGCAAATTACACTGAAAAATATTTAATAACTGCATAGTTAAAAATGTATGTAATAACATTTTTTTTTTTTTTTAATCTCCATTTCTTCTACCCTTCTATTCCTGCCAGGAATGTGCACGTGCAAAAAATTTGGTTCGGTAATTCAGGTAAGTAAAAAAAATGTGTCTTCTTTGGCAATTCGGCACTTCGGCACTTCGGCAATTCAGAACTTTGGACCCTAACCTTAACCCAGCCCTAAACCCTAACCCTAGACCTACGCCTAACCCTAATCCACTTCGGAACTTTGGCAATTTGGTTTGGTTCGGCACCTCGGAAATTCGACAATTCAAACTTCTGACATTCAAAAGCATCCGAATGTCCGAATTTCACTAAATTTGTCCGAATGTACATTCGTAATGAAAGGAATTGCCCGTGTCTAATTCCTACTAACATGGATGCTTAACATAACATACCACTATGCTACTTATTGAAAATTAAGTAAATTCTCACACAACTGAATATATATAATTAATTGAATTTAGCTCCTTGCTCAGTGTGAGCTTTTATGTACAGTACTTTACTGTCTTAACAAAACATTAGTTATGAACCGGCATAGGCCAGGTGCATACAAGAATAGTCGAGGCAAGTGCTCTGAATTCTCTTCAGTGTATAACTCTACAATCGATCCCCGGATTTCTCCCGAGGGCTGATTTGTATTTTATGTATGTTTTTTTGTTTTCTCCGGTGTTGTGTGGTGGAGCTGGGGCTCTGTTGGTTAAAAACATACGACTATGGTTAAATTTGTCTCGGTAAATGCACAAGGCATGAATACTATTAATAAAAGAATGCAGATATATAACTATCTTGTTAGAGAACAAGTTGATATATGCTTCTTACAGGTGCCTCATTGGGGTCAGTCAGATAAACAGGCTTGGGGGGGGGGAAAGAAATTTCCAATTATTCTTCATGCCTCTATGATTGCAAAAAAGAAAAGAGGAGTCACAATAATATTTTCTAAAAATAATCAAGGTTTAGATCCTTAATCAGGACCTAGATGCTGAGGGAAGGTTTCTAATTCTATCACGCAAGATTAACTAAATTACATGCTGGTAAATATTTATTTACCAAACTTTGTTCCAGTTCCAACTTTAAATAAAATTCTTGAAAAAGCTGAACAGACCAGGTCTGGCATTTATATTGTAGCAGGAAATTTTAATTGTGTCCTAGACCACGCCATAGAGAAGAAGCTTATGAAAGGAGATAGAGTGAATGACGGAATCACATAATATGCCAGATCTTTAACCCCTTAAGGACACATGACATGTGTGACATGTCATGATTCCCTTTTATTCCAGAAGTTTGGTCCTTAAGGGGTTAAATAATACTCTAAATAATTTTAATCTATTTGATGCTTGGCGAACCCTTAAATCTGAAGTAATGGATTATACTCATTTTTCTAAAGTTCATTTTACCTATTCTAGAATTGACATGGTTTGGAGAAATCTAAATCTCATAAATAATCTAGAAAACATAAATATAAGCAATAACACTTGGTCAGACCATGGCATCATCATCTTTAATATTAAAGAAACTCATCACTTGAAAAACAGATTGACGTATAAGTTAGATAATCGACTTTTATATAGTTATATAGTACAAAGATAATCTCGTAAAATTGATTGAAAGTTTCTTTAGGGAAAATGATCCTGCAGAGACCTCCTATAGCAAAACATGGTGTTAAGAGACCACTTGATTAAGATAAAACATGAATAAAGATAGAGATCTATCAGCTCTTTATATTTCTTTACACAAACTCTGAGCTCAAAATAAAATTGAACCCACTTAGGAAAGATCTAATAACATGCTAGAGTTACAGAAAAAAATAAATCGGTGTTTAAATGAAAGAATAGCTAATAACATGAGTAAATTAAACTTAGGTTCTACTGTAGGGGTAATAAAAAAAGATAGGCTATTATCTAATAAGCTTAGAAAACAACAAGCTAGCTCCCGTATAACCAAAATCAACTATAATAATAATGTCTATATGTCCCCTTCGGACATTGGTAATTGCTTTAATAATTACTACAGACAGCTATATAATCCGACGATGGATACTTCATATTTAGCTGAGCAATATTTATCTAAAATTAATACTCCACAAATTTCTACAATACAACTAGACAATCTTAATAGACATATAACTAAAGAAGAGTTAGAAATTGTAATCTCTAAACTGGAGGTGTCTAAAACTCCTGGCCCAGACGAATTCTCCAATTAATTTTTTTCGTATTTGCAAACCACAGCTGAGCAGATATCTGGCCCCATTATTTAATAATATTGTTCAAATAGGCTCTTTTCCACAAGAAATGATCAGAGCCAACATTCTTCCTATATTAAAACAAGTAATAGAACCCTTAAGAGGTTTCTAGTTATCTACCTATTTCCTTAATAAATACTGATGTTAACTTGTTTTCATATATCATAGCAGACCTAATGCCCCCTCCGCCCCCACTCCTGAGCGGCGAATGGGGGCCCAAAATAAAAAAAATGGGGGTGGGACCTGTTGTCCTCCTTCCTGCCCCCACCCCAGATCGGCAGGTGGGGGCCCTAAATAAAAAATATAACCCGCCTCAGGTGACTAGAGTCCCCAAACCCCTAGTTATCCCCCTACCCCCAAAAATAATGAACCCCCTACCTACCCCCCTCACCCTAAAAATACAGAGGGGGGGGGACCAATAACTAGGTACCTGTAAAAAAAAAAAAACCTTACCATTTGATGTCTTCTTTTTTCAAAAATCTTATATAACACTATGGGACAGGGGCAAGGGGGCGGGGGGGAAGAACACTATGGGACAGGAGCGGGGGGGGGGAAGAACACTATGGGACAGAGGAGGGGGGAAAGAACACTATGGGACAGAGGAGGGGGGAACGAACACTATGGGACAGAGGAGGGGAGAACACTATGGGACAGAGGAGGGGGAGAACACTATGGGACAGAGGAGGGGGGAGAACACTATGGGACAGAGGAGGGGGGAGAACACTATGGGACAGAGGAGGGGGGAGAACACTATGGGACAGAGGAGGGGGGAGAACACTATGGGACAGAGGAGGGGGAGAACACTATGGGACAGAGGAGGGGGAGAACACTATGGGACAGAGGAGGGGGGAGAACACTATGGGACAGAGGAGGGGTGGAGAACACTATGGGACAGGGGAGGGGTGGAGAACACTATGGGGCAGGGGAGGGGTGGAGAACACTATGGGACAGGGGAGGGGTGGAGAACACTATGGGACAGGGGAGGAGGGGAAAGAACACTATGGGACAGGGGAGGAGGGGAAAGAACACTATGGGACAGGGGAGGGGGGAAGAACACTATGGGACAAGGGAGGGGGGGAAGAACACTATGGGACAGGGGAGGGGGTGAAGAACACTATGGGACAGGGGAGGGGGGAAGAACACTATGGGACAGGGGAGGGGGTGAAGAACACTATGGGACAGGGGAGGGGTTGAAGAACACTATGGGACAGGGGAGGGGGTAACACTGGGACAGGGGAGGGGAGAAAAGAACACTATGGGACTGGGTAGGAGAGGGGAAAGAACACTAAAAAAGAGGGGGTGGAGAGGAACACTAGAGGGGGAGATAGGAACATTAAGTGGGGGGCACTAAAAGAGAAGGGATGTTTTTAATATTAGATTAATTAAATTCATTAAAAAGTCTAATATTAAAAAATTATAGGAAAAACACTTTTTTAAAATCATTTGGGGGGGAAAAGTAATTTTCGGTTTTGGTTTTCGGCGAAGGTCATCCGGAACTTTTGGTTTCGGCCCAGAATTTTCTGCATGGGATGCATGAATATGGTTGTGCTAGTACATGGCAAGCAGTGCAGGCTAGAGATGTGCAGGCGAGGTATGGTGCTAGAAGTCATGGGAAATTATTCAGCTGTGTTAGGCAGATTGGTCCTCACTTTTATTCCCCAAGGGTCTCAGTGTTCCCTAGCTTTGATGGTGGTTGACTAGCAGGTTGTTAAGGGATCTGTTGTTTCAGAGTCAGCTTCCAAGGCCCTGGGTGTGGTTGAAGAAGTTCAGTTGTTTAGAAATGCAGTCTTCTTTTCCACTCCACCATTTTATAATTTGAGTGTTTCCCCTTTGGGCTTGGTGGCTAAGAAAGAGCAATGTGCTCCTTTTTTCAAAATGTATCCTCTCCATCGGGTTTATTGGTGAATGATGTCATTGCAAAAGAAGATTGTAGGGTGTACTATGCTTCATTTAATGGCCAGATTGGATACTCACTCTACCTATTGTCTCTTATCGGTTTATCCGGATTGTTTTCATCTCCTGTAGTGTCAGTTTCAAGGTTTTTTTTTACATGTGCCTCCCTACAGGGTGCTCTATTTCTTGTTACTATTCTAGGATGTTTGCAGCTTTTTGGAATGGATCATTTTCCAGGTTTCTGGTTGTTCATTTTTGCTTCACAATCGGGATGATTTGTTTGTTTATAGGACCTTATTCCTCCTTCACATGCTCAGATCTGTTATTTCACTTTCATTAGCTTATACAGGAGTTTGGGATCCTCTGTCAGAAGACAAGATAAAGGTCCCCTTTTTTTACTTTGTGTTCTTTGGGGATCGAGATTGATTTGGAGCAGGTGGATAATTTTCCTTCCCCTCTCTTTTGGACGTGATCTTTGAAGCAGATCGGCTGGACATTTTTATTAGATTGTCTAAAATGGATGAAGCTAGTTTGGGGAGACAAGCTTGGGTTTGTAACAGGGTTGTGATGCATAATTGCTGTAGCAACGCAATTTCTTTGGGGGCAATTGGGGCTGCCTAGGTCTCTTCTGGTTCAACTGGTTACAGTATTCTGTGGTATTGAATGTACGTATTCGGGCATTAGGTTTGGAGGCTTCAGCATTTTCTCCTCACTCATTTCACATACACTCTGAAGTCAATCCACATCTGGTTTGGTATTTTCCTAATTATAATGTCTTGGAGCGCCGAAGGCCTTGTCTAACATAACAATCTCATGATTCAATGGGCTGGGGGTTTGGGATCCCTTATACTGCATTGGAGGGGTATAGAGATGTGTTGAAGATGGGTTTTATCTTAACCCAACTGGGCTGGATATTTCCAATATGGGGTTACAGTCTGTTATTTACTAGGTGCTGGCTTTGGGGGGGCACAGGCTTGCCTAATATGGGCCTGACTGCAGTGGCATATTCTTTCCTCAAGGAGAGTATATGAATATTGCCTGACAGGCTAGTGGAGCCACAGTCTGCTTTTGGTTAATGATGACATTCAGGTTGAAGTGTGCTCTGAAACTTATTACTCTGAAAAAGTATTTGAGCCCCTGCTGATTTTGAACGTTTGCCCACTGACACAGAAATGATCAGTCTATAATTGTAATGGTAGGTGTATTTTAACAGTGAGAAACAGAATCACAAAAAAATAAAAACATCCAGAAATACACAGGTCAAAAAAGTTATAAGCTGATTTGCACGTCAATGAGTGAAATAAGTATTTGATCCCTTCGACTTAGTACTTGTGGCAAAACCCTTGTTGGCAATCACAGAGGTCAGATGTTTCTTGTAGTTTGCCACCAGGTTTGACACATCTCAGGAGGGATTTTTTCCCACTCCAGTTTGCAGATCCTCTCCAAGTCATTAAGGTTTCAAGACTGATGTTTGGCAACTCGAACCCTCAGCTCCGTCCACAGATTTTCTATGAGATTAAGGTCTGAGGACTGGCTAGGCCACACCAGGACCTTAAAGTGCTTCATCTTCAGCCACTCCTTTGTTGCCTTGGGTGTTTTCGGTCATTGTCATGTTGGAATACCCATTCACGACCCACTTTCAATGCCCTGGCTGAGGGAAGCAGGTTCTCACCCAAGATTTGACGGTCCATGGCCCTGTCCATCGTCACTTTGATGCGGCGCAGATGTCCTGTCCCCTTAGCAGAAAAACACCCCCAAAGCATAATGTTTCCATATCTGACGGTGGGGATGGTGTTCTTGGGGTCATAGGCAGTATCCCTCCTCCTCCAAGCATGGCGAGTTGAATTGATGCCAAAGAGCACAATTTTGGTCTCATCTGACCACGACACGTTCACCCACTCTGAATCAGCAAACTTTAGACGGGCCTGCAGATGTGCTTTCTTGAGCAGGGGAACCTTGTGGGCGCTGCAGGATTTCAGTCCTTCACTGCGTAGTGTTTTACCAATTGATTTCTTGGTAACTATGGTCCCAGTTGCCTTGAGATCATTAACAAGATCCACCTTTGTAGTTCTGGACTGATTCCTCACCGTTCTCATGATCAATGAAACTCCACTAGGTGAGAGCTAGCATGGAGCACCAGACCGAGGGAGACTGGCAGCTATTTTGTGTTTCTTCCATTTGCGAATAATCGCACCAACTGTTGTCACCTTCTCACCAAGCTACTTGGCGATGGTCTTGTAGCCCATTCCAGCCATGTGTAGATCTACAATCTTGTTCCAGACATCCTTTGACAGCTCTTTGGTCTTGGCCATTCTGAAGAGTTTAGAATCTAATTGATTGCTTGATTGCTTATCTGTCTTTTATACAGGTAACGAGTTGAACTTAGGAGCACTCCCTTTAAGAGAGTGCTCCTAATCACAGCTCGTTACTTGTATAAAAGACACCTGGGAGCCAGAAATCTTGCTGATTGATAGGGGATCAAATACTTATTTCACTCATTGACATGCAAATCAATTTATTATTTTTTTGACATGCATTTTTTTCTGCATTTTTTTTGTTATTCTGTCTCTCGCTCTTAAAATACAAAATTTTAGACTGATCACTTCTTTGTCAGTGGACTAACGTTCAAAATCTTTTAAAATGTAATACTTTTTTCCCTCACTATAGGATGTGTAATTTGCTGTTGATTGTTAAATAAAGCTCTGTCCATTTCCTTACCCACTATATAACTGTGTTGTCTAGTTATTAGAAAAGGGAATGGTAACTGGGGTTCTGTTGGTTTGAGAGGTTGGCATTGCAACACATTTGATACAATGTGGGCTACATTGCAAGAGTAAGTAATCTTGGGAAAAACTTGGTAAACTTACCAGTCTGAAGGGATGCATGACTGAGGGATCCTAGCAGTGTTCTCCCCACCCAAACACCGTGTATATTGCATGCTTTTATGTTCTGTTGTTTTTGGTTTCTCTGTTTTTATTTTTTCACCACTGCAGTATTCCTTCACCAGACAGTGTAGCTGAACATCACCTGGACAGGATTAGAGAGTCACATCTTGCTTTTAGTTGAGGATGAAATGAAGATTGAAGTAGGATCTGGAAAATAAGTTAATGGTAGCTGTAAGAGGTACTCACAATCCCCACCAAGGATATAGCTGGAATTGTCCTCCTTGATAAAATCTTTTAGATTTAGAATTTGTTTTAACACCACTACAGTTATAGCTCCTGAAAATTGCTATCTAAAAGGCGCTGCTCCCTCAATTCCATACTGAACTGTATTTTTTACCAGAAGGAAGAGACTCTGGTTTGGATTGCTTTAGCTGCCTACTAATACTCTCATTAGGACTAGAAACCCTTCAGTTGTTTTATAGTAGGTTGAAATTGCTGACTTTTGGCAAATAAAACTGTGGCCATTGCCATTAACCACTCTAACACTGTTGTGTAGTTATCGGGGAAGGGAACGGTAACTGGGGTTTTATTGGTTTGCGGGGTCAGCAGTCATGTCATATCATATCCACAGCTCTCTTTCACTGCACTGCCTTAACACATTGAACAGATCTATAAGTGCAGTGCAAACCTCAGCAATGCTGCACTAATAGCTTGGGAGTTAGGCAGTGTTTCTGTGGGCCTTCCATATTATAGTGAGCCTACTGAGCAGGGGCTTACTTAGAGCATTTGGCACCCGGGGCGGGTCCTATTTCTGTGGGCCTTCCATATTATAGTGAGCCTACTGAGCAGGGGCTTACTTAGAGCATTTGGCACCCGGGGCGGGTCCTATTTTTGCCCCCCCCCCCCCCCCCCCAACTTTAAATGTAAAAATAACAACCAACATTTTTAAAAATGTATTTAGCACTGAGTAGTGTTTGTGTGTTTGAATGTAAGCATGTAAGCATGTTTCTGGCTACAATCATGTTTATCACCCCAAACACACAGAAAACAGTGAAATATACAATAAATAGTGGTGAGAGCACACTTTAAATAAAATGTTACCACAAATGGCCCATACAATAGATCAATCTAAAAACAGAAAGGAATATACACATAGGGTAATAAAGTTAAAACTGGGTAATTGATCAAATCAATGTTGGATCCACTCACATGGTTCTGAGTCACTCCACAAGCTGGCTCAGACTAAAAGCTGAATACCATAAGGAATGGTGGCCACTTTGATAAGGATCTGGATACTCAGATTCACAGCTTAGCCTTTTTCTTAGGGTGCCGTACCTTTCTGTTTTTAGATTCGTCTATTGTATGTGCCATTTGTGGGTTTGTATGTAGTATTGACGTTGAAATGCATGAGTGTATTTGTGTGTAGTGTTGGTGAGATTTTGAGATGTACACATATACACATACACACACACTGACACACATGCTGATACATATACACATGCAGATACACAGACACACAGTCCTACACAGATACACATTGACACACATGCAGATATAGTGGAAACAATATAAAGGGGTGGCCACATAAGATACCACAGTCAAAAAGGGGGGATGGATGGTGGGAGCTAAGATTTTTTTTACTAGGCGATGGGGTAATATGTTGCCATTGGCTGTCTGATACCAGCATGCTGTGCTCTGCATGCTGGCATCAGACAATACATTTGCATAGAATTCACATTAGCCACCCAGATTTATTGATGTGGGCTGGCTGACACCTCTTAACTTCGATCTTTGTTTAGCAGATAACACCCCTATTTGCTAGACTTATGTGGGATTGCCATATTTAAGGACGCAAAATAACAAGCTATCTGCTAAACAGCACCCTCATTTGATATCTTTAAATATGGAAATCTCACATAAGGGCACCAATTTAGGGAATTATCTGCTAAACTGATAAAAGATCAAAACTAAAAAGCTATCTACTAAACAAATACACATTTTATACACATTTATATAAAAGCTATCTACTAAACACATCCACATTTATATACACACAATAGCACAATAGATGTATGTCTGTGTGTGTATATCCCTGGTTCGTTGGTTGTGTGTGTGTGTGTGTGTGTGTGTCCGCGTGTGTGCAAATATATATATATGCACCCACAATCAAAGACATAAACCCACATAACCACACACACAATCACATACATAACACACATAATCAGAACACACACTTAACCACAGAGATACACACAATCCCCCACACATAATCACAGATATACACAAACACAATCACAGACCCACACACATACAATCACAGACACACAATCACATACACACACACACAAACATTACATACATACACACATTTAATAAATAAGAGGTCCACCTAGCCTACCTACCTTGCTCTAGAAGGGCTGGAGTGGATCCTCTGTCCCTGATGGTCAGTGGTTGCTGCTGGGATCTTTGTGCTCTTCCTGCACAGACCTCTTGCGCACCCTGTAAAGACGCCGAGGCCGCAATTACATCATATCCCGGCTGCCGGCTCACTGCAGGGCGAAGACTGTCAGACATGCCTGGACTGGCCATCGGGCACACCGGGCAAATGCCCGGTGGGCCACGATGGCCGTGGGGCCGAGGCCGGCAGGGGAGATCACAGGATCTCCCCTGCCAGCCCCAGCAGGGCCAGCGCTATCCGAGCGCTGGCCCCACTTTGTGCCTCCATGGGCCGGTGGGGAGATCAAAGATCTCCCTACCGGGCCACAGGCACTGTTAAAGGTGGCCGCCGGCTGAGGAGTGAGGGAGGGAGGAGAGGATCGGCGGAGCTCTAGCGGTTACAGCGGCAACCTCAGATTTCGCGAGAGTGAACTCTAGCCTGCAGGTTAGAGTTCACTCTCACCACTGGACCACCAGGGAAGAAAGCATGGCTCTCCCTCCCAGGCAGAACGGCTCCCCCCCTCCCAAAGGCTAAAGGTAAGAAGGGTGGGGGGGATATAACTTTTTATTTTATTTTAATTATTAACAAAAAAATATTTAAATTTCAATAAAAAAATCACACTAACAGCCCCCTCACACACACATCACCCCCAAACACACACAGCACCCTCAGACACACACAGCACCCCCAGACACACACAGCACCCCCAGACACACACAGCACCCCCAGACACACACAGCACCCCCAGACACACACAGCACCCCAGACACACACAGCACCCCAGACACACACAGCACCCCCAGACACACACAGCACCCTCAGACACACACAGCACTCTCAGAGACACAGCACACATCACCTTCAGACACACACAGCACCCTCACTCACACACAGCACCCTCAGACAGACAGCACCCTCAGACAGACAGCACCCTCGCTCACACACACACACACACATATATATATATATATATATATATATATATATATAAAATAACCCTCAGTGAGTTAACAGACAAAGAAAATTAGAAACTTAGAATGTGACGGCAGATAAAAACACCCTCACACACAGCACCCCTCTTACATACACACACACTGCACCCCTCACACATACAATACGTCCAAATATATATATATATATATATATATATATATATATACACACACACACACAAACTAAAGCACCCCTCACACTGCACCACTACACACATTACGCTCCAGATACACGCTAGATCCCTTACCCTATATGCACTCTTAATCCTCTATAAACACACACACACACACACACACACACACACACACACACAATCTCCTATACACACTCTGGGTCAGGGGCGGACTGACCAGTCGGGCACTTCGGACATGGTCCGAGGGCCCGGCTGGGAGGGGGGCCCGCCGCCAGAGCCGCCATCAGGGGGCCCGGCGGCAGGGCCGGATTGCCCCACCGCGGCCTCGGCATCTGTGCATGTAAGTGCCACCGGGTGGCCGGTCCGGTGGCACACTGAAGGGGCCGGGTACATGCTGGAGCCGCCGGGCCGGGTGGCAGCCTCGCCGGTCCGGCGGCACTCCTGTCAGGCTGTCAGTAACGCTGAGGACGGAAGGAGGGGAGGAGGGGAGGAGGGGAGGAGGGGAGGAGGGGAGGAGGGGAGGAGGGGAGGAGCATGTCTCTCTCACATGCTCCTTTGCGGTTCCCACAATTCCCAGCACAGGATGTGGGAACCGCAAAGGAGCATGTGAGAGAGACATGCTCCTCCCCTCCTTCCGTCCTCAGCGTTACTGACAGCCTGACAGGAGTGCCGCCGGACCGGCGAGGCTGCCACCCGGCCCGGCGGCTCCAGCATGTACCCGGCCCCTTCAGTCTTCTCTTGGTAAATGGGAGGGGGAAAAATAAAACAGAGAGGGGGAAAAGATAGAGGCAGGGGAAGAAACAGACAGTGGGAAAATAGAGAGACAGGGGGAGGGGAAGGAAAGAGACAGGGGGGGGGGGGGGGGAGAGAGTGACACAGGGAAAGGAGGGAGAAATAGACAGGGGGGGAGAGTGAGACACAGGGGGAGAAAGAAGGGGAATAGAGAGATGGTGGAGGGGGGAGAAAGAGACAGAGGGGAAGAGAGATGTGGGGTAGAGAGAGACACAGGGAAAGGGGGGAGAAAAAGACAGGGGATGAGAGATGTGGGGTAGAGAGAGCCACAGGGAAAGGGGGGAGAAAGAGACAGAGGGGAAGAGATATGTGGGAAAGGGGGAGAAAGAGACAGGGGACGAGAGATGTGGGGTAGAGAGAGACACAGGGAAAGGGGGGAGAAAGAGACAGGGGACGAGAGATGTGGGGTAGAGAGAGACACAGGGAAAGGGGGAGAAAGAGACAGAGGGGACGAGAGATGTGGGGTAGAGAGAGACACAGGGAAAGGGGGAGAAAGAGAGAGGGGATGAGAGATGTGGGGTAGAGAGAGACACAGGGAAAGGGGGGAGAAAGAGACAGAGGGGACGAGAGATGTGGGGTAGAGAGAGACACAGGGAAAGGGGGAGAAAGAGAGAGGGGATAGGAGATGTGGGGTAGAGAGAGACACAGGGAAAGGGGGAGAAAGAGACAGAGGGGACGAGAGATGTGGGGTAGAGAGAGACACAGGGAAAGGGGGAGAAAGAGAGAGGGGATGAGAGATGTGGGGTAGAGAGAGACACAGGGAAAGGGGGGAGAAAGAGACAGAAGGGACGAGAGATGTGGGGTAGAGAGAGACACAGGGAAAGGGAGGAGAAAGAGACAGAGGGGACGAGAGATGTGGGGTAGAGAGAGACACAGGGAAAGGGGGGAGAAAGAGACAGAGGGGACGAGAGACACAGGGAGAAAGGAGAGAGACCCACAAGGGGAGGGGGAGAAAGAGGCAGAGGGGGAAGAGAGACTGGGAAGGAGAGGGGAGACATGGACACAGAGGAGCAGTGAGGGGGAGAAAGAAACATACAGAGGGACTGGGGGAGACAAAAAGGCACACAGTAGGGCTGTATATATAATTGGTGGATCGCCCCAGCCGATCTCTCTCCCCGGTCTGCAGGCACCGTGCGGGCAGCTGGCAGGGAGGGAAGAAGAGAGGACCCGGGAGCTTAGCCTGCAGCTTCTCTGGGTCCTTCTCACGCAAGCACAGAGCGTTGCCGCAGTTACCACGGCAACGCTCCGGCTCTCGCAAGAGTGAACTCTAGCCCTGGAGCTACGGGCTAGAGTTCACTCTCAACACTGCGACCACCAGGGATTCCTGGTGGTCGTAGTAGTGAGAGTGAACTCTAGCCCCATACAAACACTGCCCCCCCACACACACACCATACACATTCACTCACTGCCCCCCATACACACACACTGTCCCCACACACACCCTACACATTTACACACATTGCCTCACACACACACATACACAGACCCCCATACACAGCCCCCCATACTAACATTGCCACACACACCCTATATGTTCACACACACACACACACACACACACACACACACACACACACACTGAACCTTTCACACACACTGCACCCCTCACACATTGCACCACTGCTCCTATACCCTACTACAGCCCCATATCCCAGCAGACCCCAGGTAAGTTTTCAAACTGTTCTTAAACGGTTTGACTACTTACTCTGGGAGGGGGTCCTGGCCCTCCTGGCACCATAACCACTACACAGAGCAGCAGTGGTTATTGTGCATGGATTATTTCTTTAAATAATCTACAAGTGCCCCCGTAGCCAGCCAGCCAGCCCACAAGCCAACCAAGCCACCAGTTAGCCAGCCCACAGGCCAGCCAGGCCAGCAGCCAGCCACAGGCCAGTAGCCAGCCCACAGACTTACAACAAGCCACAGGCTTACAGCCAGCAAGCCCACAGCCTGCCGGCAGTAGCCAGCAAGTCCACAGCCTGCCGGGAAGCCACAGCCTGCCAGCCGCAGCCAGCAAGCCCACAGCCTTCCAGCAACAGTAATTAAGGTAGGATGAGCCAACTTGGCCTAGGTATCAGCAAGCTATGTTGTGTTGCTATATTGTAAATAGGAACCAGAGTGTTGGAGAGACCCCCCTCCAGGCCCCCATTAGACTCCATTGTAGTCTCTAATGGGGCTCGAGTAGATTCTTTCTAACACTCTCTAAATAACACTGAGATAGCCTCTGCTAGAAAGACCCCCCCCCTCCATGGCCCATTAGCCCTCAATTGTAGTCTCTACTGGGGCCTTGAGGGGATTATTGCACTTTTGTTCCTTGTGTCTAAAGATTGTGTAGGCTGTGGCTGGAGGCGGGACAAGGGTGGGGCTTGCTACGGAGCATGGGTGGGGCCTGTAAGGGGGCCCTTGATTTATTTTGCCCGTGGGCCCTGAGGGTTCTCAGTCCGCCCCTGCTCTGGGTCCTTTACACACTAGATCTCCTACACACACACACACACTGCACCAACTACACACACACTACATCCTTGTCAGCAAACACATACAACATTCTCTAAACACACCCTCTCTACAACCCCTACACACACTATGTCACCTATACACACACACTACAGCCCGTATGCACACACTCGCTACATCCCCTATAACACTATGCCCCCTATACACACACTTTCTACAGCCCCTAGCCACACATATTACACCACAAACACAAATGAAATTGACCTATTTACACAATACCACACCACACTCTACACACACGCAATCCCACACAATCCCATAAGCAGGCTCCAAACACATGCACCATACACTTTCCTGGCCCTTTTGTCCTCTGGTATTCCACTTGTGGAGACACCAGAGACAATTTAAAAGCAAACACAGCGCAAGCATGTTATTAAATTTGCTTGCGCTGCGCAGAACAAATACAGGGCCTTTTTCTAAAGCCAGAGCTCTTCAGCGGGGCTCTCCGCATTGAACCAACTTGCTCACTTTGAGAGGGGGCGTGCTCTTCATTAGTGATGACAAAACACACCCTCTCTGGCCCCGCCCCCTTATTAGGGGGCCGCTCTGATTGAAAAATGCCCGGGCCTAATTTTTTTCCCAGTCCGGCCCTGCTGTCAGAACATAGAGTCAGAGTCAGATGCACACAGTCCAACACACATAGTCACTCGCACACCGTCACACAGTTACAGGCAGACAGTCCCACACAAAGTCACAGGCAGACAGTCACACAGGCAGTCACAGGTAGACAGTCACACACACAATCACAGGCAGACAGTCTCACACACAATCACAGACAGTCACACACACACACACACACACACACACAGACAATCACAGGCAGACAGTCACACACACAGTCAAAGACAGTCACACAGACAGACACAATCACAGTTACACACAGCACACACTCTCTCTCACTTACAGTCAGCTTGGGCTGGAGGAGTGGATTCAGTGAGTCCCTGGTGTGTTGGAGTTGGGGAAGCAGGGACTCCTTCCTGCTTCACCTCTGTGTGAAGCAGTAAGAGGCTGTCTTTAGCTCCGCCCCTGCATCTGACTTGGCTCCGTCCCCACAGCCAATCTGGCTCCGCCCCCAACTCTCTGTGCAGGTCTCCTGCTCCTGCTCCCATCCCCTGTGTGTCTGAGCTGTGTCGGCTGCCTGGCGCCCCTGCTGCTATGGTGCCCTGTGCAGTCACACAGCTCACAGAACCCCAAGCCTGGTCAGCCCTGGTGGCACCCCCCTACTTAGTGGCACCCAAGGTGGACGGCGCCCCCCCACCCCAACCTTAGTACGCCACTGCTATTGAGGAGCTCTCTGAACTCTGCAGCAAGCCTTTTACAACTACAATTAATTTTATAGCATTAACATATTATGCATCGCTCTACAATAAGTAAAAAAGAGAATCGATTAAATCTAACAAAACAGCTTACAATCTAAAAGCATATGGCTGAATTATCTTGGTGGGACACACCACTACAACCATGTGCCCATGATCCATGTCCAATTAGCCCAGTCTGTCCCTCCATCTTAATTCTCTGACATCTGTTTTTTTATTATTCTTGATTTCCTGATTTGATTTCTAAGTTCCAGTATGGTTGCCATGGTGTTACAATTAAGAATTTCACTTCTCTGCAGATAACATTTCTAGCTGTAACAGAATATGATTTGTTTATTAGACATTGTCTAAAAATCTAACTTATTTTGAGGCTTTAGGGTACTATGAGGTACATTTTCATGTTAAATAAACTAATCCAAAACCAAACAAAATAAAAATCATAAAAACAATAATAAAAAAGGCTGTTTTTTAAAATGAACCTAAGCAAGTATTGTTTAGTATCGGTTTCTCTGAATAAAGTCAGTCTGGTTTTAGCTTTCCTTCACTAATCTTTTATGTTTAAGGTTTCTTTCAATCACTAGACTGCTGCATAGAGTACTGTGATTAAGGTAACTAATGTTCCTGTTGCGCTATAATTGGCTTTTGTAAATTGTGTTCCTAGTTTGATTTTTATTTTACTTGTAATAGCATTGTGTGTTTTACATCATATACTTTGATCCACATCACAGGGCCATGTTTTCACCCCTTTCTTTAAAATGTTGTGATATTATGATATTTTTTCATATTTCACATACAATTAAATTTTCCTGTGCCTTCCATAAAGTAGTCACTTATTTCAGAATTTTCACTTTTTTAAGCTCTAAGACCTGCAAGAACATTTTCAATTTTTTTTTTTTTTTAAATTATCTTTGTGGGACATACTACACTATATTCAGTTATATTCTTCTGTTTCCACATATTCAACTACTCCTGAGGATATATATACCCCAAAAAGTATATTGTGGCTCCCTCACTCCTTTTGATTTTACCTAAAGTATTTTTTGCTAAAAAACAAACAAACAAAAAAATATTCTGCTTAGTTACATTGCAAAATACCTTGCATTTGTGCTGTGACATTACCAAAGTAGTATAACGCCCATTTTAGTTTTTGAAACTTAGAAAATGTATGCCTGGTCTATTAAACATTTTAGGAAATACAAATTTCTAGATAAAAGGTATACATTTGCAGAAGTAATTCTCCTTGTGCCTCATGTTGAGCCTTTTTGAATTTTTTCAATAGCCGCATCCAAAAATTAAGGATTGTTTAGCATCAGGTGGAATTAGAATAGGCTTGCTGTAAACGTGTCTGGATTGTATACCCCATCACTGCCAGACAGACATTGCCTGACTTGAAATCATCTGAATTAAGGTCAATTACAAATTAACAGCAGAAAAAGCCTGACTCTATGTCCGTCCAAAACCATTATGTTCCTTTAACCCCTTAAGGACACATGACATGTGTGACATGTCATGATTCCCTTTTATTCCAGAAGTTTGGTCCTTAAGGGGTTAATCCTACCAATAACTTTATATCCTCCAGATCTCTAAAAAAAACATAACTTACCTAAAATCCTCTAATCTTAAACCGATCGTTATCCTAATACTTCAATGGAAGTTTCTCAGTGTACACAATACAGAGTACCATGTGAGAGTTCTGCACTGTGTGATAGTAACCAGAGAGAGTATATCTCTCTTTCTGCTGTTAATCCATAGCATGGTTGAAGGAGCAGTGCAGAATGATGTACATGTCATGACAACTTTATTATTTATCTTTAGCATTCTTAACTGGTGGTCATCTTGCATTTCTATCACTTGTAAAGGAATTCCACAAAACAAACAATAGTTCTTGCCCCACACAATATCTGTAGCCTCCATGTAGCTAACTGGAATTACCAAAATGGAAAACCCACTTGAACTCAAACTGTAGAGGGCTCCCACAGGAGTTGCAGAAAATTATAGTTTTCAAAATCATAACTATAACATCCAAGTCCAATTAGTGGCAACGGTGAACATTATTCACCCAGGGCAGAGACTCCGTTGAGCACCTCTTATTTTTCTTCAAGTCCGGGGAGCAAGTGCACGCTGGGATCAGTGATATTGTGGAGGAGGATGGCTGTCAGGTGAGGAAACGCAGCACTAGGTTCGACACGCACAGGTCGATTACATACTTCTCTTTAGGCCCTGCCCCTGCATGATTGGTGACTGAGGAGGCAGGGGCAGCAATGACTACCTGTGGGGGGCAATGCCTAGCGCAAAGACAGAGCACCTGTGTGATCCTCAACCCCAGGATCGGATCTGGAGTTTCCACGCAGGGAAGAGAATGGAGGGGGCATCTATCAGTATGTGATGAGGGACTATAGCAGATCTTGAAAGTTTGCTGTCTTGGTAGCGAGGAGCCAGTGTAACTATATCTCAGTGTAAGTGCTATGTTTGTTTATTGCACTTAAATGAAGTTCCTTGAGAAAACGGAGTTCCTCTATCGTCTTGAACCACAATCTCAGAGGCAGGGCAACCCACTGCTGCCAGAAAAGTGGGACCAACTGTTTGTATTATGAGGGACACTTTGTAACTAGAGGTTGCTGTTGTAGTGTGGTGTAACAGCAAGGGAGAGCCTGAAAGGAGGGAGTATGTCGTGTATTTTCTGCCAGAATTTGATCAGGAGACAGCCCACCATAAGTGAATGATGTTGTCCTGCTCCTGACGCATGCAGCTTTCATCATTTCTAGGATCGATCTATCATATGCAAAAATGTAGCTGCATGATATTACCAAGATAGCAGTTTGTTAGAGTATTACTGGAGCAATAGTGTGTAAGATCACAAATCTCTTCCCACTGGAAAGGGAAAGCAGGGAGAGCCTTGGGCAGAAGAAGAAGTAGCAGGGTAAGAGGAGGATCAGGAAAAGCCTTTGGCAGAGGAGGAGTAGGGATAGCTTTTGGCAGAAGAGGAGCAGGGAGAGCCTGGGGTATGAGGAGCAGGGAAAGTCCGGGGTATGAGGAAGTGCAGGGAGAGCCTGTGGCAAAGAAGGAGGAACAGAGAGAGTCTTGGGCAGAGGAAGGAGGCCCTGGGGAGATAGCGCAGCTAAGCGGACAAGGGCACATGTAGTGTGGGGATAGATGCATGGGATTGGTTGGGAAAGAGTGTGTGGGTGGGATTATGTTCTGTGTAAGTTAGTGTGGGGGAGGTCTTACCTCAGTGCCACTTGGGATTCAGGCCAGCAAACAGCTTCCTGTCCTGCTGCTCCTGTTTGCCTGGACCTGCAGATTTACACAGCTTGAGGGATGGAGGTTGAGGCTTTCTGGCTTCCCTCAGGGCTGCTGCAGCATGGATGGTGGCTGGCAACTCCTGATTCAGGTGCTCTCCTCTCCTGGATCCTCTCCCCTGGGTGGCTACTGGTATGGGTGCTCCCCCCCGCGGCCTCTCTCCATCTGGGGCCTTCCCTGTGGCCCATGCTCCCCTCTCCCCTAGTGGCTGCCTGACTCCTCTCCCCTGGGGATGGCTGCTGGTGTGGGTGCTTCCCCCCCCCGCGGCTTGTGTCCCTCTGGGGCCTTCCCTGTGGCCCCTGCCACCCTCTCCCATGGTGGCTGCCGGTGTGGATGCTCCCCCCCGCGACCTGGGTCCCTCTGGGGCCTTCCTTGTGGCCCCTGCTCCCCCCCTCCCCTGGCTGGCTGCCGGTGTGGGTTTTCCCCCCGTGGCCTGTCTTCATCCATCTGGGGCCTTCCCTGTGGCCCCTGCTCCTGGGGGCCGCGATGGTGCCGGCCAGCATTCCTGCCCGCCAGCTCCGCCACCCCCACTGATGCTGCTCCTCGGGCCCGGTTGAGGAGGTGGAGCCCGGGCCCGAGGCTTCACCCGGCCGCATGACTGAGGCTCCAGACACGCGGCCTACAACTGCCACGGAGGATGCGCGGCCTACCAGTGAGGATGGCGCCCGGGGGGGTCTCTCTCCCCTGCACCCCCTCTTTTTTCAGTTCCCCCCCCTTCTAGTCTTTGGTTTCTCCCCACCCCTGTTGGCGCTTCGGGGGGGGGGGGGGGCTCATGTCCTCCCCTGGTGTCCCCCTGTTTTCTTTCTGTTCCTGTCGGTCCTTCTTTCTTTCCCCGCTTTTTTCCACTCTCTTTGTTTCCCCCCCCTTCCACTCTCTCTGTTTCTCTCCTCTATGTCCTCCCCCCCCCCTTTCCTCTCTTCCCCTGCTCTTACCTGTTCCTGGGTCTTCTCTGCCTTTTGCTCTTCTTCTCTCTCTGCCTTTTGCTCTTCTTCTCTCTCTGCCTTCTGCTCTTCTTCTCTCTCTGCCTTCTGCTCTTCTTCCCTCTCTGCCTTCTGCTCTTCTTCTCTCTCTGCCTTCTGCTCTTCTTCTCTCTCTGCCTTCTGCTCTTCTCTCTCTGCCCTCTGCTCTTCTCTCTCTGCCCTCTGCTCTTCTCTCTGGTTACTTAACTCGACTGCCTCCTCTCCCATTGTTTGGTTCTCGAAGCCGGGTTTTCTCGCCTGCGTCCATGTCGTTGGGGTGCTCCAATTGGGGCTTGAATTCCTGGGTAAGGATGGTGGAGAGTTCAGGGGGCATTTCAGTCCGGTTAGGGGGCGGCTACAGACGCCCCAAGGCTGGGCGTGCTTGTGCCACTGGTTCACAGGGCTTGAATGGTGGGGGTCAGGGTGGTAGGTTCCTTGGGTTAACCCTGCCAGTCTCCAAATGGATTTCTCTCCGCGGTTAATGTCTCTTCCCCCTCCCCCCCACCCCGGAATAAGGATGGTGGAATGCTCATATGTCATTTGGGACAGGAGGCGGGGGGCGAGTGGTTGGATTTTACGCTTTCGGGAGTGGAGGTTCGGTGGTCTGGCGCCAGATACATGAGGGAGGTGTTGCTCCTCCTCATCCTGGGTCAGCTGTCCCGGCTCCTAGGGGTACCGGGGTTTTTTGTCATCTGTCTGGGTGGAATGACCTGGGTTCGGTGGCTGTTTGGGATTTGGGTGCTCTTAAATCTGGACATGTTACGCATTCTGTTTCTTACCAGAGGTTCTCAGGGGCCGGGCTGAGGCTATCGCCCGTTCCTGTTGGCAGTGCGCTCAGCAATGTGAGTGCCCTGGTGCGCTGCCATCGGGAATCGGACGAGATGGGTTTCTAGTTTTGTCTTGGGGGATTCCAGTTCACCTTGGGGTTTGGCCGGATGTGGCCTAGTTATCTTGAGGGGATGGGTGTGCTTGCTGGAGGTCGGATGAGGCCTATGTTAATGGTGCAGTGAGGAGGACTCTGGCTGGAGTTGAAACGCGGTTGCTGCTAGACCAAAGTATTGTATCTAGGACTTTTTCTTATTTACTCTGCAGTGTTTTATTTAGGCTTTGTGCTTAGTATACAAATAACAAACAGAAAATAGTGCGTAGGCGCTTCACTGAAATTTAGACAGTTCTGTATATAATAAAGATATACAATAAATGGTGTAACCGGTAACCTAGTGCTTCCCCAATGCACTAAATTTACATAAGGCAAAAAGAAACATTTACCAGTATATACACCTCCCCAATGTGATCACAGCAAAAATTTGTAATATTACCAATATAGGACCAATATGGGACTGGACTGTATTGCAAACAGCGTGGAGCTGGACTTGGGTATAAACAATATAGGACCAATATGGGACTGGACTGTATTGCAAACAGCGTGGAGCTGGACTTGGGTATAAACTACAATAGAAAAACAATAAAAAACAACAACATAGTGTAAACTGTATAATAAAAAATGTGTAGTAGGTAAGTATGTGACTCTCACTCACATTCTCCAGAGCCGTACCAGGCTCTGTAAAACAGGCTCAGGGGTGCCAGTACTGGCTAACGATCCAGGTGATCCAGATAGATGCGACTCCAGAATTTGGATGCAAAATATATTTATTGTATAAAATTTTTTAAAAAGGTATAGGCACTAATGGGCACTATGGGGGTGTGCTTAGTATATTTTACTATTTATACACTGCGTATTGTCCCTGTTTTAATTGTTTATTTATTCAATAAATGTTGGATTCTGCACTTTGTATCCTGTGCTGCTCTCCTCAAGGATATCGTCTTAGCCTTTTTAGGCACCCTCCTGCATATTATATAGAGCCTGGGACGGCTTTAAATCCTGTGAGTTTTACTCTACATGAGGAGTCTATCATTATATATATACACATTTTGTGTTATTTGTGTTGGGTTATTTGTGTTTTTTAGATTGATCATGAATTGTCATTTCATTTACTGGTGCAGTATTTATTCTATGTTAATCTAGCACTGCTAGAAGTGGTGGAACAGGCCATGGCTGGTTGTGGTGGGGTCCCCTGCTGATTTTAGGTGTAAAACAGCGGGGTTGTGGCGGGGGTATGTCCTTGCCAATTGAGTTTGAGGGGTTACGTTTAAGTATAGGGAATAAGATGAACAATTTTTTTAAGGTCTCATCCTCCCCTGCTTCAAAGGTTTAACATTAGGTTGCCTGAGGTCTCGTGCCCATCGAGTGTGGATAAGGTCGGCTGATGGTGGGCATTGGAAAGATATGATTTTTATGACGAGGGGGGAGGTGAGAGGAAGTGGTGATTAGGAACCACTGTATGTTTATTGGCAAGGACAGTTGGGTCACTGTATAACACTATGTGTGGAGTTATATATGTATATATGTTAATTTATGCTTATTTATGTCTAACGTTTTTGGTTACAGAAAAATAAGAGATTTAATAAATAAAGTTATGGATGTGTTAAGCAGTAATTTAGTTTGTGATAATAAATGCGGTGGCCTGTTCATCCATACTAAGTGGTCTGTCGTTATTGGGAGGTTGAATGGGGTTAGTTTTTGTTCTA
The DNA here is from genome assembly GCF_036172605.1 of Pelobates fuscus. Lineage (NCBI taxonomy): Eukaryota > Metazoa > Chordata > Amphibia > Anura > Pelobatidae > Pelobates > Pelobates fuscus. The sequence continues at coordinate 239,397,060 of NC_086318.1, forward strand.
GGCTGCATCGCGATTCCCCACTACGTACATACAAGGAGCAGGAGAGCCTTTGGCAGAGGAGGAGCAGGGAGAGCCTGGGGTATGAGATGAAGGGAAAGTCTGGGGTATGAGAGAGTGGGCCTGGGGCAAATGAGGAGGAATAGAGAGAGCCTTGGGCAGAGGAAGAAGGATTAGCGAGAGTCAGGGGTATGAGGAAGAGCAGGAAGAGCCTGCAGCATGAGGAGCAGCAGGGAAAGCAGAGAGAGCCTTGGGCAGAGGAAGAAGGATCACGGAGAGTCAGGGGTATGTGGAAGAGCAGGAAGAGCCTGCAGCATGAAGAGCAGCAGAGAAAGCCTGCAGGATGAGGAGCACCAGGGAAAGCCTGCAGGATGAGGAGCAGCAGGGAAAGCCTGCAGGATGAGGAGCAGCAGGGAAAGCCTGCAGGATGAGGATCAGCAGGGAAAGCCTGCAGGATGAGGAGCAGCAGGGAAAGCCTGCAGGATGAGGAGCCTGCAGGATGAGGAGCAGCAGGGAAAGCAGAGAGAGACTTGGGCAGAGGAAGAAGATGCAGCGATAGTCTGGGGTATGAGGAGGAGCAGGGAAAGCCTGGGGCATGAGGAAGTGCAGGGAGAGCCTGTGGCAAAGAAGGAGGAACAGAGAGAGTCTTGGGCAGAGGAAGGAGGAGCAGGAGAGCCTTTGGCAGAGGAGGAGCAGGGAGAGCCTGGGGTATGAGATGAAGGGAAAGTATGAGGAAGTGGGCCTGGGGCAAAGGAGGAGGAATAGAGAGAGCCTTGGGCAGAGGAAGAAGGATTAGCGAGAGTCAGGGGTATGAGGAAGAGCAGGAAGAGCAGAGAGAGCCTTGGGCAGAGGAAGAAGGATCACGGAGAGTTGGGGGTATGTGGAAGAGCAGGAAGAGCCTGCAGCATGAGGAGCAGCAGGGAAAGCCTGCAGGATGAGGAGCACCAGGGAAAGCCTGCAGGATGAGGAGCCTGCAGGATGAGGAGCCACAGGGAAAGCAGAGAGAGACTTAGGCAGAGGAGAAGATGCAGTCTGGGTATGAGGAGGAGCAGGGAAAGCCTGGGGCATGAGGATCAGCAGGGAAAGCCTGGTGTAAATTAAATGCATGGGAGCCTGGGGCAGAGGAAAGAGAAGCAGGGAGAACCTGGGGCAGTGGAAGAGCAGACAGAAAAATGTATACATTTAAAAAAAAAAAAACAGCAACTATATTAAAAACAAACAAACTGCGAATATGAGGGGAACAATTTGTGGAAACTGACTGCCAAGGGATACTGAGGAGAAAAAAGGTTAGGAACCAATGCTCTAGAACCTATAGCCATTCATAGTGCGGACATGGGAAAAAAAGAAGGAGAAAATGCGCCATGGCTTTGCTTTACTACTACATTATTATTATTAATTATTATTATTATTTATATAGCGCCAACAAATTCCACAGCGCTGTATAATGGGTGGACTAACAAACACAAAATTGTAACCAGACGAGTTGGATGCATGGGAACAGAGGGTTTGAGGGCCCGCTCCCTTACATACTAGAGGGATGGAGTAAAGTGACAAAAGGTAAGGTAGGAGTAGAAAAGTAGGTTGCTATAATAGTATTCACTGAAGGCTTAGTGTGTTGATGACAGTTGCAAGAGAGGAATCAGGATGCCAATATTCTGCAGTTTACACCATCATGTGGCACAGATGGGAGAAACATTGAACAAATGCCATAATTGCCGTGGGATGTCTTAGAAGTAATCAATAACTGTCATAAGCAATTTGGCAGTTCACTGGTCTTCATTATTGCATTTAACATATAAATGCAACTCTATTATAATATTTATCTGTATATACAGTATCCTTAAACATTTTAAAACATTACTGTGTACTCTCTTCAGGACACCTGAAAACAAGAGAACAAGAGACATCTCAAAATATTCTTCCTGGAATATACATACATCCTGGAACAAAAGTCAGTTTATTCTCACATGTTATTCAGCAGGTAAAACGTCTGCTAAAGTGTAAAAATTAACCTGTTTGTAAATTCCTGAGCCTGTGGCTGGGACACCTGCAACTTCACTGCTATAGGCAGCACTTTCCAGTCATGTAGGCATTTATGGTTCACGTGCTCACATGAACATTAACTCTAAACACCAGATAAAGGTGAAATTCACAGTTTCTGTTTACAGTGCTACTTTTACAACCAAGACATGTATACAAAAGTCACTACAGCACATATTTAGAGTGCACACTGTATCTAAACCTCTAGTATTTACCTTTGAAGATTTTTCATTTAGTTATCTGCTAATGGTTATCTACAGACATGGTCTAGCTATAAACAGTTCTGTGTTTTTGCAGGTGGGTTTCAATTCACTTAGAATTTACTATAATTAAACACATGTTTAGCTAACCTGGCTCCACCTGCAATATTTAAAACAAGGTGATGAAGGGGATGAGTCTTAGGTAAGTACTTATTTCCAGCTTAGCCATTGTGGTCTACAATTAGCAATTCTCTTGTCAATTCTCTAAAATGTTCAGTTTAGTGAACAGCCTCTATGGTCATTATGTGCCTTTAATGGTCATTAAAATCCATTGATGTACTGACTATGTCCTCAATTAGAATCCTAAACTTGTTTTCTTGTGATAATAGTTATTGAACTTTAGTCAGTATTGCATGTTTAATTTTCAACACAATAACAATCCACATAAATATCCTGGTTTCTGTTGTCAATGGCAGCACAATTTCCAATTGCTACCAACTTAAATGTGGACTTACATTTTGTAATTGTAATTAATCACTTAATCTCTAGATTGATATGTCAAGATCGGCAGTTTAAAGAAACACTTCAAGCACCATAACAACTATAAAATGATGTATTGGCTATGGTGCCTGGGGATACCAGGGGTCCCACCAAGTGCCACTCCATACCTCCTCTACCGCTCAGTAAAATTTAATGTTCAGTAGTTTCCATTAGTTCTCCTGTGTGGCGGGAGCTTCCTGCTCTCACGGAACAGTGATGAAGGCAGGGAGTGGTGCGTGACAGATCCCAGTTAGGAAATCAACCCATTCTAAAGTGATTTGACTACTTACAATGGGCAGTTGCCAGGGCACTTCTGAAACTATGACCACTAGGACACGCTGTTAAAGTGTTCTTTAACAACAACATTGATAGATTTTGTCGCATTATAATCAAATCAATTTTTGACAAACGTATGTGTGTTCAAAGCAGACATTTTGAGAACACAGGACATGTATGTTTTTGTTGTCGTCACTTTTACTTTGTTATATGTGGTCTATGTACTTTATTTGCTTGTGTTTGTATATTTATTGCCAACATATATATGTTAACATATATGTCAATACATATAATAAAATATATGCAGTATTTTGTTTGCTTTGCTCATGCACGCTGTTAAGCTGGATACCTTTTTAGTTGTTTTTTTATTTAAAAGTGTTATCAGTGTTTTATTAAGCAATATAGGTTGTTGAGTTTGATAGGCGAAATTACTTTGTTAATAATTGCTTAAAAGAAACTGCTTAACTGAAGATGTAGCGTTCTTTTTTTGCTGAACCAAATCTTAAATTTTAATTATAAAATGATAGATAGTGATTGAGCCCTATATTGAATCCACAAAAACCTGCACTCTGGGGTAGCATACAGATTCTCTGCCTGGTGCTGATCTGCAATAAACATAAAAATATTTTCTGTATTTCACTCCAAGGACTTTACTCACAGTTGTAAATAAAACTTAGCTTTTATTCAAACACACACACAAAAAAATAATAAATAATAAAATATGTATAATGTATATATTTTTTTTTATTATAAGACACCAAAATACCAAGGTATTGCAGTATGCAATGATACCTTTTTTATTGGACTGACATAATATTTCAAAGACAAAGCTTTCAAGAGTTTTCTTCTCTTCCTCAGGTCTGAAGCAATACTGACCAATCTGATAGAGTTAACACTTAAAACAACTGATGTTAGAGAAGTGGAGGGGTGGGGTGTCCTAAATAGCAGAAAATGTGCCTGAAAGTGAAAGGTGAAAATAGCCAGAAAAAGTAAAAAACAAAGGAGAGTCAATAAGCTAGTTAAAAAGAAAAAACAAAACAAAAACAGCAGAGCAAAGCTGTATGTAGCTGCATATATGAATATTTATAAGTTTTGTTTTGTGAGTTTAGCTGTATATTCCTTGATGGGGTCCTTGTCCAGTTTTTTGTAGTAGTTTACATCGGACAACTGTCTGTTCCCTTCTCTAATGTAGTCCTAGGTGTTAATGACAACTACTGATCTACCTTTGTCAGCCGGTTTAATCATGATGTTTTTATTATTCATCAAGTTATCCAAGGCATTTCTTTCTATAGGGGAGAGGTTGTATGTGATTTTTTTTTTCCGCTAGTGTGGTAATAAGGGATGCCACTCTCAGGCAAAAACTTTCAATGTAGCTGTACAATTTAATGTTATGTCCTGCTGTCAGTGTAAAATATTTGTTCTTTTTCCTACCATTATTATCCTGGTGGAGAGTGGTGATTTTTTGGCATACAAGAATTCCTTAAGTATCATTCGTCTGAAAAATTCTTCCAATTCTGATTATAACTGGATGTGATCCAGTTTTGTGCTTGGACAGAATGTTAGCCACTTGGATAAGATTGATTTCTCGGGTATTGACAGGTGATGATTGGAGAGGTTAACAATCCCAGTATTGTCCATGCAGTGTTCGTGGCTCAGTTTGGTTTGGGTCATTGGTAGCTCCGGTGGGAGTTGGTTGATTTTCAAAGGTACAATCAGTTAATATTTCATTTGGGCGGGACAAAACGAAAGATAAATATGACCTGTCCTCTTACCTACCCCCAATCTCCCCCATCTGGAGAAACAAACTATTCCCACCAGGACTAACCCCGGCACACTTCGCGAGCTTTGATAACAGAAAAATAGGTAGATTACAACACCTATACGCAGCAGACACAATCATTGCCTAGAACGACTTACCAGACAAAGACACACTAACCACATTCGACCACTTTAGATATCTCCAACTCAGAAGTTTCACCTCCACACCCATCAAACAGGCAGGCACAGCTCCCTCACACGATTTGAACGAGATAGCATGGAACACCCAATGAGAAAGGGCCAAATCTCAAACCTCTATGTCACTATAGCAACACACCCTACCCAGGTGAAGCTCCCCTACATCAGGGCATGGGAAAAGGATTTAGGCACACTGGAAGACCCCACAGAGTGGTCTGATATATGGGAAGCCACAGCCACAACTTCAATATGCGTCACCCATAAGGAACAAGCATATAAAATGCTGTTCCGATGGTACTTGACGCCACAAAGACTAGCCGCTATGAGAGCAACTCACCCCAACCTTTGCTGGAAAGGATGCGGAGAGCTAGGCACTTTCCTCCACTGCTGGTGGTCATGCCCTAAACTGAAACCTTTATGGCAAAACATCATAGCCCTGATCACTAGACTATTCGATAGGCCATGCCCCATGGATCCCTGGCTACTATTGCTATCCAAACCCATTGACACCTACACAAGAAGGGAAAACAAACTAATCGCAAGAATAACGCTCGCAGTCCGCACAGCGATCGCAGAACAGTGGGCAACACCACACATTCCCTCGCAAACCCCCATCACACACAAGATACAGGATAGCACAAACATGGACAGCCTCACAGCCCAAATACACGAGACAACCACACAATATCACAAGATCTGGGACCCATGGCTAAACGGAGACACTTCACTACCCTGGTAGATAACATCCACTACAAAACGTTCCACGATGGACCCAACCCTCACAATGCCGCACCAACAGAGACACACCCATGCTGCAGCACACCCGCAGCACCTATAGTATGCAAATTAAGACCTGTGACCCCGACGTGGGGAAGGGGGGACCAGGGGACTGGCCGATGCACCCCTACCTTACACGACTCAAGTCACACCCTGGCTTTTCATGCCACTGTCCTACCTCCCTCCTCCCCCACTAGTGTACACAACACAGAGAAACAATGAATATCACGACAGATTTCCACCTATAAATCAACTTCCAACGATAGTATACAGTAGCAGACACAGACAGACGTGTCAATAGGACCCCTGGAACGTCTTGGAAGTCAAGGAAACTCCAACAAAGCTCAGGGACAAAACTAAGCCACCGACAAAAGGACTAAACGACAGAAACCGCAGAGCCCACAGACAGACTAGCGCCTGCAAAAGCCATTAGCAAGAAATAGACACCACACCCACAGACAACCCTGAAAACCGGCCCAAGAGGCCTGAGGAACCAAAGACTGGGACAACACAAGCGCAACCACTCACCAGACTGACAAGACATAGCTGTCCTCATGGCAAACCATGGAAGCACCCTGATGACTAACCTACCCTTACCTACCCAAACAACGAACTGTCAAACATTGAGTCTTAAAAACTGAATAGGCTCTGCTAAAGATGTTTGTACCTCTTTAGATCTCTGCTAAAGATGTTTATACCTATGTTAGAGTAAAACATTATTTGGAGAAGGTAGTGTTAGTTATAGCGGGTAAGATGTATGATATATTAAAATCAATCTTATATCAGAATAAAATAAAGCAGCTGTTTTCTAGATGTGTTAGAATGTTGGAGCCACTGTATAGTTCTGTTCCTCCCATTGCTATTAAAAAATGGAATACTGATTTAAAAATAAATATAGAATTAATGGAATGGCTATCTACCTTCCAAAAAATTAATAAATATGTTCACTCCTTTGCATTGATAGAAACACACTTCAAGATGGCTAATCAATGGTATATGACGCCAACTAAAATATAAAAATTTGATACAGCTATGGATATAAAGTGTTGGAAATGTAGAGAGGAAAAAGGGAATTACATCCATATGTGGTGGTCATGTAAAAAAGTGATTGTGGTATGGCAGTGGGCTCAGTATATTATTCATACATGCGGTGTTAAAATATTTTTAAAACCTGAAATAATGCTATTACATTGTCAATGGCCAAAATTAAATAAAACAAAACAATTTCTAATTACTCATTGTTTAATAGCTTGTAAAATAGTAAAAGCAAGAAATTGGAAGGGAGACACTCCCTTTAACATCAAGTTAATAACAATACAGTTTGTTTACCAACTTAAAGTGGAGAAGGATCACTGCAAATATATGAATGACAACTGGAACTTATGGGATAGTTGGGGAAAAAATTTACTACAAATGTAATACCATCTGAAGTGTGATAGAGGGGTCGGAAGTCTGGAGAACTCTTGTAGGGGGTGTTTTTTGTTATTGTTGTCTTTGTTTATGTATATGAATGTTTTAATATATTTTTTGTATAAATGTAATTATAGTGAAAAACAATAAAAAAAAAGAAAGGAAAAAAAAAACTGAATAGGCTCGCAATCTATATTTGACAAAGCAATGTTGTACCCCCTCACTCTCTCTTAATTCTGTAACCCTAACACCAAACGCAAAAGAAAAACAACGAAAAATAAAGAATTTATAAAAAAAAAACATTTCATTTGGGCTTTCTTTGTGCTGCGTGAGGCCTGCCAGTTTCTTATTATTTTTCCTAATGAGACTCAGTTGTTGCTTCCTGTAGAAGTAATCCATTTCTATTTCCATTGCTTTGGTTTCGGTTGTGATTTGTTGAAGATCTTGGAATAAGGACTGCTTATGGTAGAGTGTGACGAAAGTAACTTTGCCACTGTTTTTTGGAGGGGCCTGTTTGCCAGCCCCCTGCCCCGTCTATTGCCCCTGCAATAGACCTGGCTAAAATACTTTAACTAGGCTCTGTTAGTGCAATTGGGACTTATGGTTAGTTTACCTAACAGCCACACGAACCGGAGACCACCCTGGAGCTTGTGAAGCTTAATTGATAAGCTTTGTTGCAATTTGCACGTCTGTGGTCTAAATGTTTGTCTGGGTGGCCGCAATTCCTATGGCCGAGCACGAGGTGGCGGCCATCTTGTTCACATGGAGCAAAACCGAGTATAGACTTCAGGGGAACTTAGCCACGAATGCCCTGGAACTATTTTCGGCATGAAAACTTCGTAGTTCCCGGTCGGTCCTCCAGCGGCACTTAGCTGCGATTCTATGGAACTATTTTCGGCTATGGGACCATGCCTGCGGTCGGTCAAATAAAGAACTTCCAGGAAATTCCTGAACTGATCTGGGTTATTTTTGGATATGTTGGTGTCAGGGTGGCGGTCCGATGCCCGGGACCCAGACACTGGACCGGGACACAGTATGCCTGATGTTTAGAGTAGGAGTCACAGCGTGGAGGTGGATTAGCAGGGTCTGGTGCAGGGTAACTGCACGCCCCCTGGTGTTGAGCACCAGCATTTGTGCAGCCACATACCAAGACCCTGAATCAGCTTAAGCGGATACCAGGAACTAGGAGCTTGGAAATTAAGCAGACCTCCCAGGAGCTTAATAGGGAGGCTCTGCAGCAAGATTGTATCCAGTACTAGAAACAAGGCTAAACTAGAGATAGGCACCAAACATAAAAACAAGACAGAACTAGTAGAACTCAGAACCAGAGAAGTATAGTAAGCTAAACCCAGAACATATACACAAGACAAGAGGAAAACATGAACATAACATGGGCATGACTGGACAGGACTGTACATGGACTGAGTATACAAACTAAAACAAGACAAGATAACATAGGCAAAACAAGAGGACAAATAACTAAGTACTACATATGTAAATCATGGGGATTTAGTCACACTATATGACCATACATTGCATAAGCCTGCCAACAACGCCAATGTACCCCATATCTGGCAGGTCCTACACTGCCTAATGTATGCTAAAATAACCAAAAGACATATATAGCACTTACCTGCAACATAGGGCAGAAGCAGTGAGCAGCTGCCTGCAGGAACACTGAAACATAATGAAAGATGGAAACAAACAAACATTTAAAGGAAACCTGGAGACTGGGAAATCCAGGGACGAACTATAGGAATGAACCCAGAAATCCCAGCATAAAGAAAACCAGACACAGACTAGAAAACCAAAAAAAAAACAAGGAAAACTAAGCAAGAATAGCAAAAAGAGTACTGGATACCAGAAGCCAAGGCCAGACATATCCACAGAACAGAGCAGGATGTGACAGTTGGTCACTCAGATCAGGGCAATTAGGGGATGTAACATTTGTGGGGTTTTATGCATTTTTAGGGTACTTTTGGGGTGTTTTTAAAAAGTATGTTTTTTCTGTGCTGGGAGATAATTGGATTAGATTTAGTACAGTTACTGATCCAATTATCTCCCAAGCAGAGGGGAGGGATTGTGTGCTGTCTGTGGGAGTGTTGTGCCTTGTAACTGTATTGTTAATGGTCTGTGAAGTTGCAAATCAGTCCCCCACAAGGTCCCGGGGGTGTACCCCTTGCATGGGGTTTGTCATATAAGACCAAGTGTGGCACCCATTAACCCTTTAAGTCCGGCGGACGTATATTTACGTCCTTTTAAAAGCGTCTCTAAACGCCGCAGGACGTAAATATACGCCCGCCGTTTTTTTTTTACTTACCCGGTCGCCGGTGGTCCCACGCCGGCGATCGCGGTTGGGGGGACTCCCAGGGAGCCCCCCCGCGGCAGATCTTCCTCCTCCGGCCCCTCCCGGTCATGTGAGAGTGAGGTCCTTGCGAGGACCTCACAATCACATGGCCGGTATAGCTGGCTCAGGCATTGCCAGCAGGGGGACCAACTGTAATGACAGTTGGTCCCCCTGCTGGCTGAAATCAAATAAAATAAAGTTAAAAGTGTAAAAAATAAAAAATATATATATACTTAGATCATATATATATATTATATATATATGATCTAAGTATATATATACACATATACACACATACACATACACCGTCTAGGTGTATTTTAATATTAATATATATATAATTATATATATATATTAATATCAAATTACACGTAGACTGATACTGATTAAATATATATATAATTATTGTTCTATATATATATTTATAAATAATATAAAAAAATATGTAAATACGTAAAAAAAATAAAATAAAAAAATAATTAAAAATAAAATATAAAAAAATATATAGATGTGTTTTATTTCGTTCTAACTGTATTGTGATATTAATATATATATATTTATATCAAAATACACGTAGAACGAAATTATATATATATATCTATATACATAAATATATACGTATATATCACTATATATATACCTATATATAAATAAAAATATTACAAAAAAAAAATATATATATATATACGTATATATACACATATGTATATATATACATATATTAATTCTACACATATATTTATGTAATAATTTTACATAATTAGGTATCCTAATTAATTACAATTAGCGGGACCTGCCTGACAACCCATGCTGAAAGTATAAGGAATTTAATTTGCTAGCACTATATTTAACCCTATAACTTTCCAAGACACCATAAAACCTGTACATGGGGGGTACTGTTTTACTCGGGAGACTTAGCTGAACACAAATATTAGTGTTTCAAAACAGTAAAATGTATTACAACGATGATATCGCCAGTAAAAGTGACGTTTTTTGCATTTTTCACGCACAAACAGCACTTACACGGACGATATTACTGCTGCAATACTTTTTACTGTTTTGAAACACAAATATTTGTGTTCAGCAAAGTCTCCCAAGTACAACAGTACCCCTCATGTACAGGTTTTATGGTGTTTTCAAAAAGTACAGCGTCAAATATAAGGCTTGTGTTTCATTTTTTTCACATTAAAATTCGCCAGATTGCTTACGTTGCCTTTATGACCCTATGGTAGCCCAAGAATGAAAATTACCCCTCTGATGGCATACTATTTGCAATAGTAGACAACCCAAGGTATTGCAAATTGGGTATGTCCAGTCTTTTTTAGTAGCCACTTAGTCACAAACACTGGCCAAAATTGGCGTTTTTTGAATTTTTCACACACAAACAAATACTAACGCTAACTTTGGCCAGTGTTTGTGACCAAATGGCTACTAAAAAAGACTGGACATACCCCATTTGCAATACCTTGGGTCGTCTACTATTGCAAATGGTATGCCATTATGGGTGTAAATTTGTTTCCTGGGCTACTATACAGTCTCAAAGGCAACGTAACCAATCTGACGAATTTCAATTTCAAATGTAACACGCTATATTTGACCCTGTAACTTCCCAAAACACCATAAAACCTGTACATAGGGGGTACTGTTTTACACGTGAGACTTTGCTGAATACAAATATGTGTATTTTATTGCAGTAAAAGCAAACAGTATTATGACATTGACAGTTAAAATGTCATGTAGAACTAAAAAAATAAAAAAAATCTTATTTTCTCCCATGTTTTTCATATTAAATTATGTTTCATAGCTAAATATTTGATATTAAATGAAAGCCCTGTTTCCCCTGAATAAAATGATATATAATAAGGGGGGGTGCATTTAATATGAAAGAGGTGAATTACGGTTTGACAGACATATAGCACAAATGCCAGGTTTTGTTTACATTTTGTTTCGTTCACAACTTGTACATTTGGCTGCGGTGTTAAGGAGTTAAAGAGAGATTTGTTTACCCCTTCAAGTCTTGGCTCTTGTTTGGGGGATTGGAGAACTACATTCACTCTGGGGATTGCTATAATCACTATACTCCCTTGGATCACAACACTTGTTCTTATAAGAGCAGCCTGGTTCGCTCTCTGGACTAGGAGAGGTCTAGCCACTGGAAGCTGGATCCTGGTCTTGGGTCCAGGGTGGGTGGAGGACGACAAAACCCCAACCAAGCTGCGGCGGTTCGTGGGATTTACGGTCGTTATGGTGTTCCATTACAGTGCTTATGGGGCTTGCAGGTACTAGGAAGCAGCAATTGACAGAGGTACACGGTTGTGGTGCCAGGCGGTCCGTCACACAGAGTAATTTTGGTTTTCTGCCATATAGCTGGTGAATAAGGTTGTTGCGTAGTTTCTCACTGGTATATATATATATATATATATATATATATATGTATATATATATTTGTGTAAGGGGCAAATAGCCGTATATGGAGTAAGGATCCAGCATAAGCGTAGGATAGTATAAAGGGAGCAAGTCGGTTGTGGTGTGCCGAGACCGACTATACGGTAAATAAAGAGGGCCCACCAAGGAGTAAGAAAGTAAAGTAAATGGAAAGAAAAGAGAAAGTGTTGAAATGAAGAGTGGGTGGGAGGGTCATTCTGATGCTGACCTCAAGCCATATGAGTCAGGTAAGGGGTGTCCCTTATATAGGGGAGTGAATTAATTGAAGCCCCTCCCACAAATACAGGCCAAACGGCCTTAATACATATATATAAATAAAAGACAGACAGCACTACTGGGACTTAAAACATCCCTTTTATTGATTAAAGTTTCAGTTTAAAAACATACATTTTTGGGAGTCCAGACCAGCTCCCATTGTTTTACACCCCTCCACGTCACAGGTGTATAATTTCCATGTTCCTGTTACGAACCGTTATGAACAGTTAACAGCAATTTCCAGAGCTAATGGCAAGGGATTCATTAGATTTTTTCTTCATTTTGCATTGCAGACTCTATTTTTATCACAATCAATCATATTTCTAATATATGTACATATGGATATGTTTGCAGAAAAAGTACACAGATTGACATTTATTTATTTAGAAATACATTTCAAGTATGTGTTTTGTCATACTTGCATTGGTGTATTAGTAAGGTCAATTTCCCAGGGGGTTTATTCACTAAAAAGCACATTGAAGAAACTTGAAAAGAGATTTCATAGTTAGATAAAAAATAGCAGATGTAAAAAAAAAAAAAAAAAAAAAAACAGTTTCGCTGAGAAAGAGATTTTTGTTTCAATTCTGCTTAGATTTATTTACTGGGTATGGAATTGTCCAGAATTGTCTAAAATTTAGGAAATAATAGATGATTTGGGGAAAAACATTTTTATTTCATAATATAATAAACGCATAATATTTTATTTCATATTTATTATTAAAGCTAGTGTATTGTAAACTGATTTATATTGCTGTATACTGCATTATACTTTTGTTATTGCTAACAATACTGATATATGGCACCTAATCTTATTTTATTAATCTATGCATTATATATGGTTGTAGCCACATTTGTCTTAAGTACTTCTTAAATCGCTGTAGTAAAGACATTAGATTTCATAAGTATCTGAATTGGAGCCCATCCAAAAAAAGACAATGTAACTGGTTGCTACAAATACGATTTGAGGTTATACACATCCTTTACATTACAGATGTAATGACATTTTTATGTTGAACTTTTATTTGTAGGGTCTCTGCATTATTTGCAAGGACAGCCCAGGTGGAAGGTGTAACTGATGGGGGAGGATGGTACGGGATAAATACACTCAACTAAGGTTCTCCTACATGCCCTCGCAAAGTCTTTAACTCTATGCATTAGAGGGTGCAAGAAGTCTCACTATTTTGAACTGTTACACAAAGGAACTAATCCAAAAGGGAAAAAATCCTGTGAGACTATGGGATCCGTCACAGATATTATTGTGTATGTGCAAGTTTAGTAAGCATCTAGAGAGCATTGCACAAAACAATGCATTTTCCCTTCAGCTATCACAGGTGATGCCTATTGGGAAATGGCAAAAGATGAAAACTGGAATGCAATCTTTATTCTGGTTGAGTCATTTTTTGTGGCATACGTTAGTCAGAGCAGTCCCTATTATATATATATATCTTTGATTGCAAGTACGAGGTACTGTGACGTAGTGATGGGCTTAACACAATATGGCTAATGGTAGAACTGGATCCTCATATTTATTTGCCATGATAGGTGATTTTAAGTAGCATTGTTAAATGTAAAGCTGTAATTTTGTTTGTGTGTGCACTGTTCCTTTAACTGTATTTTTTTTTTTTATATATATGTTTTGCTCTTTACAGCAGCACCACTGCTTGGATATGCATGCTATAGGTGTGCACCCAATTCCCATTTGGGGGGAGGGGGGAGGAGGCAATCACTTAAATTGTGACAAGGACACTATAGTGTTAGGAATACACATTTGTATTCCTAATTCTATAGTGTTCCTTTAAGGAGGAAGTGTCTCTAGTGGATGTCTGTCTAACAGCTACTAAGGGAGTGTTCTTGGACAAATGAAAACATTGTCATTTCTCAGAAATATTTTACACTGTCTGAGTAAGGGGCAACAGCTACAGTATACTCCAAAACCTCTACATGATGTAGTAGGTTTGGTACTTAAAGGAACACTATAGGCACTCATTGAAATGGTCTGGGTGCAATGTACCTATCCCTTTTACGTCGGGGTAGGCGCAGTGTTGACCCAGCGCAGAGGGACATCGCTACTGGAATCAGGTGATTACAGTAAGGTTTTGTGAGCCCTTACAGTGCAGGGTGAGGGGCAGAGGGAGCTATAATGAAAGGAACACAATGTTTTATTACTAGCACTCCCTTTAAATAGTCTCTTTCGGTTGTTCATGAAGATTATGCATTATAGCTTCCTAGAATGTAAACTCATTTGAGCAACGCTCTTCTTTATCTTGAGTCTGTTCACATTCATTTATTTATTTGCAGTTTTACAAGCACATTATAATATGTTGGTACAATGTAAATAATAATTATAACAATAATTATTATAATAATCTCACTTACAGTGTTGGATGTGCAAATATAATCACCAGCGAACAGTAGGGGTTTGACATGAATTAAGGAAGGAAATACATTTTGTAGTTTATTTATAAAAATGCAATAAATACTCTACTTCCTTTTCATTGTCACCTGTCATTTATTATTAATGTAATTATTTAACTGTCCATTTTACATGTGAGGATATAATAACTGGAATGGTGAGAGCTAGATATGAATAAAGCAAACGTAGCAGAGTATGATACTTTAATACATCATTATAAATAGTATGCATGTAATATATAAGATGAAATCATATTACTTTGTAATTTCCGGCGGGTATGGGCATGCAGAACAACCATCTGCTGATGCATCAGGAAACACCTTCAGACATGAAATACTCAGCTACTTTCAATTTTAAAAATAAATCATATTCATGAGTGCATTTCCTTTAGTAGAGACAAACACAGTTTATTTGTAAAATCCTTGAACAATCATCTATTCAATAGAATAGATTCTATTGGCAATCATTTGTGAACCAAGTTAAACATTTGTAACAGATATTGTGACACAGAGCAGTAAGATAGGATATATGGCTAACTCTATCCCATGCCAGGCTTATCACTTTTTAGCTTGGCAGTTTGGTTTAGTATAAGTTAGTAACAGAGCTTTCATATTAATGTATGCCACAGAAAGGGAGCAAAGCCACTGGGTTATATAGTGGTGTAACAAGGAACTAAATGTTATGTGCATTAATCTTTTTCTTTATACCATACTGACTTTGTTTTCTCACTACTTTCTTTCCTTTTGTGGATAGGGAGGTGTTGTCCTCAATCTAAGTCCCATGAGTTAGAGGTGAAGCTTTTACCTTCTACAATATATTATATCTAATTTTTCTTATTGTGATTGTTGTATGTTTTAGATGATTGTCAAACTGCAGTATACAATCTTCAACACAGAATGCGCCAAAATTAAGTATAAAGTAAAAACAATGTGGAAAGCACACAGTAAAGAGTCCTGCAGACAAATAAAAAGGAATAAAAAAATAAAAATAGCCAAATACGGTCTTAAAAAAACGAGACTATAGGGGCAGGGCAAACTGACAGACAAAATGCGAAGTACAGCTTTGTACACTGTAAAGTTGTACCTTGCACCTTTGCCATGAATGAGAAATCAACAAACCTTTGTTGGTTTTTCGTTTGTGGGAAAGATGCGAGGTACAGCTTTGTACTGTGTAAAGCTGTACTCGCATCTTTGCCATGAATGACAAACCAACGAAAGTTCGGTTTCTCAATCATGGCAAAGTTGTAAGGTACACCTTTACACAGTACAAAGCTGTACCTCGCACATCTTTCCCGCAAATGAAAACCCACGAATGAGGCAAAACACAGTTTACAGTTAAAGTGCCAGAAAAACAAATTAGAGTTCCCTATAGTGTTACCCTCTTTCCATAATGTGCATAAGTTCTTAAAACCCTTCGCCACTGCTCCTCTACCGCCGAAGTCAGCTGGCGGGGGATACCTAATGCGCATGCACATTAATGGCCATGCTCGCATTAGGACTTCCCTCATAGGAAAGCATTACAGTACTGTACGTAATACGTACATGCAATGCTTTCCTATGGGGTTTCGGGTGACGCTGGATGTTCTCATGCATAGCCATTAAAATTTGAATTAACATACAAACACATCTCTAGTAATAATCCACCGACTGGGAGGTCTGTCACAGATACCAATCAAAATTTGACAAATTACCCTAATATGAAATCTTCCCATATTTAAATAAATCTGTAGGTATATTAGTTAATTCATAGTTATAAACCAACAAACAATTTGACAGGATAAATGCAATAGACCGAATGAGCCACTACCTTCTAGCTTGCCCTAGTATCTATCTAGCTGTTTCTAGGCAGTTCTAATAGTAATGTTCTATGTCATATAGTGCAACATTGGAAGGCAGACTACAAAGGAGATCCTATTAAAAATAGTAATCGCCTAACGATGGCATCCTACCTCACACACTTTTCGACACTATACTGTGCCTTTGTCAAGAGTAATCCCGCAGGATCAAGTTTGTCGGATATTTACATGTAGAAGCCGCGCCTACATGATGACGTCATGCGGCCAATCATTTGCCGATACGTTGGCTTGACTAAAAATCAGTAAAGAAACACGCCCCTATGATCTATTGTAAGACGTGCTATTTATTCCAGATGTTATTAACCCCTAAGTGTGGGGGCTCAAAAAGATCTGAATGTTCTTATCAAAATACTAAAATATAACCGGACCAAAGCTCATAAAAATTAGTTAGTGTACACAAAAAAAACAAAAAACATGATAATTGAATCATAAATAGTCTCGAAATGGTTATCACAACCCATAAATTTCCTTAGAAATTGAGAGGGAAAAAGTAAATATGCTTAAAATACAGTTGCAAGAAAAATTATGTGAACCCTTTGGAATGATATGGATTTCTGCACAAATTGGTCATAAAATGTGATCTGATCATCATCTAAGTCACAACAATAGACAATCACAGTCTGCTTAAACTAATAACACACAAAGAATGAAATGTTGCCATGTTTTTATTGAACACACCATGTAAACATTCACAGAGCAGGTGGTAAAAGTATGTGAACCCCTAGACTAATGACATCTCCAAGAGCTAATTGGAGTGAGATGTCAGCCAACTGGAGTCCAATCAATGAGATGAGATTGGAGGTGTTGGTTACAGCTGCCCTGCCCTATAAAAAAACACACACCAGTTCTGGGTTTGCTTTTCACAAAAAGCATTGCCTGATGTGAATGATGCCTCGCACAAAAGAGCTCTCAGAAGACCTACGATTAAGAATTGTTGACTTGCATAAAGCTGGAAACGGTAAGACAAATTGTCTATAAATAGAGAAAGTTCAGCACTGCTGCTACTCTCCTTAGGAGTGGCCGTCCTGTAAAGATGACTGCAAGAGCACATCGCAGACTGCTCAATAAGGTGAAGAAGAATCCTAGAGTGTCAGCTAAAGACTTACAAAAGTCACTGGCAAATGCTAACATCCCTGTTAGTGAATCTACAATACGTAAAACACTAAACAAGAATGGATTTCATGGGAGGATACCACAGAGGAAGGCACTGCTGTCCAAACAAAACATTGCTGCACGCTTACAGTTTGCACAAGAGAACCTGGATGTTCCACAGCAGTACTGGCAAAATATTCTGTGGACAGATGAAACCAAAGTTGAGTTGTTTGGAAAAAACACACAACACTAATGTGTGGCGAAAAAGAGGCACAGCACACCAACATCAAAACCTCATCCCAACTGTGAAGTATGGTGGTGGGGGCATCATGGTTTGGGGCTGCTTTGCTGCGTCAGGGCCTGGACGGATTGCTATCATCGAAGGAAAAATGAATTCCCAAGTTTATCAAGACATTTTGCAGGAGAACTTAAGGCCATCTGTCTACCAGCTGAAGCTCAACAGAAGATGGGTGTTGCAACAGGACAATTACCCAAAGCATAGAAGTAAATCAACAACAGAATGGCTTAAACAGAAGAAAATACGCCTTCTGAAGTGGCCCAGTCAGAGTCCTGACCTCAACCAGATTGATATGCTGTGGCATGACCTCAAGAAAGCGATTCACACCAGACATACCAAGAATATTGCTGAACTGAAACAGTTCTGTAGAGAGGAATGGTCAAGAATTACTCCTGACCGTTGTGCACGTCTGATCTGCAACTACAGGAAACGTTTGGTTGAAGTTATTGCTGCCAAAGGAGGTTCAACCAGTTATTAAATCCAAGGGTTCACATACTTTTTCCACCTGTTGTGTGAATGTTTAAATGGTGTGTTCAATAAAAACATGGTAACATTTCATTATTTGTGTGTTATTAGTTTAAGCAGACTGTGATTGTCTATTGTTGTGATCAGATCACATTTTATGACCAATTTGTGCAGAAATCCATATCATTCCAAAGGGTTCACATACTTTTTCTTGCAACTGTAGATATTAAAGACAACCCGTATTCACAACTATTCACAGGGTTCAAAGATTAAACATCAAAATACCTTTTTGCTTAAATATAAATATGCATTAATTAAATATATCTTTATTCATAATTATTAGCAAAGTCTAGAGATATATGAATACCAATTTGCTTAAATTTCAAAAGTAACAGAGTATTTTAAACTTCGATGATACTTTAAGTAAATATTAAAATAAATACTTAGATAAAGGGGAAAAAGGAAAATCCTTCATTAAGTCCATTTGGACTTCAATGTCTACAATCTGAATATCCAAAAGGATTCTCGTTGCCTAAGAAATTTATCATAGTCCTCTCGCCTTTGGGTTCTCTTTACCAGTTCCAAACCGCAAAAACTTAGACCCTTAGAGTCACTCACATGGCATTCCCTAAGATGTCTTGAGATGTGACTGTCCACTCGATTTTTGGGAGACCTGATGTGTTCCTGAATTCATTGTTTAAAGAGCCGAAAAGTTTTCCCAACATATTTGAGGTTGCATTGGCAGGTTAGTAAATATACTATACCTGCTGTGTTGCAGTTAAAGAAGGATTTGATTTTAAACTCATTTCTTCCTTCACTGTCTATTACACTTTTAGAATCCTTTTTAATAAATTTGCAAACAACACACCTGCCACAGCCAAAAGTGAAAACGAGAGGATTCCTAAGTCATGTTGATAATGACGGCTGTTGAAAATGGCTAGGAACCAAAATATCACAAAGGTCTTTGCCACGGCATGCTGTCATAGTCACAGTGGGGGCGAGCACCTCCTTTAGGTGTCTGTCACCAGTGAGTATTGGCCAGAATCATTGAAGTGATTCTCTCATACTCTCCCAGATGGACCATTTTGCGGAGGGGGGGGTTTGGATTCAGTCTCTTTTAACAAAAGACTATGGTCGGCCTTCAGAGCCCTCCAAAAGGCCAGTTTCAAAACTCTATTTAGGAAATATTTTTCCCTGAACTGTTGTCTTAGATATTTTGCTTTGGTATTAAACGGCTCAACTGTACCACAATTACGTCTTACCCTGGGGTGTTGATCTGTTGGGATCCCCTGTCTCAGGGGTCTTGGATGGAAACTTTCCCATCTTAGGAGGTTATTGGAGGTAGATGTTTTTTTTCAAAAGAGTAGTGTGAATAGTGTTTTGGTCTGTAATTGATATTGTCAGATGCACACAATTCAGACTGGAGTTGCCAAATTCACTTGTAAACATCATATTTTCATAACTTATATTCAAAAGTTTAACAAAATCATTGAACTCCTCGCCACACTATTAGGACGTAGTCTATGTACCAACGCCATAAAAAGGGAGGTATTTAGAAATAATGTCTGATTGTATGATTGTATGAGATTTTCCTCCCACCAAGCCAGGTGGAGGTTAGCGTATGATGGGGCACAAGCTGTCCCCATTGTAGTACCTCTCACATCGTGGTAAAACTTATTGTTGAATATAAAGTAATAGTGTGTGAAGATATACTCGAGGAGCTCAAGAGATAATTTGGTCCAATATACTGAATACCTTTTTCGGGCCTCAACATCCAAGCTACATAAAGCAGCAGAGGCCGGCACCTTCAAGTCAGAGAGAAGGGCAAGAGTTTGTTGTGTCCTTGACATAAGACTGGAGTCCTTCAACAAAGGGTCTGAGGATATGATCGATATAAATGCTCTCTTTTTGGGTCAGGTTTTCAACACCCAACACAATGGGGTGACCTGGAGGTGAGGTAAGACTTGTATGGACTTTGGCAGGCAGTAAAAGGTTGCTATCCTTGGGTGACGATTAAGAATAAATTCATACTTGTCACCCGATAGCAACCCTTCACTGCGGCCTCTGTCCAGAATTTATTTGTATTTTTGGAGAAAGTCATTTGTAGGGTCCGATTTTAGGATCCTATAAGTTTCTCCATCCTCCAGAACACTCCCAGCCATCTCAATGTAGTTATTTAAATTCATAACTACAATATAACCCCTCTTATCCGCTGGTTTTATAATGAAGTTTTTGTCATCTTTTAGGGAACTCAGAGCCTGCTGTTCTTTTTTACGAAAATTATAGTTTGGATAAAAATCCAAACTTCTGATGTTGATCTTTTCTATTCCTTTTTCATGGTTTAAAAAAAAAAAAATATTTCTATAGTTATCAAGATAGGGGGTAAAGCAACTCTTTGGTTTGAGGTTAGTGTGGTTGGGAGGGTTATCCTCATTATTCTCTTCCCATAGTTCCATCAAAGTCATCAAACACTCATATTCAGTAGTGGACATCCCCTGAGATCTTGCCTTCTTCTCTTTATTAATTTGATGATATTTATGAAGTGCCAGCTTGTGAGCAAATAGATGTAGGTCTTTTACCCACGTGGAACTGGCACAAAGATAACCCTTTCTCAAGTAGTGTGAGGTGATCCTGACTAAGGCAACAATTAGAGAGATCGATAACTCTTAGATTAACTGTGTCTGTTGGGTGCCGGTTGAAACCTAGAATCTTCTCCTCTCTCTTCCTCCTCTCCTGCCTTCCCTCTGTTTTGTGTTGGGTACCTGTTTCTGCAAATTTGTACTAGGTATACCAGGTATACATATACAATTACAGAACAGAGTCCTTATATAATCACAATTTTCCTTCCAGGCTTCTTGATAGTAGATTTACTGCACAACACCTTTTAGAAGAGAAACAAGAAAGGACCGATAGTGCAATATGTAAATTCATAGGCAGGACACACAACACATAGGTCATAATGTCAACTCACATGTGGTGGAGCTTAAACAAGCTCTAAATATGGCAGCATACATTGGTACAAATCCCCACTAGTAGGATACCCATCTGGCAAGAATACTCAGCAGAGTAGCAATGGAGTAAATCACATAAAACAGAGGGAGGAAAAACAGCAATTGTGCTCTCTGCATTGGTAAATGTAGATATAACAAAATGTAATCTACTTACAATTTGGTGAGCAGAGAGACCGCTCTATGTGTCAGGCATAGGGGGAATAATCTCCACCAAGGATTCTTTAGATGGTTGTCCACAGTATTCACAGGTAGTGGGAAATAGTACCAGGTGATATATAATGCTCTGGAGGTAACACAAAAAAAAAATATGTGGAAAACACTAAAATAAAATCCACAACACCTTTCACCCTATATGGGCTTTTTCAAGTGGAACAAAAGCTCATACATGGTAAAATGCGTTGTGGATTTTATTTCGTTTTTTATTGTATTGTTTGGCTACCTCATCCTTTGTGTTTGCCACATACTTTTTGTCTAGAGCCTGAGGTCTGAATCTAGGCTCTTTTATATCCAAGGTCTACATTAAAGGTAGTTTCAGTATAATAAAGACTAAAGGAAAGCTAGATTCACTGACCAAGTACTATTGGTTATAAACTATATCAGTTTTATTGTTGTTGTTTTTTTAAATTCAACTCTGGTTTTCAATTTCTCTCCTTATTATGATCAATAATTATGGAAAGCTATAATTGCCATTCATTGTTCATTGTTGATATACTGTACAAAGTAAATATATCAACAACCTCTATACACATTTTGTGGTATTTATTTTTATTCATGTTGTATTTGTGGTGTTTAACTGTGCTGAGGTTTGTACATATCATTCTATGGTGTCTAATGATTTAAGTCTTCCAGTTAAACTACTTAAAAAAACAATATTAGAGTGACACATATCAAGCAATTTATGCATCATTGGCCCGTGGTCTCATCTTCAAGAAGGACCTGTAGTAGTTTTCCCCTTTGAAGTGAGCTGACAGTTCTATGCCTTATAGGTAGGCAAACAGCAACTTAATCAAAGATTCCTGTGTCATCTGTTAACCATCAAACTACAGTCATAAAGTGGCAAATAAAATGTTCCTGTTTCACTAGAGCTACCGGTAAATTATTAAGCCCCTACACTTTACACATGTATCACCTGAGCTAAATTAGGCAGAGCAGTATTCTCACTGACATGAACTGACCAGGAGGAAATGTCTGCCTTATCAAAAACTATGAGATGGGATCTGCTGCCAGATTGGAACATTTTATAGTAAAACAAAAAGCATATATAAGACTTATAATAATATGTGTTTGTGATCATGGGTCTTATTCACAATATTACTGTTAACACTAATATCAATAATAATATGACCCAAGTAAAAATACGCTTGTTAAAAATAATCTGATTATTATAAAAATACACTCTACGTGATGGCATCTATTTTAACACTGCCTGGTTTAATATTTTTAACAGTAACAGCATCCCCTAAAGCTCTTGACATTTTTTTTAGGTTAATCATTTTAAATCTCTTGAGTCTCTCATATGCCTAGTTTTAACACAACCCACGAAACCTGTAAAATTTCAAGTTTTTGTAAAAAAAAAATCAATGAAGAATGAATTCTGTTAATGTATCAGATGGTAAGTGTAAGACAAGTTCACACTTATCTATATTTGCTTCTAGGATCATCAACTATCAAAAATAATGAAAATCCAATATGCGGTTAGCCTATTTACTGGAATGATGGGATCCAACATACAGTGGAAAAGAAGAGTGTTGCACTAAATGCATTATATAATTACACATAAACAAATTGGTGTTCAGCTAGCTGCATTTAAATGGCACTTTGTATTATTACTCTTTAATTCAGTAAGTCCTTAATACTTAGCATCTGCTGATTTGATGCCATATGGTGCTCATAACTAAACAGCATTAATATTAGTAAGTCGCATTGTGTGTGTGTGGAAGTTTCTTAATGTGTTTTTTTCTCTAGTTATTGAAAGTCATTTTTTTCCAGCAAACTAAAATCTACTCAAATTCTGCTCTCTTAACATCTCTGTCCATCAATCATTCGATGTCTTGGAATTCATTGATTGGTTGAATTCAGCAAAATCTCTAACAAGAAATTCCCAAGGGGAAAAGCAAATATGTATAGGTCTTTGGAGACTATAGATGTAAATATCAAATTGTAAATATGAAGAATCTAAACTAAAATAAATGTATTGTGTATGCTTTTGTTATCATAAAATAACAATACATATTTAGTTTTTTAAAATTTATATTTCTTGCAAATAGGTTTACTCAGGTATTTCTTTTTTGCTTTGATGAAAGCTACTGTTTTGTATCTGATAAACAGTCTGTGTTAAAGGGTTTTTATGTAAGGATGAGCTTATTTAACCCCTTCAGGACGGAGTCAATAGTGCACGTTCTGATCAAAACAAAACGTAAACAAAAACTGGAATTTGCGCTATATGTCTGTTCACCCGTAGTTCCCCTCTTTCAAATTATATGCACCCACACTTATAATATATCATTTTGTTCAGGAGAAACAGGGCTTTAATCTATCATTAACTATTCATATATGGAACATAATTTATTATGAATAAAATTAAAAAAAATGTGAGAAAATTAGATTTTTTTTAAAATGTGCATTTCCGTCTGACATTTTAACTGTGAATGTCATAACACTGTTAGGTTTTACTGCAAAAAAATGCACAGATTTGTAATCAGCAATGTCTCACGAGTACAACAGTACCCCCCATTAACAGGTTTTATGTTGTTTTGGAAAGTTACAGGGTCAAATATAGAACATTCCATTTTCAAATTGAAATTTGCCAGATTAGTAATGTTACCTTTGAGACGGTGTGGTAGCCAGGAATGAGCATTACCCCCATGATGGCATAGCATTTGAAAAAGTAGACAAGCCAAGGTATTGAAAGTGGGGTATGTTTAGTCTTTTTTAGTAGCCACTTAGTCACAAACACTGGCCAAAGTTAGCGTTCATATTTGTTTTTGTGTGAAAAAAGCAAAAAACGAATATTTGGCCAGTGTTTGTGACTAAGTGGCTACTAAGAAAGACTGGACATACCCCACTTGCAATACCTCGGGTTGTCTACTTTTGCAAATGGTATGTGACTCTCTAACTTTCCAAAACACCATAAAAGCTGTACATGGAGGGTACTGTTATTCTCGGGAGACTTCACTAAACACAAATATTAGTGTTTAAAAACAGTAAAACATATTACAACAATAATATAGTCCATAAAAGTGCCGTTCGTTTGTAAAAAATGCAAAAAAACTTCACTTTTACTTAAAATATCATCGTTGTAATACAATTTACCAGTTGGAAACACTAATATTTGAGTTCAGCGAAGTCTCCCGAGTAAAACAGTACCCCCTATGTACAGGTTTTATGGTGTCGTGGAGAGTTACAGGGTCAAATATAGTGCTTGCAAATTAAATTCTCTGCACTTTCTCCCTGTCTTGTCAGGCATGTCAATCAAATTTTAATTAATCAAATCACATAATTATGTTAAAAGATTACTTAAATATACATGTAGAATTTTAATATATATACATATATATGTATTTAAATTCTACGTGTATACTAATGTAATCTTTTATGTAATTATATGTATTTATCTATATATATATATATGCGGTTATTTGTATTTTATATATAGATAGATATATATAGAATGTCATTCTAAGTGTATTTTGTTACCAATATATATATATTAATAACAAAATACAGTTAGAATGAAATTACATATGAATATATAATTTATATTAAATTTTGTTTCAATATTTTATTTATTTTATTATTTTATTTATTTATTATTTTGATTATACGTATATATATATAATATATATGTAGATCTATTATATATATAATATATATACATATTATATATATGTAACGTCATTCTAAGTGTATTTTAATGCTAATATATATATATTTATATTAGTATTAAAATACACTTTGTATGACGTTACATATATATGACGTTATATATATACATATTATATATATATAAAAATATTTTACATTTATTTTTTAACATGTTTAATTATTTTTTTTTACACCTCCTACCAGCAGGGGGACTGTCTGATATTTTAGACAGTCCCCCTGCTGGCAGATCCACAGCCAGCTATAGGGGGCCATGTGATCGCTCTTTGAGAGCGATCACATGGCCCCCGGGGGCCTCATTTGCCGTGGGAGAGCTGCCTGGGCTGTCAGGCAGCCCCCCAGAAGAGGATCGCGGCGGAGGTAAGTATAACTTACCTCCTGGGACTCAAAGCCGTTACGGCGTTCCATGCCGCCGCAACGGCTTTAAAGCCCATTATAATGGGGACGGCATGGAACGCCGTAACGGCGTTAACGGGTTAAGGACCAAACATTTGGAATGTCATGTCATGTGTCCTTAAGGGGTTAAAAGGATTCAAATGAATAATGATGATTGCTAGAACCTAGTTTCAAAAATCAAAAAGTTTACTTGAAGCCCATGGAAAAAATAGGGACATCTTATATGAATTGTCTCATAACCTGTTAAAGGGCAATATACATTCTATAATAGATTAAATATCTTCAAATGTATCTATTTCCTGATTATGTATAGTGTCAATGAGGTGTTACAAAATGCAGTATATTATGCTCCCAGCTATCAATTCTTTCATGTATTACACAATTACATTATCTAGAAAACAGAAACCACATAGCTCTTAAAATATTTATCTCCTATACAACTGATGCCTCATTTTTGAAACTTATGTTGTTGTAGATTATTTCCCATGATTCTCACTCTTCCATTTCGCTGACTGAGCATAATTGAAAATGCAGTCTGTAACATCTGGTATGCCAAAGGTTGTTAATTACTCTCTTGAACAATTGAGAAAAAACATTTGTGCCAAATTCATGATCAAGAAGAGTGATTGTGTTAATATTTATTTTCATTAACATATCAAAACATACAGAAAAAAAAAAATCATCAGAGAGATAGCATGAACATTAGGGGTGGAGAACTCAACAGTTTAGTACATACTGAAAAAAATAATGCACTGGTGAGCTCTGCAAAAAAAGCCTGGACATCCACAGAAAACAACAGTGCTGAATAATCGTTGGAGGGAGTCAGTGTCCAATTACTTTTGGTCCCTTGAAAAAGATTCCATCAAATTAAAGCAGAGAGACTGTGCTTAGTCCATATTCATTATTTAACTGTAATTTGAATTTATTTTGGTGAACAGCCGAAATAACAAAACATGTGTCCTAACTGTATGAAAATTATTAGACACGGCAATATTAATACTCTGACTCATTTTAGTCTGTTTGTGAGTAATCTGCAGACCAGTATTTATCACAGTATGGATTACTTTATATTGATTTACTTTTAGAGTGCCATGGACACAATGCATTAACCTCGCAATGATGTTATAAGTTATCATCACAATCTAGTCCTTAAATGTTTGAGTTCTATGGCAGTTTCTAGCAATATACTGAAACTATCTATCCATCCATCCACAAATATACATATATATATTTATATACCCACAACGAGATTCTGGGAATATATTGTGTATTAACAAATAATCAAAACAAACATCAGATGCTTACCCTGCCCGCTATTGTCTCATGTGTTGACTACTGCAATTCACTTTCACTGATCTTACACTAACCTGGCTTGCCCTGTTGCAGTCTATAATGAATACTGTGGCAAGGTTCAGCTTCCTGTATTCCCGCACCTTCCCCACCTGTCAGTCCTAACATTAGTTTCCCATAAGCTATAGGACTCACTGCTCCTGTCTACCTATCCTCACTAATACAAATGTATGTCCCATCCAGGCCCATATGCTCTGTCTATCCTCTGTTCGTACTTACACTTCTGACTCTAGGGCTGCACCAATCCTTTGGAACTCCCTTCCCTGCTCCATTAGACTCTCACCCCATGTCCCCATTCCTTCACAAAAAATCACTGAATACTCACTTCTCCAAGATAGAATATCAATTAAACTACTAACAGCTTTCCTTCCCCACACCTCACTAGCCCACCTTCTCTCTTGCACCTCTGTCATCTAATAAACTGAGCCTTCGCTGTAAACTTTTCTAGCAACTTACTTTTCCCATACATGAAGTAACCTTACTCTTACTATTGTGTAATTTTACACCACTCCCCTTAGACTGTAAGCTCATATATTTATTATATAATATTTATTTAAAACCCCTTCAGCCACTTACCTGAATCCAGCGCCGATGTCTCTTGGGGCTGGGTCAGGCTCCACCCACACCCCTCTGACGTTGGCGTGGGAGACCTAATGCGTATGCGGGGCAATGGCCGTGTGCGCATTAGACCTCCCCATAGGAAAGCATTATTCAATATATATTCAATATATATATATATATATATATATATATAGTTATGCCAATATATCATTTCCGGTTCTAGGAGATCCACATCATCACTACAACGTTGTTCCCACACTTTTTGGGGTGGACCAATCAGAGTCCACCTCAGTACATAAATAAAGTTTTAGCCCCATGGTCATTACCTATAAAGCTCTAAACAACTCTAGCCTCTGTTACATTTCTTCACTGATTCGTAGGTATGCCCCTTCTCAGTCTTTCTGCTCTGCCAGTAACCTTTTCCTGTCTGCTGCTCGCACCCTTAATGCTAATTCGTGCTTGCAGGACTTTCACAGATGGTTCCTCTCCTTCCGAACAGCCTGCCTACCCCCATCAGACTCTACCCTCGTCTTCAATCATTGAAGAAGTCCCTCAGAACACATCTGTTCAGAAATGCTTATGGCCACCCAAAATAAATTCTATGTCCCATAGAATTTATATTTTGCTCTCTCCTAAAGAGCCACACTCCACTCTCACCTCCAGTTCTGCTATTTTGTTTGTTTTCTATCCCCTTTGATGCCCTCCCTACTGTGTCTTTATACTCCACTCGTCTAGAATGTAAGCTTGTTTGAGCAATGTCCTCTTCTACCTATTGTTCCTGTATCATTTTGTAATTGTCTCACTTATTGTTAAATTCCCCCCTTTCATAAACGTGTAAAGCACTGCGGAATAAGTTGGCGCTATATAAATACCATTAATAATACCCCACCTCCTATAGACTGTAATCTCGTTTGAGCAGGGTCCTCTTCAACCTATTGTTCCTGTAAGTTCTCTTCTAATTGTCCTATTTATAGTTACATACCCCACACCTCTCATAATATTGTAAAGCGGTACGGAATCTGTTGGCGCTATATACATGGCAATAATAATAATAATAATACTAATGGTTTCCTCTTGGTTACTCATTCAGTATGTTATTGTATTCTCTGATTTTCAGTATGTTTTAGTTTGGCAAGTTATTTGACCTTCTTGATCTCTGTAATCCTGACTTGGCAAGATGAATCCTACTCCTGTATTTCTGTTCTCCTGATCTTGGCTAGAATTTCCAGTTTTGCTATTTATCTTTATATGTTAAATGGGTACTATAGTCACCAGAACAGCTACAGTTTAATGTAAATGTCAGAGATATAGTGTCCCACTAAGGGAGACTAGAAGGAGGAGCTCCACTAACACAAGAAGAAGGAAGGCAAAGGAGACTCTACCTTTAATCATTCTAAGAAAATGTATAAAAAACAAACCAAAGACAAAATGGGAGATTGACTAAATAGTGCTACAGGGATGTGTGATTTAGGACGTAGCGAATGAGGGGAACAGGTAAGAGGCACAAGATAGCTCTTGGATATAATATAACAATAATCGGAGATCTTCTCTCTTGAGCGGGGGGTCTGGGATTATTCATATAGGACTTGCCATCATTTGCAGCGCTGTTCTAGTTTTTTCGGCGGGTTTATCCCCCTCGACGGACGCACGTTGTGTATGTGCTTACATCATCCCCGCCCAACCGCTCTATAGCAAATTTAAATGAACTGCTTTCCCAGTTCTGATGATGTCGGCCAAGAAGATGAAACAGGGGTGGAGCCAGCATCTGCAGATCTATGAAGAGCTAGAAATAAGTAAAGTTTTTAACCTTTTCTAAGACGTTAAGAGGGTGCAACACTATAGGGTCAGGAATATGTTTGTGTTCCTGACCCTGTAGTTTTCCTTTAAACCCAGCCATTCTAAGGTCCGGTAATACATTCTTTTCTAATACATTCTTCCTATTTAGTAATACATTCTTCCTAACTCTGACAATAGTAATTGTAAGTTGGGTAGTGTAGTGTATCCATGACACATGCCCCATGAAAAGCAATGCCTCTTTCCCACAGGTATTTTGAAGTAAGAGCCATTTAACTTTTTTAAGTTTAGAATTATAACAGTTTGATTTTTGTTGATGCATGTCTCAATAAGTCAGTTTAGCAGCCCACCAGTTGAAATAACCTTAGACAAAGCAACACTTGTTTGAAAAGTACACAAGGCAATTTATATTAAATGGAACATTGCACTTCCTTTAATGTTCCTAATAATACCAATGTTTGAATAAAACTTGTATTTAGGCGGTTTTCCAGGATTCCCCGTACAATTTTTATTGTACCTTTACTATTTTTGAGCCTTCAGTTTTACGTACTGACATAGTTTATGTCAAAGATATAAATTATTATTCATTTTTAAAAAGCGCCAACGAGTTCCGTATTGCTGTACAATGGGTGAACTAACAAACACGTATTTGTAACCAAATGAGTTGGGCACACAGGTACAGAGGGATTGAGGGCCCTGCTTAATGAGCTTACACGCTAGAGGGAGTGGGGTATAGTGACACAAAAGGTAAGGGTAGTGTAGAAAAGTATGTTGCTAAGAAAGTATTTACTAAGGGCTAGGTGTTGTTTTGATGACAGTTGCAGGCGAGAAATCAAGGTACAGGGAGAGAAAGCTGTTCACAGTTTAATTGATATGCTTTCCTAAAGAAGAACGTTTTCAAAGGTTTTTTGAAGGAGTGGAGACTGGGTGAAAGTCTAACAGAGAGGGGAAGGGCATTCCATAGGAATTGTGCAGCCCTGGAGAAGTCTTTAAAGGAACACTATAGTGCTAGGAATACAAAAATGTTTTCCTAACGCTATAGAGCCTTAGTCACCGTTCCGCGGTGAATAAATGGTTAATTAACCATTTATTTGCTTAGTTCAGTGCTGGGCTCCCTTGGTGACATGTCCTCCTCCATCGATTGTGGTAGGAGGAGGAGGCATAACTGGGAGAGTTAAAAGCATGAATCAGCCTTCATGGAAGACATGAATTTACCTACACTGACTGATTTACAAAAACAATCTTTGTTAGCTCTATTTACAGACAAAGAAGTTCACAGAACCATAAGCTTATTCTTAAAACATAAAGCTCCAGGCCCAGATGGCTTTTCAAACACTTTCTTTAGAACATTTAAAATACAACTTATACCCCATCTTACTAAATTATTTCAATATTTCAAAAATTCTGGGTTTATCCCCAAAGAATTGCTCATGGCACATGTAATTATTTTACCTAAACCAGGAAAAGCCCCCACAGAATGCGCCAATTTAAGGCCCATTTCGTTATTAAATGCAGACATTAAATTGTACGCGAAATTACAAGCTCTACGAATCAAACCAATGTTGATAGATATGATTTCACGAGAACAAGCAGGTTTTGTCCCATCTAGACAACCGGGTGATAATACTCGTCATTTTTCAAATTTGATTCAATGGGCTCAGACAAGTCAACAACAAGGCATATTACTGGCGTTAGACGCAGAAAAAGCCTTTGATCGCTTAAACTGGTCATATATGATAGAAGTTTTGAATAAGATGGGATTCCCCCCACCGCCCCCCCTGCATTTAGGGACAGTATATTAGCTTTATACTCATGCCCTACTGCTAAAGTATATAATACAGGTTTTCTATCTAGGTAATTTAATATAACCAATGGAACCAGACAAGGTTGCCCGCTTTCTCCTCTGATTTTTGTTCTCTGTATTGAACCTTTAATTAGATGTATTAAAACACAGGAAACAATCAAAGGACTACATAGCTCTTTTTGCGGATGATATTTTATTATTTATAACAAAACCAATTAAATCACTCCATCCACTATTAACATTACTTGATAATTATGGTAAGATATCATATTATAGAAATAATGCAAAAAAATCACAAGCTTTAGCGATTCGGATGCTTATACATATCTTACAGGTATTAAAAGACACTTATCCATTTGATTGGCGAAAGTCATTAATATCATACCTTGGCATTAAACTGCCAAATGTGATGAACCAGATTATAAAAGAAAATCATATTCCACTTTTAAGTAGATTAGACCTCCAACTTAAAAACTGGGATGAGAAAGGAATATCATGGCTAGGCCGTATAAATACAGTCAAAATGATGATTTTACCACATATTTTATATTTGTTTCGAACATTGCCAATAGCAATTCCAAATGCCCTTTTGAAAAAAATTCCAAACTACAATGAATTCATATATATGGAAGAGGAAACCTCCATGTATAATGGATAAGTTAAGTTGGAGATCATTCCAAAAAGGAGGCTTGAGCATTCCTAATATTAAATTATACTATAAGGCTTCATTATTGGCTCAGGGCTTAATGACCCTGGAACGCTCAAATCCCCCTATCTGGCTCGCGTTAGAAAACGCCTGTATGACCCAAGGATCAGTGGAAAAAGCTCTATGGACTGGTACAAAAGACCATAAAACTCTACCTCCAACAAAAATAATGCTCCAAAATTAGAGACTACTCACTTCGAAACTCAGCATTGATAAAGAGTTATTATATGTAGCACCATTACAAGTTATAGCTTCTTATACAGACTTGTCTCTGGATCTCTGGATACAACGGGGTATTAACAACATAAGTGCCTTATATGATGATACGAGTATTATGCCCTTCCCAGTATTACAACTAGTGATGTCGCGAACATAAAATTTTCGGTTTGCGAACGGCGAACGCGAACTTCCGCAAATGTTCGCAAACAGGCGAACCGCCATAGACTTTAATGGGCAGGCGAATTTTAAAACCCACAGGGACTCTTTCTGGCCACTATAGTGATGGAAAAGTTGTTTCAAGGGGACTAACACCTGGACTGTGGCATGCCGGAGGGGGATCCATGGCAAAACTCCCGGTAAAAATTACATAGTTGATGCAGAGTCTGGTTTTAATCCATAAATGGCATAAATCACCTAACATTCCTAAATTGTTTGGAATAACCTGCTTTAAAACATCAGGTATGATGTTGTATCGATCAGGTAGTGTAAGGGTTACGCCCGCTTCACAGTGACAGACCAAACTCCCCGTTTAACGCACCGCAAACAACCGCAAACAGTCCATAAACAAATACATAGGCAAGAAAAGGAAAATAAAAGGACAGAGCGTAAACTGGACCTTAGAATGGCCGGACTAATACGCTAGAGACAGAGAATGGTCAAAGGGAAAGCCGAGGTCAAGGAAGCCAGAAAATACACAATACCGTTTACACAAGCCAAGTCAGGGAAACCAGAATTCAGAATAACCAGGGAAAAGCCAAGATCAGGATACCAGGAAATCAGATTCACAATGATAAAGCACTCTCAGGAAACCAGGAACATAAAACCATGACAGGGCAAGGTACTGGGGTGAGCTAGGGATTTAAATATCACACGGCGGGCCGGCAGCCGTGACACCCTGTTACGTCCCCCTCATCAGGCCTTTTTTAGTCTAATGTATCGCCCACTGTCAGTCCCTTCAGGATCCATCCCTCATTCATCTTAATAAAGGTGAAGTAATCTAGACTTTTTTGACCTAGGCGACTTCTCTTCTCAGTGACAATACCTCCTGCTGCATCGAAGGTCCTTTCTGACAGGACACTTGAAGCGGGGCAGGCCAGAAGTTCTATCGCAAATTGGGATAGCTAAGGCCACAGGTCAAGCCTGCACACCCAGTAGTCAAGGGGTTCATTGCTCCTCAGAGTGTCGATATCTGCAGTTAAGGCGAGGTAGTCTGCTACCTGTCGGTCGAGTCGTTCTCTGATGGTGGACCCTGAAGGGCTGTGGCGATGCGATGATGTCCTCCATCAACAACACGTCTGTAAAGCGTCCTGTCCTTGCCGGAGTGGTTGTGGATGAAGGAGGATTACTTTCACCTCTTCCCCTGTTAGATTCCCCTTGTGCTGTGACATCACCCTTATACGCTGTGTAAAGCATACTTTTTAATTGATTTTGGAACTGCTGCATCCTTTCCGACTTGCCGTAATTCGGTAACATTTCAGGCACTTTCTGCTTATACCGGGGGTCTAGTAGCGTGGACACCCAGTACAGGCCTTTTTATACGAGGGTCCCTCAACAGGCACGACAGCATGAAAGACCCCATTTGCACAAGGTTGGATGCCGAGCTACTCATGTCCTGTTCCTCGTCCTCAGTGATCTCACTGAAGGTATGTTCTTCCCCCCAGCCACGTACAACACCACGGGTACCAGAAAGGTGACAACGAGCACCCTGGGATGCCTGTTGTGGTTGGTCTTCCTCCTCCTCCTCAAAGCCACATTCCTCCTCTGACTCCTCTTCCTCACAATCCTCTTCCAGCGTTGCCGCAGGTCCAGCAAGCGATGCTGATAAGGCTGTTGCTGGTGGTGATGGTGACCACAACTCTTCCTCTTCACGCTCATCTACGGCCTGATCCAGCACTCTTCGCAGGGCACGCTCCAGGAAGAAAACAAATGGTATGATGTCACTGATGGTGCCTTTGGTGCGACTGACTAGGTTTGTCACCTCCTCAAAAGGACACATGAGCCTACAGGCATTGCGCATGAGCGTCCAGTAACGTGGCAAAAAAATTCCCAGCTCCGCAGAGGCTGTCCTAGCACTCCGGTCATACAAATAGTTGTTAACGACTTTTTCTTGTTGGAGCAGGCGGTCAAACATTAGGAGTGTTGAATTCCAACGTGTCGGGCTGTCGCAAATCAAGCACCTCGCTGGCATGTTTTTTCGCCGCTGGATATCGTAAAAGTGCGCCATGGACGTGTAGGAATGCCTGAAATGGCCACACACCTTCCTGGCCTGCTTAAGGACGTCCTGTAAGCCTGGGTACTTATGCACAAAGTGTTGTACGATCAGATTACACACATGTGCCCTGCACGGCACATGTGTCAACTTGCCCAAATGCAATGCCGCTAACAAATTTCTTCCGTTGTCACAAACCACTTTGCCGAACCCCAGTTGGTGTGGAGTCAGCCACTGATCCACCTGTGCATTCAGGGCGGACAGGAGTGCTGGTCCGGTGTGACTCTCTGCTTTCAGGCAAGTCAACCCCAAGACGGCGTGACACTGCCGTATCCGGGATGTGGAACAGTACCTGGGGAGCTGGGGGGGTGCCGTGATGTGGAGCAAGACGCAGCAGCAAAAGAGTACTCAGCCGAGGAGGTTATGGAAGAGGATGGAGTAGAAGGAGTAGAGGAGGTGGCAGCAGGCCTGCCTGCAAGTCGTGGCGGTGTCACCAACTCCTCTGCAGAGCCACGCATTCCATGCTTGGCAGCCATCAGCAAGTTTACCCAATGCGCAGTGTAGGTGATATACCTGCCCTGACCATGCTTTGCAGACCAGGTATCAGAGGTCAGATGGACCCTTGCCCCAACACTGTGTGCCAGACATGCCATTACTTCCTTTTGCACAATCGAGTACAGGTTGGGGATTGCCTTTTGTGCAAAGAAATTTCGTCCGGGTACCTTCCACTGCAGTGTCCCAATAGCTACACATTTTTTGAACGCCTCAGACTCCACCAGCTTGTATGGTAAAAGCTGGCGGGCTAAGAGTTCAGTCAAGCCAGCTGTCAGACGCCGGGCAAGGGGGTGACTTTGTGACATTGGCTTCTTATGCTCAAACATGTCCTTGACAGACACATGACTGTGGGCAGATGAGCAGGAACTGCTCAAGGCGAGAGACGGAGGGGCGGATGGTTGAGAGGGGGCAAGGAGGACAGCAGTGGTTAACGTGGCTGAAGATGCTGGACCAGGAGGAGGATGGCGGCTTTGAGTTTGTGTGCTGTTTGTACTCATGTGTTGATCCCATGGGCGTTTGTGATGTGCGATCATGTGCCTTTGCAAAGCAGTTGTACCTAGGTGGGTGTTGGACTTCCCACGACTCAGTTTCTTTTGGCACAGGTACAAATGGCATCGCTGTTGTCAGAGGCAGACACACAATAAAAATGCCACACTGCTGAGCTCTGCAATGACGGCATTCTGGTGGTGGCAACAGCATGCGTTGATTGGCATGCTGTCTGGCTGACCCCGGGTGCCGATGCATGCTGTCTGACTGTGCCACTAGCTCCTTGCGACGACCTCCCCCTGCTTCCAACTCGTCTCCTCCTCCTTCTCTCTGTCTCCCCATCTGAACTTTCCCTCTGTTCTTCTTCTCTTCTAGCGGGCACCCACGTGACATCCACGGACGCATCGTCATCATCAACCACTTCACTTGTATCTGACAACTCAGCAAAGGAAGCAGCAGCGGGTACAACATCATCATCATCACACCGTACGTGTGTAATGCTGCCTGACTGAGACATATCCGTGTTATCTACATCCTCTGGCAATAATGGTTGCGCATCACTCATTTCTTCCAACTGATGTGTAAATAACTCCTTTGACATACCAAGTGAAGCGGCTGTGGTGCTAGTGTTGGTGGTGGTGGCAGGCGGGCAAGTGGTAACTTGAGAGGTGCCCGAAGCTAAGCTGGAGGAGGATGGAGCGTCAAGGTTCCGAGCGGAAGCTGTAGAAGATTGGGTGTCCTGTGTTAGCCAGTCAACTATGTCTTCAGAACTTTTCAAGTTCAGGGTACGTGGCCTCTGAACACTGGGCATTATTCTAGGGCCAAAGGGAATCACAGCAACACGACCACGACAGTTCCTGCGGGGTGGCCTGCCTCTGCCTGTCATTTTTTTTGCGATTAGTGGTACTATGCGTGCAAGCTACTGTGAGACCAGATATGAGTGGAACTGTGCAGTGGCAGAGGTTGTCAGAGTACACGCTGTAGGCCTGACACACCCGCTTGAAGACAACTAACTGCTATTCAATCTATTACAGTCAAAATGTTATTTTTATTTTTTAAATGTACACTACTGTTACACCAGATATGAGTTGCACTGGTGTGACACAGTGCCCTGGCAGGCCCTGAAACGCACACTCGTGAAGGAAACTGACTGCTATTATATTACAGTCAAAAAATTTAGTTTTTTTTAAATGCAAGCTATTGGGACACCAGATATGAGAGAGTGGTGGCACTGGGCAGGCCCTGAAACGCACACGCGTGAAGGAAACTTACTGCTATTATATTACAGTCCAAAAAGTTATTTTTTTTTTAAATGCAAGCTATTGGGACACCAGTGAGTGAGTGGTGGCACTGGGCAGGCCCTGAAATGCACACTCGTGAAGGAAACTGACTGCTATTATATTACAGTCGAAAAAGTTTATTTTTTTTTAAATGCAAGCTATTGTGACACCAGTGAGTGAGTGGTGGCACTGGGCAGGCCCTGAAACGCACACTCGTGAAGGAAACTGACTGCTATTATATTACAGTCCAAAAAGTTTAGTTTTTTTTAAATGCAAGCTATTGGGACACCAGATATGAGTGAGTGGTGGCACTGGGCAGGCCCTGAAACGCACACTAGTGAAGGAAACTGACTGCTATTATATTACAGTCAAAAAATATATATTTTTTTTTAAATGCAAGCTATTGTGAAACCAGTGAGTGAATGGTGGCACTGGGCAAGTGGGCACAGTATATGCTGTGAGCCTGACACACAGGCTGGCAGGCAGGCAGGCAGGCAACTGCAATTACATTAGACAGAAAAAAAAAAAGCAGACTGATGTTCTAGCCCTAAAAAGGGCTTTTTGAGGTGCTGTCCTTACAGCAGAGATCAGATGAGTCCTTCAGGACTGTAGTGGATACTGAATACACTAGCCTAGCCCTATCAAATCAGCAGCAGCTACACTGTACCTCCTCTCACTAAGAATGCAGCTTCACCTATAGGGGGAATAAGGCGGATAAACTCCTTACTAAAAAAGTTAAAAATATACAAAAAAATAAATTTATTACAAAAATAAAACAGGGAAATGAAATAGTATTAGACCCCCAAAAAATTGGAGAAATATTTAGAAATTACTATTATAAACTTTATAATTTACCGGTTACATCCTCCCAGGAGGAGTTAGACAGTTATTTTTTAAATATCCATCTCCCTAGACTAGATGATTCTCAATTAGAACAATTGAATACAGAGATTTCATTTCAAGAAGTTCATGATGCCATTGTCACTATGAAAAAAAAAAAAGCACCGGGCCCAGATGGGTTTACAGATTCCTTTTTTAAAACATATAAGGATAGGCTGATTCAGAGATTGGTAGATTGCTATAATTTAGCGATGAATACAGGTAAACTACCTAAAGAAATGCTGGTGGCAAATATTCTACCTATTCTAAAAAACAATAAAAATCCAGAAGAAATTAATAATTATCGACCAATAGCACTTTTAAATAATGACTATAAAATTTATGCCTCTATTATTGCCAAAAGAATTAGGAGTATAATCTCCTCTCTGATCTCGGAAGACCAGGCAGGGTTTATACCGGGTAGGATGTCCTCCAATCATATCAGGAAGATATTAAATATATTTACAAAGATCCATACGAACAAAATCCCCTTTTTAACGATGGCCTTAGATGGAGAAAAGGCATTCGACAGAGTCGGATGGAACTTCATGCAATCAACTCTAAAGGCTTTTGGATTTGCAGGGCGGATTATCCCGGCAATTCTGGCCTGTTACTCCTCGCCATCTAGCAGGATTGTGGGAGGGGGGATTAAGTCTGATTGGTTCTCGGTATCGAATGGCACCCGTCAAGGATGCCCTTTATCCCCATTACTATACATTTTATCAGCTGAACCCTTGGCATATGAAATACGGAAAAACGCTGGAATAACAGGGCTAAAAAAAAGAGATAAACATTTTAAGATATGCCAATATGCGGACGATACACTGTTAATGCTAACTAACCCAACCAAATCAGTACCAGCCGCTATGCAGACAATTGAAAATTATAGCCGCCTTTCAAATTATAAACTTAATGTTCAAAAAACGTCGGTATTGCCCTTTTATATGCAAGAGGCAGATTATCAGTATTTATCTGAACACTTTGCCTTTAGGTGGGAAAAAAAGGGATTTGTTTATCTTGGGATCAATATAGTGAAAAATCCGGAAAATATAATGATGGCTAACGTAATCCCCTTGATTGAAGAATGCACTCAATCGTTAAAACACTGGAACTCTATGCAGCTATCCTGGTGGGGGCGGGTTAATTTCATTAAGGCATATATTTTTCCTAGGTTTATTTATCTATTGAGGATGATTCCGATTCAGATGCACCCCCATCGACTTAAGCTTATAAATAAGATTTTCAGAGACTATGTATGGCATCAGAAGAAACCCAGATTGGGACAGGATCTTCTGTATATGAAATATAAGCAAGGCGGTATTGGTTTTCCAAATATCTTCTTATATCATCAAGCGGCTCAGTTAATGCATACCCTTCCACTAATTAGACAGGATAAAATTTCACAAAATTGGTTTGAAATAGAGGGGGAAGATATTACTACTCCTTATAACAACGTAGATCTAATGTGGCCTACAAGAGAAAAAAAACGAAATAAAAATATAGGGTGTACCACGGATAACATGATAACAAAACCTCTTGTAAAATTTTGGATCCAGTTTAAAAATCAATTGGATTTAAAAAACAAAATATTACCCGCTATGCCCTTTAAAGCCTTAGAGGTCTGGATAGAAAACCTGGATACAACAGAATGGATTGAGAAGGGGATCAAAAAAGTGGCAGACATATTAGAAGACGGTAGGATTCTTCCCTTCCCCGAGATTAGGAGAATATATGGTCTTTCAAATGCACAGACTTTTAACTTCATTAGGATTAGGAGCTTTTTACAAAGCTCCCTCAGTAGGATATCAAAGTCATCTTCAGTAGCTAAACTAAATGAATTAATAGACTCAGAGAAGGACATAAAATTATTAACCAGATGTGTTGAGATTATGAAAAGCGTAAAAGGATATGTTCAGCCTCTAGCAAAATGTAAATGGGAAAGAGATCTATCGATAGAAATCAATATAAAGGAATGGAACAGGGCCCTCCAAACAGTATACTCAATGGTACACTGTTTAAATATAAGGGAAGCCCATTATAAGCTTCTAAATCGATGGTACTTGACCCCAAAACAGATTCAGAAATTTTCTAAGGAAGAAACCGCCAGCTGCTGGAGATGCGGCAGTGAGGGGGCTAACGAACTGCATATATGGTGGGAATGCCCTCCAATTAAAGCAGCATGGGATCAATATATGGGTCATATTAAAGATCTTCTGGATATTACGCATATCTGGACTCCAGATGCTTTGTTATTACATATAAATCTGCCGCATTTAACTAAAGATAAGAAATGTTTGCTGATACATGCTCTGATGGCATTTAAGGTAGCCATAGCAAGAAATTGGAAGAAAACTGCAATTGACTCCTGGCCACTCATTAAGGCGACTATTTTAACCCAATGCAAAATGGAAAGGGGTATAGCATTACACTTAAATATTAATACTCGCTTATTTGAGATATGGGATGAATGGATAAAGGTTCTTGAAAATTCAACCGATAGTTTATTCTGTGACTAATAGGACCCCTCAGTAAATGAGAAAATAATTATGAATCAGGATAGGCAATAAATCATTATATGACCGACAAATAATGAATTGTCAACTTTACTGTTTGTATGTCTGTTTATGATTGTGTTCAGTGACAGTACGTGCGAAGGATAGAAAGTGAAGGAGATTTTGACTCCGACACCCTTGTTTCCAGCAGAGTTTATACGGGGGAAGAATTGTATGGAGAGCAGATAAATTGCTCAATCTCTCATATTGGGGGATACGTGTTGTATTAGAGAGCATATGCTCCCCTACCTTTAATTATACATACAATGTATTGTACTGATTGGTGTACGTTTTATCTGATGAAAAGGGGTACTGGGATTTGTCTACAGTTTCTAAAGACAGAATGGGGCACTGGCTTCAGAGACAGTGCGGGGTAGAAGGAAATTTCGGTACTATTTTCTTTACTAAAGACTATATGATGGAAGTATCTGATGGGGAATAGACAAATTACACAAACGTCTTTATTGTACAATATGAAGGTAATACTGAGTATATGTTTCTATATCCCTATTCATATATACATTGTACTGTACTGTGGGTTGAATGTTTTACTTGATTTGTATTTTATATTTAAAAAAAAAAAATACCAATAAATTCTATTTAAAAAAAAAAAAAGAATGCAGCTTCACAATGAATGTAAAATGGATGCTGTCCAGGAGGTGGGAGGGTCTGGGAGGGAGGGTCTGCTGCTGATTGACTGGAATGTGTCTGCTGACTGTGAGGTACAGGGTCAAAGTTTACTCAATGATGATGAATAGGGGGCGGACCGAACAGCGCATATGTTCGCCATCCGTGGCGAACGCGAACAAGCGATGTTCCCCTGGAACTATTCGCCAGCGAACCATTCGGGACATCACTAATAACAACAACTCTATTCCCTGCCAAATAAGGAACTATTTACATTTTTACGCATTAAGAATATTTTATATAATATGAAACTAGAAAACAGAAAGAAGTTACCTTTATCATCTTTGGCCCAAAAATGTTTAGGGAAATTAAATAATCTAAAAGCTTTGTCTCTTTCTTACAATCTTCTTGTGAATATAGAGGCAGAAGTATTACCCCCATACATGCAACTTTGAGAAAGAGATTTAAATACTTATTTTCAGCAAAACAGTTGGCAATTAGCATTAGATAGGGTTAAAAAAGCCTCTAACAGTTTAGCACATTGGGAGACCTTTTGTAAATTGACAATGAGGTGGTACTTAGTACCAGCAAGACTGGCACATATGTTTCCAGGTACATCACCTCCAACATGTTGGAGGTGTAAAGATCAGGTGGGCACACTATTACACATGTTTTGGACTTGTCCAAAAATTATTAAATTCTGGGAATTGCTAGAACAATTTTTTATAAAAGCATTAGAAGTTACAATTCCAAGGACGCCAGAATGCTTCCTCTTACATATGTTTCCAAACCCACTCAAGGAAGACGAATTATACGTAATTACACATTGTCTTATAGCAGCAAAAAGAGCAATTGCATATAAATGGAAACAACCACAATGTCCCACCTTGTAAGAGATTATATTGTGAATCAAATCCACAAGTAAATATTAACAAATGGTTAGTCGTCTTCAAAGTATAGAGGGCATATACAATAAATGCTGGCGAAGATGGATTCAGATTAGAGATCATTACATATAGTACAGACTCAACAACTACATCTTTAAATATATAAAAATATAATTGTAAATATACAAATTAGATATGATAATATTTGTAGGCCCGATCCTGTTCTGTTCTCTTATAAAGCCCTTTTCAAGAGTTTGCTGGCTGAGAATATAGCAATTTAACTTACTATATGAATATTCTATAG
Organism: Pelobates fuscus; assembly: GCF_036172605.1. NCBI lineage: Eukaryota > Metazoa > Chordata > Amphibia > Anura > Pelobatidae > Pelobates > Pelobates fuscus. The sequence continues at coordinate 239,438,928 of NC_086318.1, forward strand.
AAATGGAGAAGTGATCTACAGGACTAGGATTACCCTCCCACTTCCTTTAAAAAAAAAAAAAAAAAAGTATTTGTTTATTTGCTTTGAGTTGGAGAGCTACAAGAGATAGGTAGATAGAGAGCGATATTAAGATGATATTATGACTATAAGGTAGGATCATTAAGCCAAAGGAAAATTAACGTAGAAAGGAAAAATCTGGGTGCTAAATTCCTTAATTGAAAAATTGCTTCACACTCTGGTGTAATCCCAAACTCCACCAACAGGAGAAAATAATGTGTGATAGTGAGTGGAGCAATTTTACCAAAGTTGAGACAGAGATAAAAAGAGGTACATATATACAAACTGTTAGATGATATATCCTCCAGCAATGTCAAGGTATATACAAGGGAAAAGAAAAAACAATAATGGTGCAGATTGTCTATAGAGAAAATATAGGCATATATGACTGTAGTAATTCACAGACTTTAAAGTATTACTTTTAAAGAATACTTATAATAGAATGCCAATAAGAGAAAAATGACATTGATTTATTATCTGCCACATGCAGGAAAAAATACATAAATACATAAAATGAATTAAAAAAAATAAGTAAGTAAATAAGAATAAGAAGTAGGGTGATGAGCCCCTTACTAGATTCGTTGGTGAGTGTGACACATATATGTCAACTCACTATAAAGGCTTTGTATATAGCGGGGTGATAGGCTGCTTTATCCGGCGTTCTCCCTGTTCGGCTGGATGATTTGTCCACCTGTAGCTCTGGTTACCGCAAGGAAAAGCCGTTTCAAAACTCTGTGGTCTGTAAGCCCCTCCCCCTTTGTGACGTCAACGCGTTTCGCCAATCGGCTTCCTCAGGACGTTCTCACAACCTCCATGTTGGTTTTGGGCTTAAAAAGGGCATCAGTCGCATATGATTGGTTATTGTTAATTGTGTTACAAGGTGCATTCAGTGAAGTTCGATTGTCCAATTAAATCAAACAGTGGTAAAACATACTGATATATTATGAAGATAATAGTACTCCCTAGCTAGAAAACTAGCAGGGGGTACAGAAAGGAATGGGTTATAGGGGTGGCGACAAGGGCATAACCCTGCATAGAGCACAAAATATATAAAGAATAAGGGATGAAGGCGAAACCACCTTGTACCAAGACGGGTCGTTCTCCTTCAAACCACCCCAAAATAAACGTCTATAGAAAATAAATAAATTTTATTGAGAGTAACGGTATATAAAAAACCAAATAGCCTAAGGACTCATCAGGAAAATCTAGCCTCTTAGCTGCAAAGTGTATCAGTCAACATTAAATAACGCAATGTAGACTTAGACGAGGTTGATGCCAGAAGTGGTAAAAATATAGACCACTATTGAGTGTGGCACTCTAAACTTAAATTAAGTTAAGTTTAAATGCTAAGAGTGATGGTTATAATGTGGACTAAACTTTGCAGAAGGCCAAAGATTAGAAAATTACTGGCCTAGAATTAAAGTCAAAAAGGGGGAAGGGTTATAGGGTTTAAAGGAATATTATGTGTCAATCACTTAAAACCTAAGCTACTGCTAGATGTGATAGTTATAGTAACATATCGCTATTAAATGTAGCAGTTTAACCAAAAAAGTGATGGTTACAATACAGACCAGACCTTGTATGGGGTCAGAGAGTGCAAAAATAGCTAGCACATAATAGAAATCGAAAGGATAGAGGAGATCATTTAGTAGAAGAGGAAAATATAGATTAGGGATAAGTCCAAACACACAGGGACTGGATAAATCCACCTACTAATAGCTCTGTATCATAGGCTCAACTACCCAACGTAAATACCAAACCCAATTACCTCAAATCACCCCCCCCCCCAAAAAAAAATACTGATATATTAATCTAATAGAGCTGGGATTCAAAATGCATAAATCTTTAAAGTGCATTGAAAGAATCTGTTTTCTACAGAAAAAGGTTATTACATAAAAAACGGATTTTTACATAAAAATAACAATAGAAAAAAGCATTTGAAGATCATAAGAAACATTTTTTAACAGCATATCTGTACATGACTTAAAACAATATTGCAGCATATTCACAGCATATCTGGATATAACTTAAAGCAATACTACAAAAGAAAAAGGAATAAAAGGGAAAAAAGAAGAACTATTATTTGGCATATCTTAAGGCATATCATTAATTTGACCATTAATACAAAGCAGGTGAATGAATAGACATCATTACATCAGAAGAAAGAGAATATCCCAGTGGAAAAAAGTGCAAAGTAGAAAGTGCAAAAATGGATTACACAAAGGAATATTCCTATTTTATAAACAGCATATCTTTAGATATTATATACATAAGGTTGAATTAAGAGCATGGAGATGTAGGGAAAAAGTATATGCACAAAAAGAGTGAAAACTATATATATAATATTTAATATTTAATAGATTTAAAAAATAAAATACAAAATTTAATAGATTAAAAAATATAAATAAATTGTTCTCTTAAAAATTATAATGAATTAATTATTCTCTTAAAAAATGACAGATCTCGAAATCATTATTCAGGCCATGTGGAACCATAGTGTTCAAAGTAAAAATCCACTGCATTTCGGCCTTCCCTATCTTTTCTATAAAATCTCCACCTCTCCATGTCCTCAAAACTTGTTGAATTCCAATAAAATGTAATTGTGTGGGGTCAGCCTGATGGTGTTGTGCAAAATGTGATGACAATTGGTGTAGCGCATATTTCCTTTTTATATTGTAGACACGTTCACCTATACGTGTGTGCAAAGATCTTGTCCTACATAATGTAGACCACACATACAGGTAAGCAGGTATACAACATTTTTAGAACTACATGTTATCCCTTCTTTTATTCTGTATGAGGTATTATTCACAGTAAAATCTTTCACATGTTGTTTTTTATTTCCTGTTTTTTTACATGCGCTACAATAACCACATCTAAAAAAACCTTGCTGTTGATTTAAGAAATAGTTGCCCGGTTTGTGTGGTTCATCTAAAACATTATTAACTAAAAATGTTTTAAGATTAGGAACTCCTTTACGTATGATTTTAGGTACATCTGTTAAAACAACATGTGAAAGATTTTACTGTGAATAATACCTCCTTCTCCCTGTCCCACGCGGTGCTCTGTGTGCTGGGGAGAGGCGGGGCCAAGAAGTGACATCACTTCCTGTACTCTCCTCTCACACAGAGCCGATCAGCGAGGAAGGAGCAGCCTGGGAGAGAAGAGGGAGCAAGAGAAAGGTAGGCACTAATCATCCCCCCCCCACTGTGTCACTACTCACCCTCCCTCCCTCTGTTACTGTCACCCCTCCCTCTGTCACCGGTCACCCCCCCTCTGACACCGGTCACCCCTCCCCTGTCACTAGTCACCCACCCCCTGACACTGGTCACCCCCCTCTGTCACTAGTCCCCCCCCCTCTGTCACTAGTCACCCCCCCTCTGACACTTGTTTACCCCCCTCTGACACTAGTCATCCCCCCTCTGTCACTAGTCACCCCCCCTCTGTCACTGGTCAACCCCCTCTGTCACTAGTCACCCCCCTCCCTCTGTCACTGGTCACCCCCCTCTGTCACTAGCCACCCCCCCTCTGTCACTGGTCACCCCCCCCTCTGTCACTAGTAACCCCCTCCCTCTGTCACTGGTCACCCCCCCTCTGTCACTAGTCACCCCCTCCCTCTGTCACTGGTCACCCCCTCCCTCTGTCACTAGTCACCCCCCCTCTGTCACTGGTCACCCTCCCTCTGTCACTGGTCACCCTCCTCTGTCACTAGTCATCCCTCCCTCTGTCACTAGTCACCCATTCCCTCTGTCACTAGTCACCCCCCCTCTGTCACTAATCACCCCCTCCCTCTGTCACTAGTCACCCCTCCCTCTGTCACTAGTCACCCCCCCTGTCACTAGTCACCCCGTCCCTCTGTCACTGGTCACCCTGCCTCTGTCACTAGTCACCCCTCCATCTGTCACTAGTCACCCCTCCCTCTGTCACTGGCCACCCCCTCCCTCTGTCACTAGTCACCCCCCCTCTGTCACTGGTCACCCTCCCTCTGTCACTAGTCACCCCTCCCTCTGTCACTAGTCACCCCCTCCCTCTGTCACTAGTCACCCTCCTCTGTCACTAGTCACCCCCTCCCTCTGTCACTAGTCACCCGTCCCTCTGTCACTAATCACCCCTCCCTCTGTCACTAGCCACCCCCCGTCATTAGTCACCCCCTCCCTCTGTCACTGGTAACCCCCCTTCTGTCACTAGTCACCCCCCTCTCAGTCACTGGTCACCCTCCCTCTGTCACCAGTCACCCCTCCCTCTGTCACTAGTCATCCCCTTCCTCTGTCACTGGTCACCCCCCCTCTGTCACTGGTCACCCTCCTCTGTCACTAGTCACCCCCTCCCTCTGTCACTAGTCACCCCCTCTCTCTGTCACTAGTCACCCCTTCCCTCCCTCACTCTGTCCTTAGTCACCCCCTCCCTCCGTCACTAGTCACCCCATCCCTCCCTCTGTCACTAGTCACCCCACCCCTCCCTCTGTCACTGTGTCACCCCCTCCCTCCCTTATTAACTAAAAATGTTTTAAGATTAGGAACTCCTTTACGTATGATTTTAGGTACATCTGTTAAAACAACATGTGAAAGATTTTACTGTGAATAATACCTCCTTCTCCCTGTCCCACGCGGTGCTCTGTGTGCTGGGGAGAGGCGGGGCCAAGAAGTGACATCACTTCCTGTACTCTCCTCTCACACAGAGCCGATCAGCGAGGAAGGAGCAGCCTGGGAGAGAAGAGGGAGCAAGAGAAAGGTAGGCACTAATCATCCCCCCCCCACTGTGTCACTACTCACCCTCCCTCCCTCTGTTACTGTCACCCCTCCCTCTGTCACCGGTCACCCCCCCTCTGACACCGGTCACCCCCCTCTGTCACTAGTCACCCCCCCCTGACACTGGTCACCCCCCTCTGTCACTAGTCACCCCCCCTGTCACTAGTCACCCCCCCTCTGACACTTGTTTACCCCCCTCTGACACTAGTCATCCCCCCTCTGTCACTAGTCACCCCCCCTCTGTAATTGGTCACCCCCCTCTGTCACTAGTCACCCCCCTCCCTCTGTCACTGGTCACCCACCTCTGTCACTAGCCACCCCCCTCTGTCACTGGTCACCCCCCCTCTGTCACTAGTCACCCCCTCCCTCTGTCACTGGTCACCCCCTCCCTCTGTCACTAGTCACCCCCCCTCTGTCACTGGTCACCCTCCCTCTGTCACTGGTCACCCTCCCTCTGTCACTAGTCATCCCTCCCTCTGTCACTAGTCACCCATTCCCTCTGTCACTAGTCACCCATTCCCTCTGTCACTAGTCACCCCCCCTCTGTCACTAATCACCCCCTCCCTCTGTCACTAGTCACCCCTCCCTCTGTCACTAGTCACCCCCCCTGTCACTAGTCACCCCGTCCCTCTGTCACTGGTCACCCTCCCTCTGTCACTAGTCACCCCTCCATCTGTCACTAGTCACCCCTCCCTGTCACTAGTCACCCCGTCCCTCTGTCACTGGTCACCCTGCCTCTGTCACTAGTCACCCCTCCATCTGTCACTAGTCACCCCTCCCTCTGTCACTGGCCACCCCCTCCCTCTGTCACTAGTCACCCCCCCTCTGTCACTGGTCACCCTCCCTCTGTCACTAGTCACCCCTCCCTCTGTCACTAGTCACCCCCTCCCTCTGTCACTAGTCACCCTCCTCTGTCACTAGTCACCCCCTCCCTCTGTCACTAGTCACCCGTCCCTCTGTCACTAATCACCCCTCCCTCTGTCACTAGCCACCCCCCGTCATTAGTCACCCCCTCCCTCTGTCACTGGTAACCCCCCTTCTGTCACTAGTCACCCCCCTCTCAGTCACTGGTCACCCTCCCTCTGTCACCAGTCACCCCTCCCTCTGTCACTAGTCATCCCCTTCCTCTGTCACTGGTCACCCCCCCTCTGTCACTGGTCACCCTCCTCTGTCACTAGTCACCCCCTCCCTCTGTCACTAGTCACCCCCTCTCTCTGTCACTAGTCACCCCTTCCCTCCCTCACTCTGTCCTTAGTCACCCCCTCCCTCCGTCACTAGTCACCCCATCCCTCCCTCTGTCACTAGTCACCCCACCCCTCCCTCTGTCACTGTGTCACCCCCTCCCTCCCTTATTAACTAAAAATGTTTTAAGATTAGGAACTCCTTTACGTATGATTTTAGGTACATCTGTTAAAACAACATGTGAAAGATTTTACTGTGAATAATACCTCCTTCTCCCTGTCCCACGCGGTGCTCTGTGTGCTGGGGAGAGGCGGGGCCAAGAAGTGACATCACTTCCTGTACTCTCCTCTCACACAGAGCCGATCAGCGAGGAAGGAGCAGCCTGGGAGAGAAGAGGGAGCAAGAGAAAGGTAGGCACTAATCATCCCCCCCCCACTGTGTCACTACTCACCCTCCCTCCCTCTGTTACTGTCACCCCTCCCTCTGTCACCGGTCACCCCCCCTCTGACACCGGTCACCCCCCTCTGTCACTAGTCACCCCCCCTGACACTGGTCACCCCCCTCTGTCACTAGTCACCCCCCCTGTCACTAGTCACCCCCCCTCTGACACTTGTTTACCCCCCTCTGACACTAGTCATCCCCCCTCTGTCACTAGTCACCCCCCCTCTGTAATTGGTCACCCCCCTCTGTCACTAGTCACCCCCCTCCCTCTGTCACTGGTCACCCCCCTCTGTCACTAGCCACCCCCCTCTGTCACTGGTCACCCCCCCTCTGTCACTAGTCACCCCCTCCCTCTGTCACTGGTCACCCCCTCCCTCTGTCACTAGTCACCCCCCCTCTGTCACTGGTCACCCTCCCTCTGTCACTGGTCACCCTCCCTCTGTCACTAGTCATCCCTCCCTCTGTCACTAGTCACCCATTCCCTCTGTCACTAGTCACCCCCCCTCTGTCACTAATCACCCCCTCCCTCTGTCACTAGTCACCCCTCCCTCTGTCACTAGTCACCCCCCCTGTCACTAGTCACCCCGTCCCTCTGTCACTGGTCACCCTCCCTCTGTCACTAGTCACCCCTCCATCTGTCACTAGTCACCCCTCCCTCTGTCACTGGCCACCCCCTCCCTCTGTCACTAGTCACCCCCCCTCTGTCACTGGTCACCCTCCCTCTGTCACTAGTCACCCCTCCCTCTGTCACTAGTCACCCCCTCCCTCTGTCACTAGTCACCCCCCTCTATCACTAGTCACCCCCTCCCTCTGTCACTAGTCACCCGTCCCTCTGTCACTAATCACCCCTCCCTCTGTCACTAGCCACCCCCCGTCATTAGTCACCCCCTCCCTCTGTCACTGGTCACCCCCCCTCTGTCACTAGTCACCCCCCTCAGTCACTGGTCACCCTCCCTCTGTCACTAGTCACCCCTCCCTCTGTCACTAGTCATCCCCTCCCTCTGTCACTGGTCACCCCCCCTCTGTCACTGGTCACCCCCCTCTGTCACTAGTCACCCCCTCCCTCTGTCACTAGTCACCCCCTCTCTCTGTCACTAGTCACCCCTTCCCTCCCTCACTCTGTCCTTAGTCACCCCCTCCCTCCGTCACTAGTCACCCCATCCCTCCCTCTGTCACTAGTCACCCCACCCCTCCCTCTGTCACTGTGTCACCCCCTCCCTCCCTTACTCTGTCACTAGTCACCCCCTCCCTCACTCTGTCACTAATAACCCCCTCACTCTAGTGACAGTGAGGGAGGGGGAGGGTGTGACTAGTGATAGAGGGAGGGGATGACTAGTGACAGAGTGAGGGAGGCATGGGGTGACTAGTGACAGAGGGAGGGTGTGACTAGTGACAGTCACCCCCTCTCTCCCGCACTCTGTCACTAGTCACCCCTTCCCTCCCCTACTCTGTCACTAGTCACCCCCTCACTCACTCTGTCACTAGTCACCCCCTCACTCTAGTCACCCCTTCCCTCCCTTACTCTGTCACTAGTCACCCCTCCCTCCCTCTGTCACTGTGTCACCCCCTCCCTCACTGCCACTAGTCACCCCTCCCTCTGTCACTAGTCAACCCCTCCCTACGTCACTGTCGCTTATCACTCCCTCCCTCCCTGTGTCACCCCCACCCTCCCTGTGTCACTAGTCACCCCTCCCTGTGTCACTCCCTCCCTCTGTCATTGTGTCATTCCCTCCCTCTGTCATTAGTCACCCCTCCCTCCCTCTGTCACTAGTCACTCCCTCACTCTGTCTTAAGTCACTCCCTCTCTCCGTCACTAGTCACCCCATCCCTCCCTCTGTCACTAGTCACCCCATCCTTACTAGTCTTCCCTTCCCTCTGTCACTGTGTCACCCCTCCCTTCCTCACTCTGTCACTAGTCACCCCTCCCTCCCTCTGTCACTAGTCACCCCCCTCCCTCCTTCTGTCACTGTCACCCCCTCCCTCCCTCTGTCACTGTCACCCCTCCCTCCCTCTGTCACTGTCACCCCTCCCTCCCTCTGTCACTAGTCACCCCCTCCCTCTGTCACTAGTCGTCCCTCCCTCCCTCTGTCACTGTGTCACACCCTCCCTCTGTCACTGTGTCACCCCTCCCTCTGTCACTAGTCACCCCCCCTGTCACTAGTCACCCCCTCTCTCTGTCACTGTCACCCCTCCCTCTGTCACTAGTCACCCCCCTCCCTCCCTCTGTCACTAGTCACTTCTCCCTCCCTCTGTCACTAGTCACCCCTCCCTCTGTCACTAGTCACCCCCTCCCTCACTGCCACTAGTCACCCCTCCCTCAATCACTAGTCAACCCCTCCCTCCGTCACTGTGTCACTAATCACTCCCTCCCTGTGTCACTGTGTCACCCCCACCCTCCCTCTGTCACTGTGTCACTAGTCACCCCTCCCTCTGTCACCCCCTCCCTCCCTCTGTCATTGGGGATGACTAGTGACAGAGTGAGGGAGGCATGGAGTGACTAGTGACAGAGGTAGGCATGGGGTGACTAGTGACAGAGGGAGGCATGGGTGACTAGTGACAGAGGGAGGGAGGGGGTGACTAGGGACAGAGGGAGGGTGTGACTAGTGACAGTCACCCCCTCCCTCCCTCACTCTGTCACTAGTCACCCCTTCCCTCCCTTACTCTGTCACTAGTCACCCCCTCACTCACTCTGTCACTAGTCACCCCCTCACTCTAGTCACCCCTTCCCTCCCTTACTCTGTCACTAGTCACCCCCTTCCTCACTCTGTCAGTAGTCACCCCCTCACTCTAGTTACAGATTGAGTGAGGGGATGACTGGTGACAGAGTGAGGGAGGTGGTGACTAGTGACAGAGTAAAGGGGACAGTCACCCCCTCCCTCACTCTGTCACTAGTCACCCCCTCCCTCCCTGACTCTGCCTCCAGGTACCCCCTCACTCTGCCACCTGTCACCCTCTCCCTCACACACTCTGTCACATATGCATTCACACTGACACTATATACAAAAAAGCACATGTAGTCATCCAGTCATGCACAAATGCATTCACACGGACTCAAATACAAACATGCATTGATACACAGGTCTTCACAATATACACATCCAAGGAATGCTGTATTATATGAGAGTTATATTTAAAGGGACACTATAGTCACCCAGACCACTTCAGCTCAATGAAGTGGTCTGGGTGCCAGGTCCCTCAGGTTTTAACCCTTAAGATGTAAACATAGCAGTTTCAGAGAAACTGCTATGTTTACTTAGCAGGGATAATCAAACCTCTAGTGGGTGTCATCCTGACGTGCAGAACGTCTATAGGAACGCATTGAGAAATGCTTTCCTATGGACTGTTTGAATGCGCGCTTGCCACGCATGCGCATTTCGCTCCACTCGTGAGCTGAGGTTGGCGGGGGAGGAGAGGTCACCAGCGCCGAGGGGGCCCGGTGCTGGATAAAGGTAAGCTGCTGAAGGGGTTTTAACCCCTTCAGTGCAACAGGAGGAAGACCCTGAGGTTGGGGGACCCTTAGGGCACTATAGTGTCAGGAAAACCGCTTTGTTTTCCTGACACTATAGTGATCCTTTAACATTTATTTAATGCACATATATTTGTGCATTCAAAGGGCCTGGGATCTAATTTTGCCGGGGTCCCCAAAGGCTCTCAGTCCGCCCCTGTGTGCCAGGTTGTAATTGGGGGGACTTGCTGCATTTAAGTGTAGTAGGTGCCATGATGTCTAGTTGAGAGGAGAGAGTGGAGTTGTAGAGGAAGGTTGCAGTGTTAGGGTAGGTGAGGTTTGAGATTGGTGAAAGGAGATTTTAGAGGTTGGTGGAAAATCGCTGTAGGTCAAGATGATACCGGAGAAACTGACGGAAGCAAAGCACAGAGAGATGGACACAGGTTTCTTCAGGAAGGAAGAGATTCTTTATTGGATCACCGATCGGGACTCAGAAGGACTAATGTCACCAAAATACAGCAAGTTCTGAGCCCCGGACAATAGTGCAGGCTCCTTATATAGGCACATAACTCCTCCCATATTAAGCTCCACCCGCACATTCTCTTGACCAATCAATACAAATAAGAATTAACTTCCTGCTTGACCGCATGGCCTGTCCAGCACAATGGAGGAGGGGAATACTACATCCTGTATTCTTGCACATGCTCCGTACACTACTGATCGTATCTTGCCTTGTGCAACCAACTGATCGATACGTCAGCATATGCACGTACACATGCCACGTGGTAATCTCGGCCTACTAAATTTATTTTTACCGAGATTCCACCACATTCCCCCCTTTGATGCCTCTTGATATTTTACAATTACTTGAGGCATCACTTAACCTTAGTTTGCATACACCGCAAGTTACCTTGAACCAGACCAGACTTATCTTATGATGTGAATCTTCAACACTCATCTTCCTGCATTGGTTCTCCCTGATCTAGAGCCTTATATTTATAAATTGCCATTATCTGTGCAGCAGCCTTCCTCTCTGCTATATTTTCTATCAGGCTTTGCACAGACCTAACTACTAAGGGTATAAGACACGGCAGGAGTAGACACAACATTAAAATCAGTAGGACTCCACCTACCACTGCCTTAAGCCCTCCAAACCACTCATACCAGCTACCAAACCAACTGCTTGGATTGTACCCTTTCCATACCTGAGTAGGCACATGCGCTAGTTTAACCATATGGCTAGTAAGCTCAGCTATTGCTTGCCCTTCGTCATCTATTTGAAGACAGCAATTGCTCAGGTTAAACTTCCCACATACACCTCCCTCTACTGCCAAAAGGTAATCCAAGGCTAATCTATTTTGGTATACTGCTGTCCTCATCCTGGTATTATGCTTCGCTAGAAGATTGAGCACTTGTGATGTCTCGTTAGTAATAATCTCAACCACCGCCTGTAATCGTATAATACGGTTGAGCATATAAATAGGGGTTCTATAACCAAAAGTACCATCCTCTGCCCACGTGGCTGGCCCATAATAATCTATAATACGCTGGGGAGGCCATTCATTATCTTCCCAGGCGCCTATCTCTATGGGTCCCCTTTTCTTCCTATGATTCACATCATACACTTTAACACCTAAAGTCTCACCTGTTTCAATAGGTAACAAGAAGAAGGATGGTTTGAGCATACCCAACACACATGCCCCTTCCCAGTCCTGTGGCAACTCCGAATAGGCTTTCTTACCACAGATCCAGTACAAATTTGCTGGGGCTCTCCAGGTAGATATGATGGATAGGTCAAACCACACATCCTTTAAATTGGCGTATCTAGCAAACGGGTTAGATGGTTCTGAGACATTTGAAGCCGACCACCAAGTTGTATTCTTTGTATCATCATCATAAGCTTTTTGCCCTAGACAAGTTAATTCTCCTACAGAAGTATTATACATCATTCCTTTCCTTGCTTTGCAAACATAACCTATGATGGAGGTCTTTAATCTCCACTCAGATTTACCTCTAACACTCATATGATAATCGGCTTGTGTAGATATTAATTGGTCAACTGCCTCAGAACCGGACATTACCTCCTTTGCTTCCCAAGGCCATTGGTCTCCCATGTTAGTACCTCCACACACATAGCAGTTGGTAACATTAAGACTACCGGCAATACTTTCGGCTAAATCAATGAACAGGTTTTTAGCATTATGGGGGATCTTATTATCTATGCTCATCTCTTCATAAAAGGAATGGTATACTTGATGAGTCTGGGAGGATACCGTATCAGTCTCTATCCCTATAAACAATACTGTCCCAGGATCTAAACCCGTCCCATATATTTGAAACCCAAATAAATTACCATATATATCTAAGAACTTGTCGGGGTTATTTATAAGTATATGGACTGGATTGCATTCCATAGACTTACAATATGGGCTAGTAGGCAACTTAGTCACTATCATGTCCTTGTCTACTGTCTGTCCCCAAGTTGCCCACCCCACACAAGACCAATATGGGCAAAAGTTATAATCTCTATTTGGGCATCTAGGACTCACATATTTATTTTTACTACTGGGACAAATATATTTATCGTTAGACCCATACGTCCTCTCCCATCTAAGATCCCCACATACATTCCACGGCTTTCTACCACTTGATATCGCCTTACACGCATCAAATAGCAGAACACCCGAAGAATGTACGGATTCTAATACTGTCTTGTTAATTAGGGTCCCCTGAGGATCTCCATTCCTGAGAGTCAACCAAATTGTACGAGGTTGATACTCCGGACTGAAGCACTTAGGTTCTCCTACTCCTAAATGGCACACACTATATTCTATATTTAGGTATCTACATCTTGATACATCTCCTTTACACTCGTATTGTGAATGCCAAATTAGGGTTTGGGAAATATGGTTACCTGTTCTTGTAGTCTTAATGCATACCTCACAGCTAGGAGTGTCGGTACCTCTACCTTCCTGAATATAAAAATACACATAAATAAACATTATCAAGAACACATCTTTCGTCGTCATCCTCAGTCTTCGTCCGTGCGAAGGCACCTCAGCTTCCAGGATGTAAGGGCTGCAGGGAATGGAGTTCTGCTCGTCTTCACAGGAGTCCCTTCGAGACTTTTCCTGGCTCATACACTATACGTCGGTGAGCGGACAGGCTTTATTATGGCCCTCTCACTCACGTACCAAATCTCTGAAACAATAAAATTTTGTAATCCACAAAGTTCCTCGTCACTCCGACTGAGTCGTGCGTTTTAACCGGATCTTGCAGGGATTCTCTGGATCTGCTGTAACTTGCCAAGAATCGACTGCTGCTGGTTTAACCCTGGAGTGATGTATCCACGGAGTCACTTCGGCTACTTTTATCGCTGTAGGGGTAGACAAAAGAACAACATAAGGACCTCTCCACTTGGGCCCTAACGGTACATTATTCCACTCTTTAATCCACACTTGGTCTCCTGGGTGGTAACTATGAACTGGGGGATAAATATTCACAGGTAATCTATCTTGTACCCATTTCTGTACCTCCTCCATAGTCTTACCCAACTCTACAACCTGCTGCCGGGTAATTCCTTCTCCCAACTGACTCAAATCCCCCCTTAAGTTACCAAGTACGGGAGGTGGTCGCCCATACATGATTTCAAAAGGAGAGAGGCCCATCCTTCTGGTAGGGGTACTGCGGATTCGCAATAGAGCTATGGGTAAGAGAACGTTCCACTTAAGTTGGGTTTCCTGACACATTTTAGCCAACTGATTTTTAATAGTTCTATTCATTCTCTCTACCTTACCAGAACTCTGGGGTCTATATGCCGTATGAAGCCTCCACTTTATACCAAGCATATGAGTCAGTTGTTGTAGGCACTGATGAACAAAAGCTGGACCATTGTACGATCCTATAGAGCAGGGTAGTCCATATCGGGGTATTATTTCTCGTAGCAGGAATCTCACAACTTCTCCTGCTTTCTCTGTACGAGTAGGACATGCTTCTACCCAGCCTGAATAGGTACACACAATTACCAGCAGGTAACGATGTCCACCCGATTTAGGCATCATTGTATAGTCTATTTGTAAATCGGACATGGGGAGTCCCCCCATAAACTGGACTCCTGGTGGCTTTACTGGTCCTTGCCTTGCATTATTTTTAGCACACGTTACACATCTTCGTACAATGGCCTGAGTCAAGTTGGACAATCTTGGTATGTAGAAATGTTTTCTGAGAGATTCCTCTGTGCTGTCTCTCCCAGAATGTGTCCCGTTGTGATAGTTTTGGACAATTTCTACCGCTAGTGATGCTGGAATGACTATTCTTCCATCTTCTAACTGATACCATTTGTTCTCCAAATACTTTCCAGGTTCAGTCTTTAACCACTCCTCTTCTTGAGCTGTATAAACTGGAGTCCATTGAGACAGTGGAGTTGGTATAAGAGCAGCTATATGCCCCACATATTCCTGTCTTCCTGATTCAGCGGCACGCTTAGCTGTACTGTCTGCCATCCGATTTCCCTTGGTTACATCACCATCTCCTCTCAGATGCGCTCGACAATGTATGATACCGACTTCTTTCGGCTCCCACACTGCTTCCAATAGTTGTAGGATTTCAGCTGCGTACTTGATTTCTTTGCCTTCTGAATTCAATAGTCCTCTTTCTTTATACAAAGCTCCGTGGGCATGAGTGGTTAAAAACGCATACTTGGAGTCCGTGTAGATGTTCACTCTTAAACCTTCAGCCAATTGTAACGCTCGTGTCAGTGCTATCAATTCTGCCTTTTGTGCTGATGTTCCTTTTGCCAGTGGCCGAGCTTCTATCACCTTGTCAATTGTTGTTACTGCATATCCTGCATAGCGGATCCCTTCTTTCACATAACTACTGCCGTCGGTATAATATTGAACATCAGGGTTCTAGATGGGAAAATCACGAAGATCTGGTCTACTTGAAAATACTTCATCCATTACTTCCAAACAATCATGTTGACTTTCAGTAGGTTGTGGCAAAAGGGTAGCTGGATTTAAGGTGTTTACAGTCTCTAAATGCACTCTTGGGTTTTCACACAACATTGCTTGATACTTGGTCATACGGCTATTACTAAACCAATGATTTCCTTTGTAATCCAACAACGTCTGTACTGCATGTGGGACTCGTACATAAAGTTCTTGACCTAGAGTGAGTTTATCGGCTTCAGCTACCAGCAGGGCGGCTGCAGCTACGGCTCTTAGACAAGGTGGAAGTCCGCTGGCCACTGCATCCAGTTGCTTAGACATGTAGGCAACAGGTCTTTGCCATGATCCCAAGTACTGTGTCAATACTCCCACAGCCATTCTTCTTTGCTCATGTACATACAGGTAGAATGGTCATGTGTGATCAGGTAGACCTAATGCTGGGGCACTCATCAAAGCCTTCTTCACATCTTCAAATGCCGTTTGCTGTTCTTGAGTCCATAAGAAGGGGTCGTGCTCTGTACCTTTGATAGCTGCATACAGAGGTTTTGCCAGTATCGCGTAGCTGGGAATCCATATCCTACAGAAGCCTGCTGCCCCCAAGAATTCTCGCACTTGTCTTCTATTCTTGGGTATCGGTATTTGGCACACAGCTTCTTTTCTCTCTGGCCCCATAATTCTTTGACCTTCAGAGATATGGAATCCCAGATATTTGACAGTTGGCAAACACAACTGAGCCTTCTTTCTAGACACCTTGTATCCTGCCTTCCAGAGAATGTGTAGTAGATCGTGCGTTGCTTGCTGACATATTTCCTTTGTAACTGCTGCTATCAACAAGTCATCTACATATTGTAACAATACACACTCTCCTGGGATGGACTCGAAATCCAGTAGATCTTGACTTAGAGCTGAACCAAATAGGGTAGGTGAATTTTTAAACCCTTGGGGCAGTCTTGTCCAAGTCATTTGGCGTTTTGAGCCCGTTACAGCATTTTCTCATTGGAAAGCGAAGATACATTGACTTTCTGCGGCAATTCGGAGGCAAAAGAAGGCATCTTTGAGGTCTAAGACTGTAAAGTAAGTAGCCCCGCCCGGAATTAAAGCAAGCAGGTTATATGGATTGGGTAAAACTGGATGTATACTAACAACCGCATCATTGACTGCTCTCAAGTCCTGCACAGGTCGATACTCATCTGTACCGGGCTTTTGAACAGGCAGCAATGGGGTGTTCCAGGGGGAAGTACAGAATTTTAGGATACCATACCGTATGAACTTATCCAGATAAGATTGGATGTTCTTCTTAGCCTTCTGCGGGATGTGATATTGTCTTAGGCTCACTGGATAAACCCCAAGTTTTAGTTCGATTTTAATAGGTGGAATATTGCGGGCCAGTCCTGGTGGGTTGTTCTCTGCCCAAACTCCTGGTATGTTGAATAAGGATTCATCACTCCTAGGGTTTTGGCTAGTCAACGCTGTATAAAGTCGCCACTCTTCTTCCTTTGGTACGGATAATGTCATAATACCTGAAGGTCCATTAAACTTTAAAGATGTTGTTCCATTTGGTAGGAACGTAATCTGCGCTTGTAACTTAGATAGCATATCACGTCCCAGCAATTGGACTGGACATTCAGGCATATAAAGGAATTGATGTTTTACTACGTGGCCTCCCAATGTACAGAGTCGACTTTTAAGAACCGGTTTTTCAGTACTTCTTCCAGTTGCTCCTATTACAGTAATAGTCCTTCCAGATGGAGGAGCAACTAGATTAGTCACCACTGAATGTTCAGCACCAGTGTCGATCATGAACGCACTCCTTTTTCCCCCTATTGATACATCGACCATAGGCTCCGCTCGACCAAGGGGGATGGAGCCTGGTCGGTATCAATAGTCCTCCATGACCGTGTCAGCCAATCCTACAAAGTCCCTACCTTCTCTATCGCGGGACCTTTGCGCTGCTGGAAAATACCTATCTTCCCTAACACTTCCTCTGTTCCCATTGCTCCCTCTATTACCATTACTCCCTCCGGGGCCTCCTCTACCTCTCGCTCTGCCTCTAAAGTTTCCGTAACCTGCCCTGGGTTGGTCTCTCTCGTACTGCTCTCTTTGTGGACACTCGTTCCTCCAATGCCCTTCTTCCTTGCAATACGCGCACTGATTCCTACTCAAAGGCTCCCTATTCCATCTACTATCGCCTCTATCTGGGCCCCGTCTATCTACGCCTGCGATCGCTACCGCTAACATATCTGCCTTTTTACGCATCTTGCGCTCTTCCTCTTTCTTACTTTCTGTTTCCCTATTCATATACACTTTATTCGCTACCTCCATTAGTTGGGTGATAGACATACCTGCAAACCCTTCTAACTTCTGTAGCTTGCGCTTAATATCTCCGTAAGCTTGGCTGACAAAGGTGGAGTTCACCATTCGGGAATTATCTGCGTCTTCCGGATTAAAGGGGGTATACAAGCGGTATGCCTCCAATAATCGGTCATAAAAGACACTGGGCGCTTCATCACTTTTCTGAATCACCTCAACTGTCTTCGACATATTAATGGCTTTCTTTCCTCCGGTTTTCATGCCAGCAATTATAGCGTCTCTATAGGCTCTGAGTTGAACCATATCAGCACCATTTACATTCCAGTCGGGATCGGTGTTAGGATAATGTGTTGCGGCCCATGCTGCTGGATTGGCTTGATTCAAAGCACGGGCTCTATCCTCTAGCGCTTTAATGGCCGCTTGATTAATCCTTGTCCTTTCCTCATTATTGAACAAAGTCATTAATAACTGCTTGCAATCAGCCCATGTCGGGTTATGTGTCTGAACTATCGAGGTGAACAGATCGGTCATAGCTTGTGGTTTCTCAGTATACGAGGAATTGTGGGTCTTCCAATTCAAGAGATCGGTTGTCGTGAACGGGACATATACGAAGACTGGGTCAGCATGTGCCATTTGACCTGTGGCATCGATATAAGCTGTCCCGGGATTCAGACGAAGAGGCATCTGATAATGTTTTAATTGTTGGGTACCGGTCAGTTGTCGGGTTAGTATGGGGCTACGTAGAGGGGCGTCAGTTAGAGGTTCCAGTCGGGGGGTAATAAAGCATGAGGATGTGGGAGCTTGGTTTTGGGAAAAGTTAGTAAATAGAACACTTCGAGCCGAGCTAGAAGAAGCTTGACCGGAAGTCTGAAGTGGCGCCAAATCAGGATATTCAGATCTAATGGGGGTTGGTTCTGGTTCCGGAAGGGGAGATTTAGTACGAGAGGGGGTGGATTCTGTACTGGAGGAGGAAGCGGAAGTGGATGGGGGCAATGGGGGAAGGGGTGCAGGACTTCCTGCATTCGCGTCACTTCCTCTTAAAGGAAAGTAAGGGGGCGGCAAAGGGATCTCGGACTCAGGGGGCTTGTCCAAAATGGGCCTAACGCCAGTCCTAGTGGACAAACAAGTTCTAGCCACCATGAGGCGACATTGCTCCTCGTGGCATGTCTGAATCAATTTTGGCGAGTCATTTACGGCCTGTCTCCAACAATCAATATAAGGAAACTGCCCGTAAAGTTCAGGCCTACCCGATACAGCCACGTGTAAGCGCTGTACCAGAGTTGGATCCAAACTGCCACGTGGCGGCCATGCCGCAACCAAAGTAGGCCACTCCCTAGTACACAAAGTGACCAAACGTACAGGAGACATTTTAACCCCAAAATCACATGTTTTGAATCCCTTTTTAAAATTCTTCACCATACAACCTAAGGGATCCGGAATCGTTGACTCCGACGCGCCCATACTTATCAATGGAACGTCGTTGACAACGAATACTATGCACACGTACTATTCAACAGTCACACCCGTTTCCTCTGGCAACAGCACCACGTGGTACGGTTACCAAGTGAAACGTACACAATAACACAATAAACACTCAGGGAATTCCCGTACACACACAGCTGTTACACCAGTCACTAGATAATCAATATTATGCCCTTTGGCGAAACTATACAGTCACCCACGCTATAATTCTCTATATATGAATTACCCGTCTATAACACACCCCAGTAACATCGTCTTTTACAAATTGCGGTTACAGTACGGTTAGCATAGGTCAAAGCACAATTTAAGGTCACAATACAATTATTAGTGGTTATGGTGTTAAACATGCAATAGACGACAATGATTAGTACTTATATACAGTGTCAGTAAATATACAGGGTTATGGTACCGTGCACTATGATACAGCAACACACTATTAACACTCTCGCTAGACGGCTGAGCTTGCGCTATCTAACAAGATATACACTTTACTAACAATCTTTAACACATTTACAATTCCCAACTAAACTATTGGCCAGTACCTTGAATGGACTACCTAAAACTATGTACACCCGTTTTGGTTAGCCACACTGCCCAAGCACCACATATAGCGAGCTAGAGGACCGAATTTACACAGACGCCTCTTAGTCGATTACTATCAAAAATCTAGTGGGTTCCAAATTTACACGCCTTCCCACTTAGCCAAGATAGGTTGAGAGCTAGCGAACCGAATTTACACAGGCGCCGCTTAGTCTCCCGGTCCCTCCGACCTAGCGAACGTAATATACACCCTAGAACGCTAGTCTAGACAAGACACCGGTGTCCGGCTAGGGCTATTTACACCAGAACCCCGCCTGACTAACCAAATCAAACGGTCTGACTAAAGAGCGTTCGATTGAGCGGTGCGCCTTCGCTCCTTCCCTCCGACAGAGGGGGCAGATTCCATACACAAATAAACCCTTATGGGCCTACCGCACAATCGGTATACCCCTAGTGGGTCTGCCGTCTAAAACAGCAGTTGTCTTACCTCCTCGTTCCTGAACCTGAGTTCACACTCATCGACGGGGACACCCCAGCACTTCTTACGTAGAGGCCGATGATCTCCTGGACAACAGACCAGTGGCGCCGAGACGAAGGGAGGTCCACGCAGAAGTTCAGGGGTGCAGCCGTAGAGAACGTGGGCAAAGATAGACCGTCTCACGCCTCTGCCTCTCAGCTACCGTTGAACGATGAGCTTCCCGGCCAATGCACCAAATGATACCGGAGAAACTGACGGAAGCAAAGCACAGAGAGATGGACACAGGTTTCTTCAGGAAGGAAGAGATTCTTTATTGGATCACCGATCGGGACTCAGAGGGACTAATGTCACCAAAATACAGCAAGTTCTGAGCCCCGGACAATAGTGCAGGCTCCTTATATAGGCACATAACTCCTCCCATATTAAGCTCCACCCGCACATTCTCTTGACCAATCAATACAAATAAGAATTAACTTCCTGCTTGACCGCATGGCCTGTCCAGCACAATGGAGGAGGGGAATACTACATCCTGTATTCTTGCACATGCTCCGTACACTACTGATCGTATCTTGCCTCGTGCAACCAACTGATCGATACGTCAGCATATGCACGTACACATGCCACGTGGTAATCTCGGCCTACTAAATTTATTTTTACCGAGATTCCACCACAAAGACAATGGAGGTTTCTGCGAGACTGATGTGGTGAGGGTGGTGTAATTTGGTTACAGGTATGCCAATGTCAATGGACAGCAGATGGTGATCAGATAGAGAAAATTGAACATTGGAGAGATTAGATTTGGTACAGAGATTGATGAAGATGAGGACAAGAGTGTTTCCTGCTGTATGAAATGCTGACTTAGACCACTGTGTGTCCTACAGAGGAGGTGATAGAGAGCAGATGACAGACATCAAGGCATTTGGGGATGTTGATACACGAGGGTATTATTTAATTTAAAAATAACTTAATATTGTAAGAATACATATGGTAATCTGATGACTATAAGCAGATAAAGTGAGTGAAACCAAAATGTTCTTCAATATCAGTATACAAAAACTAACTTGACAAAACTAGTTTCAAACAACTACAGTTATGTTGAAACTGGTAGCTTGGTTTTATATACTTGGCTTGGTTCTGTAAAAAAAAACCCAGTAACATTGCAGAAAACATGCTTGTTGTCATAGAGGCAAGGTTGTACATAAAATGACATCTGGAAAGTTAAAGATTAAGTAGTCTATCAATGATTAACAGTTTAGATTTAGTACAAAGTTCATAGGTGTAAATTTGTGTAAGCAGGAATCATAGTGATGTAAAATGCTGGGTTATACATGACTAGATAATAAAATAGACTTGGCCTGATTTTAAAAACTTACCTATTCATTCATCCATATATGCAGTGGACAAGTATACTCTATTCGCATTGTTCCACAATGCAGTGGAACAATGCGTATAGAGTATACTTGTGCATGTTAAAAAAAGATTTGGTTGGGGGGCGGAGCTGAACAGGCAAGCTAACTAGATGCACATTGCAAGAGTTCCTGCAGTGTAGGCTCAAATTCTGCAAATAACCAGAGATTAACTGCTGAGATTTCCACACAAACCTGTCGGTGGGCCGGGGGAAGCAACTACGAACATCCCGGTACCAAACTTGAAGCCCAACTCGACCGAGAACCGCAAGGGTAAAATAAGGCCTAGTGGAGGCAGGGGGGAAGGACGGCTGCCTTCCCGCTGGATTGCAACTACAACACATGAATGCAAACCACGCACCCTCCCCCCTATGGACCGGTGGGGGATATCCTGGTCCCCGTCTGGCGGGCAACCCCGAACCCTCCACCAACAGACAAGCATAAAGACCTCCATAAGTGACAGGAGGAAGGGGGCACCCAAGATGGTGGTTCAATCCGACACACCGGTGTCCGACAAGCGACAGCGACCTCTGGATGCAGGGGACACCGGAGATCACGCAATAGATCCCATCACACTAATCTTTGACCGCTTCTGGGCCAAACTACAGGCACGCTCACAACCTGCAATGCCTGGTCAAGCGACACCCAGGAGGGAAAGACCCGATGGCGGACGGAAGAATGGGAGCCCTCTCCAGGCCAACTCTAAGAATCCCGCATCAAACACCCATATCTTGGGCCCTCCCGGGCTGAGAGCAAGAAGGGGAGTACCCCGGAGAGAGGAAAAACTCCCTCCTCACCACTGCGGCCTTAAGTGACTACCTGGATGTCTTCATCTACACCAGACATGCGGGACTCTGCATGGCGAAGAAGCGAGGCCAGCAACTAACGGCTCCCTGGGTAGACGGCTGATGAATCCGGGGCATCGGCTGACAGTGCCACATGCTCCCGAGAGAGGTGCAGCGGTACTTACCTTATTCGGGGGCCGGCAGAGGTCCTCAGTGCCCGCCGTGCGCGCCTCGCTCGGGGCTCAAATGACGGCGGGCACTGACCGCGGGATGCGGTCACCTGCTCCGCCTAGCTCCAAGAGCGCGCCGCGCGTCTCGGGTACTCTCTTAAAGGGGAAGTGGGAGCCGAAAATGAAAACAGTCTCCCATTGGCCCCTGTCATCCCACATTACCCATACACTCACATTTTGGGGGCGTGGATATGACAGGGGCCAATCAAATTAAATGTTAGGGTATATATACTTACCTCTCCCTTAACTCCCTGCCCTATCGTGGTTTCTGTTTCAGTTCCCTTTAGCGCTTGTTGTGTTCAGTTGTGATTTTTCGTACTTGACCTTGGCTTTGTATTTGACTCCGTTTATCTCTTTATCCCTGTTTTGTACTGTTTGCCAGCTTGCTGATTACTGTGTACCAGACCTTGGCTAGTTCTTGTTTTCGCTGTCTCTTTGTACCCTTGACCTCGGATCGTTCCTGACTCTGTATTTCTCTCCTCTACATCGAGTCCGGCCATTCTAAGGTCCAGTAAGACGTATCTCTGCTCTATATTGTCAATTATTTTATTCTAGCTAATCGTATTTTGACAACATAACCGTTTAGGCAAGCATGATATACAAAGTGAGAGCTGTCTTCCCTATTAATCATATTTCTAAGCCTCAGCAAACCTAACCTTGTTACATACACAATAGGTGGGTGAGGCGCTCACTATATGCTTAATAATAGTTAATAGGGAGCAGTAACCAATACAAGGAACCCCAACCATGTAATGAAATAACGTGAACAGAAAAAAAGAAGGAGACCGCACCCTAAATATGAAGAGGTATACAAATGATATACGTACACATTGGTAGTAGTGGTGGTCTCTATACAATTGACCTCAAAAGATAAAACATACAGAGTAATAGTGCAGTAAATCAAGTACAGTGGGTACGTGAATGGATTCTTGAAATAATTCGCGGGTGGGGGCCCTAATGTAAAATAATGGGGGGGGACCTATTGTCCTCCCCCCGGGCACCGACCCCTGAGCGGTGGGTGGGGGCCCTAAATCAGTATAAGGGGGGGACCTAATGTCCTCCCCCCTGGCCCCCACCCCTGAGCGGTGGGTCCCCCACCCCCCCCACCCCTGAGCGGTGGGGCCCTTATGTAAAAAAATGGGGGGGGGACCTATTGTCCTCCCCCGGCCCCCACCCCTGAGCGGTGGGTGGGGGCCCTAAATCAGTATAAGGGGGGGGGACCTAATGTCCTCCCCCCTGGCCCCCACCCCTGAGTGGTATATCATTTGTATACCTCTTCATATTTAGGGCGCGGTTTACTTCTTTTTTTTTGTTCTTGTTACATACACGTTTAGTCTAGCATAAACATATCTTCAATCTGCTCTGATACTCGAATGATTAAGCCTGATTAAAACAGAAAATTGTGCATGTTACTCTTGTGCCCCGCATGTTACGCGTGGGAAAAGCTAGAGGACTGCCTTTGGGGCACCTCTCGCCTGTTTGTGTTAAACTGCAAAAATAAAAAATTCAAAAAAACAAACAAAGAGATTTGGTTAGGCCAAATTTAAAATATTATGCAGTATACTGACATGTAAAATTATATCATTTGTTTATATTATGCAGTATACTGATATTTAAAATCATATTATTTGGTTATATTATGCAGTATACAGATATTTAAAATGTCCTGACTTTTGGCTCACAGATCAAATTTGAAGAAGTAACCAAAGAGTAAAAAAGGCAGAAAAAAAAATCTATTTCAAGAAATATTGAGTTTATTTTTACTGCTCCTCCTTTTTCCCCTCTATTTGTCACTTTTTTTGTGCCACAGGCAGAATTCTGAATCATGAATCAAACAAAACTGTTCACTATTTTGTTTTGTGATACATCCATATTTGGAATTATGGAATTTGGATGACAAAAATAAAAATTAGCTTGAAACTGAACGAACAAGTCTAGTACAGAGGATAAAACCAGGAACTAATACAACCATGACTTGAAGGTTTTTTTTAATAGTAAAGGATTCCCTAGGGAAACATTGGATATGTATAACTGTATTTCTGTCTGGGCAGCATGTGATGTTTTCCTTATGCCATTCATGATTTTTTTCCAGACATGTGAAGCAGAGAGGACACATAATGGAGAAAGAGCTACCTCAATAATAAGCTAACTTAAGTCATCAAGCTGGAGAAGGTTAAGACTGAGTATGAGAGCATCAAGACTTTTCATGCTGGGTACATTGTCTAAGCCATTTTGCAGGTGAATCAGGTGGGATTATGAGTCCTTGAGATGGCACACTATGTTGTATTCCGGTTGCATTTTTTTTTTCTTTGATAGTGCTGAAAACCACTCTTTTTATTTGCTGTTTTCCTGCAATCTTGATGATGAAAGCTCTACAATGTCTTAAGCATTGCAAGCAAGAAAGAATAATTGGCATAACTCATATGTACTTCACAGAATCTGACTGCTATTTCAAGGGACAAATTACTTTCATTTCTAAAAATCTTTGAAACAAAATACTATTTTTGTTGTCTTTTCCTGTTGGAGCAACTCAGAGGTATCATTTTAAACTCACTTTCTATGCTGATGTATGCAGCCACACTTGAAGATCAGTATGCCCCGTTACAATCCAGCTGCGAACTCCCAATATTACATATCACTTGGTTGGCACTTCTTCCTTTTCAGTTCTTCACAATAAAGCTGAGCAGCATTTCTCATGTCTTAAATACACCATATCATTGCTAGCTATTTCAGGACTATTACAGGCTCCCTTGGATAGGGAAGGCTAAACTCCAGCACCCTATGACCCAACTACTTCAATTCCGTTTGTGCCACACCTACAAGGTACAAGCTTCTATCGCCGCTGCTAAGTCGGTGATCTGAAATGCTTGATAAGATCTCTGTCATTTGTTCCAGTTGTTAGTAACTTGTCACCTAGGGTCATAACAGTTTGTTTTGTTTTCAGGTTTCTTTCTTTTTGAATACTTTCATTTGTACGACAGTCCATTATATGGAGTCTCTCCTCTGTCACGCCTATAGCATGCTTTCACTCACTTGCAACTTATCTACTATTTATGACTTGGTTATACAAGTTCCTCCACCTTGTATGTTTGTTGTTTTGTACACAAAATGCCTTCATATTATTGTGATATGTATCTTTATGCTTATGGCTATAATTTTCTGCTTAAGACTGTGCACTTCCATCTCCTATAAAAGGTACTGTGTCTTTTCACCTCCCATGAAATGATAGCTAGTACCAGTATTGGCAATTTGAACCCTTTCGAATTAGTCACAAGGGTTACTGAGGTAAGTCATCAAATAAAGGTACACATTATCATTATTATTATTATTATTTTATTATTTATATAGCGCCATCACATTCCGTAGTGCTGTACATATAAACACACATATCTTTCCAGCATTTTTTTTAATGGTTTGCACCTCCATGTTTTCATGGTGCGTTGTTCAACAATTGTTAAATGGTGTACACATAATTTTGACTTCCTGCTCCTGACACATTGGGCTAACCTTAACTGCCATCAAATGTCAGGCTGTGCAAGAAATTTCACAAAAAATGCCTTCACTAAGATTAATCTAATAAATATATCAGTTCATGCAAAGAGGCTCGTAGTGTTTAAAACAAGCAGAATGTAAAAAGCAACTGTAATACTTAGTAGCACAGTCACCATTTCAAGCACACTTGCAACAGTAACTCCCCTGTAGTGTTGGGCACTGCAACAACTTTATTAATCTCTTTCACCCTAAGCCATATAAAAAAAATAATAATCAATAAACCTTCTATATAGAACAAGGCTAGACACTCAGACATTAGATTCATATTTGTCTTGGCCATGGCAATTTTTTTTTTTGTTCCTGTATTTTATTGTTCTTGTGAAGTGTGCATTATTAGATACGTTGTGATTTGAATAAGTGTTTATTAGGATGTTTTCATCTAAATTTAAAATTTCAATATTTTCTAAAAAAGCTGTGTTATATCAAACGTTATAAAACAAATATAGAGTTAAACAATTATAAACAGTGAGAACAATGATAGGGGAACTGTTATGGTCACTGCCTACTTTTTAAATTAATTATATAGTAACCCTTTAAGGGCTGGGGACCAACCTGTTCTTCTGTGATATTCTTAGCTTATCGCTTAGTGATACAAAAGGGTTTAATGTTAATTAGTGTTAATTCTGGGAGTATTATGGCCCTCAGCAGTGCTTTGAACACGCAGCTGAACTAATGTGTTACTCTTTCCAATATCCACTCCCTATTTATTATTCTGTTACAGTTATTAACTGTAAGCTTACAAAGTAAGTTTTCCTAATCAGATTGGCGGAGGTGATTATGTATTTTGAGTGAACTTTACATCTAATAACAATTTCGGTTTTAGTTTTGTAATTCTAACCTCCTACCAGCAAAGGCCTTTGCATAGCATTTACTGAAAATACCAGGCATGTTAATGTTAACAAAACTGAAATATGGCTATAAAACATAAATTACTTCCTTAAAAGAATAGCAGGCCCCTTAAATCTTTCTGAATCATTATTTAATTTAGGGTTACTTTCTCTCACACATTTTTTTTTTCTATACATGCCTACTGGATTCGAAACTTTATTTAAATTCTAGCAGAAAGTCTTGCTGCTTCACAAAGGATAAAAACAAGTGACATTTAAATAAAATGTCTATTTAAATAATACAATGGAATGGAAATTTTTTTAGCAAAGTAGCATGTCAACAGTGTTTAATTAAAATGAATATCTTGCATGCTGAAGTTACAGGAACTGAAACAAAACCTGGATATAAAAAGGTAAATGTGCTATTTATTTATATTTAAGCTGCTACATCTGTGAAAAGCTGGAAATGTGGAACATTTTGAAGGGAGCACATTTTTGTCTACTGTCTCTACTGCCAATCATAGAACATAGACCTTCAATGCACTTAAAGAGTTAATCTCATTCTCTACCTAAAAGAGGTCAACAAACTACTGAGGCCAGACCATCCTCCACCTCAAATACATCTGCTCTACTACCCCCTTTATATTCTGTGGTCTGAACTCTAAAAGCTGTTTGCATGCTATTTAACAGTAGATGTAATGTTTACGTAATAATCTCTAGTTCCGCCTTACCACTACCTGCATACCCTTAAGGTTAAATATGTTGATATATAATTTTAGACAGTGACTAACATTATTTTAGTAAAGAAAATGTTATTACTGTCATATTATAACCTAAGGTTACACAGATTTTTAAGTATATGCTTTTACCATAAAAAAGCCCTCGGTATACTATTTCATAACTATAAAGGTTACACAATGAAAGGATATGCAAACTCTTCTTTGTGAGATTTTCTTTGCATTCAATGCCACACACAAACACTCAAATGTCATACACACATACTATACTGCATAATTACATTTCCAAGGAATTATTTGATTCATTATTTGGAATCCTTCCTGGCTCCCTGCTGATTAGTAGAGTGGAAATGACTGTTTATCATTAAACATTAATTGGGTTTTGAATTATACAAATGTGACTTTGCTTTAATATATATTCTTAGAGAACTTAATGTGAATAAAAATATATATATATATATATATATATTTACTTGCAATAAAGGTCTAATACTTTTCTGGGTGAAAGAAATTAAAATATATATATATGTATATAATACAATCTATTTCAGAAGAAGGTCAATTGGTTAAGAGTTCAATTATTTCTGATGGTCTCTCTTAATATTGGTGCTCACTCAAAAAACAAACCAAAAAAAATGGTAGAAACTTTCCCATTTAAAAAAAAGTTGTTTATTAAGCTGTCCAACTATTACAACAGTTATAGACACATACTGCATAAATGTATATATCCATTCAAGAGATAGAAAGTGAGAAAGAATGTCAAGATAATAGGCTATGAACAGACAATAAGTTTTGTCAACAGGCCCAGCCTATTTTTAAATATATTTCTATATTAGTTAATTCTGCTCTTAGATACCATGAATACAACACACCACATCAAAAGACTGGATTTTTGTTTCCTTTACCATATATGTAGCACTATTACGTACTAATATAAAGTTACATACATATAAAGTTACACGTCACATTCTTCTTGTTCTTGATACTTTAATACATAATTAAAAGTGAATACAGTTATTCTATAGGATGGTTATACACCAATAAGGAGAGCAGTGTCGTCAGTGTGTTCAATATAACACCACGTGTGTTATACAAATGATGCACAGTGATGTATATTATGCACACTTACTATTCTTCATATGTATAACACCACGTGTGTTATACAAATGATGCACAGTGATGTATATTATGCACACTTACTATTCTTCATATGTAGATTTTAATAATGTTAAAAACAAAAATCATTATCATGGCATAAAAAATAGACAACAGACAATATTAATGGACATAAAAATTAAATAAATATAAACATCCTTAAAACAAACATGTTAATAAACATGATGGCCTCGTCTAGCACCCGGGCTAAAACTGGAACTACATGTCCCCTCAGCAAAAATTAAAACCCAACCTTCATACAGATTCTAAATAAGTTGGAAGGGGTTCTTTTCAGTATTCAAGGGTAGCAAGCCACGGAGACAACCAACATGCATTTTTCATCCTCCTACGTCGTTATTTTATTCTTCTGGGAAAAAATATTTTATGAATCCAGATTAAATGCACTGGTCCTTCATTCATTCATATCTAGTCATGGTTTTTTACATGTGTAACCAGTGTTGCTGTGTTCTACACGCAACCCTCCAAACATTCCACTATAAACGTGGCAGAAAAATACAACATCATCAAATATTATAAAATACAAGGATATCTCATACAATGAAACATAATTAAGAGTATAGAGATGATCTACCACATAGCAGTGGTATTAACTAAGAAAAATGCTAAAGGGATTGCTGGTTGTGACTGACCCTGTCCTTGTAACAATTTTACCCCCTTGGAACTTATTCACTGTCCCCCTGGTCCGGTACTATCCATTCTTCCGAAAAGATTGCCAAACATGCACTCCTTGGCAGACGGCAGTCATTTTGTCGACAGAATGACCCCAGCGGTTGTTTGCCGCAAACGCTGTGGAACCATATACGGCAACTTGACCATGCGGCTCCCGGTCTACTGGCAAATCTGTTTTATTCCACTTGCCGACCTGCCAGGAGCGCTATTTGGAGGGGAAGTACAACAAACTTTTTGGATCAATCGCTCTCAGAGAACCAGGGTGAACCACCTTTTGTTTGGCCTCTGCAGTACCCAATATTGGACTGGCAAAAGCCACCTTCGTGCTGGAACTGTTTTGGCTTAGTCCTCATCTGCGGCCAGTCAAAACGTTACCCTGGTGGCGATCTGACAATTCCTATCTGACAATATTTTGACAACTTGGGCTCGGGAAATAATTAGTTTACCGGTCAGTAACTCAATTATCTCCCAGACACAGAGACCCCTGGGTGGGCACTATGTACAAGACAATGGACACCCCATGCTGCTGTGGATAAAAGTCTGTGTTTGGCTGAATAAAAACAGTGGTACTCCCAGAACTAATGTGTCGTCTAGTTACCGGGGGGAAGAGTTATATTCACTGATCATCGCTTCTTCTAGCTTCAAGGAGCATTCAGCAGAGATAGCTAGTCGTGGTATTGGAGCTCCGCTACACTGACCATGTCAGATAGAAGGCATAAAGGGTATATCAATAAACTCTAAAATAAAAATAAAAAAAACAAATTTAAAAAATGTATTAATAGATAAAAGTAATAATAAAAATGATTTTACCCAACAAAAGATGAATATACCCTTTCTGATTAAATAATTAGTTATTACTGATATTTTATGTCCTGCTAGTTGTGAATGTACATTAATAACACACATTTACCCAGTTTCTTAGTTGCATTTCTGTAGAGTAAAGTGGCACAAGAAGTAAGGGTAGGATGTATTTCATGTATTGGAAAAAGTAGGTTGCTAGAATAGATTACAATGAATGTTTTATTTTTATTTGGATGACACAGTTGGAAGAGAGGAAGCAGAGTGGGTTATCAAGGTGCAGGGAGGGAAAGCTATTAACAGTTTAATTGATATGCTTTCCCAAAGAAGTGAACGGAGACTGGGTTTGAGTCTAACGAAGCAGGGTAGGGAGTTCCATAGGAGCGTTGCAGCCCTATATACAGTATATTAATGTTTTTCTTGTCAGATCACATTATTTTTTATAAATAAACCTGACCTAAATTTTAGGGGAACATTGTAGAAAAATTATTATCTCAAATATATGTTTGTACATGCATTTATGAGGATTCACACAATAAGTGTTAATAGCAATATGTTATCGTGGCAACAGTAAGAGCAGTTTAAGGTTTTAATTAAGGTTTTTAATTAAAAAGTATATAATAGGTATCATGTACATGGTAAATAAATGTAGGAATGCACTGCAAGAAAATCAAATAGTTTGGGAAATATCAATAAGCAGCACTAGATGAACAACAAAATAAGTGGGCAGCAACTTGTCAGGACCACAGGATATAAAGAGTTTATATCTATTAAGCAGACAGTAATCAACTGTCATCATTGGTTCTGCCATTAAAAAGACTGGTTTGTAAGCAGATTTCCAGGATCTTCAAAAAAAGTATTTGCATGCTCATGATGATGGAAATCTGTAGTTATACTTTTGGAATAGTTAAAGGGACATTCTATGTACCGAACAGCTTTAGTATAATGTTTTGGAGTGTAGATCACTTTGTTAATCCAGCTCTAGCCACACCTACCCTGGCTGAAATTCACACTGTCTCCATACACACTTCCTGAAAAAGAGGTTTAATTATAAAACTTACATTATTGCACAGTGGGTTTAATTAGAAATTCGTATCTCCTGCTCTGTTAATTGCTTGTTTGAGTTTGAAGCATACTTCCATGTGTGTACCTAATGTTCAATTAACAGAGCAGGACATAAGAACTGATAACTAAACACACCGCTTTACCAAGCAGACTTCTGGGTGGTAAGGCAACTTTTAGTTGCCTAACTGACACTAGATATCCTCATGGTATGCATGAGGACATCTCAGCGTCACCCAAAACCAAATAGGAAAGCACTATATAAAGCTCTCCTATGGGAGAAGTCCTAAAGCAATTGTGACGCTCATCGTTCATGCACATTAAGCCCCCCTGCCAGCTGACATCGGCATTTTAAAAAGGGGATAAGAAACAAAAGGTGGGTCAGAGGCACACAGGTCAAGATGCTTTTGGGAGGAGAGGGCATCAAAATCTTCTTTGCCTGTGTACCCAAAACTCCTTGCATCGGCCCTGCCTGCCTCCCCTAGCCACCCGACAACCAGCAGCCATGTTTGCAGCAGCAGGTTCTGTATTAAAACAAAAATGTTCTAACAACATTTTGAATACAGCAAAGATCAGGTTGTTTGCATTGCATCTTTGTAAGTTATATAACTGCACATCTGTACGCAATATTAACTACATATATACCTATGTATAACAACATGAGGTTAAAGGAAAAGTAATGCTTAACACAAGTTTACTCTGTAAGAAAGAGTAACATTCTAAATAAATAAATAAATACATATAATATGAATTTCCATAGCTTTACAAAACATTTTTTTTATCAGGCCTAGGTCAGTCCCACAGAATTACAAGCTACATTTTAATTTCAACCTCGACGGGTCAAGGCAGACTCCTAAGGGCATGTGTTTTGGTGTAATATGAATAGACAAGCTTATACATTTTATATAAACACAGGAAGTCACAATTGTGAACCTAAGCAAGAGAATTCCAAGTTTTTTCCTGTTCAGAAGAAAGACACGCTTTATAGGTTTAAATATGTAAAAACATGTAATACAAGACCAGAAGATCTTTGAGAGGGGGAAGCCCATTTTGATACAGAATGCCAAAAGAAATTTGATAAGATCAAAATCTAAAATCAAAGAAAAATCTAAAACAAGCATATGAAAAATATGAAAAGCAGGAGTTACAAAAGGGCCACACATGACAGTCCTCATGGATAGCAGATGTCAATAGGGAAAAGTCAAATTGCAATATATAAATACATAATAACCTTAAAATAATTACCTTTATAAAAATTGTACCAAAATGCTGTAAATTCCATTAAAAAAAACATTAAAAACACTAATGACAACAGATAATGGTTATTGTTATGGCACAAGGAGTGGTAAAAAGGCCCCACAGTTGTGGAGTCAAGCCATTTTTGGGGTCTGGCTGGTGCTGCTATCCACCTCCACTACTACAGTTGCTTAGGAAACAGTGTCTGGACGATCACAGGTTAGAAGTAAAAATAAAAAAAAACATTTATAATGAAGTCAATCATGAGCTGTAGTAACTTGGGTGCTAGGTGTGTTAATTTAAATTAGCAAATAAAAACTGAATAATGATGGCAATTAAAAATGATGAAAGATTCACAGCACATTTTCCAGACAGAAATAAGCCGCAATGCTAGAAAAACTTGCCTCCAATAAACTAATAGAAATTGTGTACATGTAGGTATATCAGTGTAGACCAAAATCCTTTAGAGTTGGAGTACAACCATGTTATTCATAACACAGGAGAGTAAACCAAACAAAGTGATTGTATGCTAATGTTATTATTTATTAGTTATAGGCATAGCTGGAGTGCATGCTTTTCAAATCACCATGTCTGCCTTTTTTATTATATATTTTTTCTTCACAAATGCAAAATTCTAAATAAAATCAGTTAAGAATCAATGTAATATATGGAATGAAAAAGATAAATAAACTCACAATAAAGTTTGAATTATATATATATATATATATATATATATATATATATATATATATATATATATATATAAAAAAAGGTAGCGTATTGTATCTTCATGGTTTTCTCAAGACCAAACCTGTTTCAAGAGTACTACAACTTTTCCAGGAGGACTGTTCAAATCTATAGAGTTGCTGGATTCCTCTGTTTTAACTTTCATGGACTGACAGACATTTTGGAATAGTTAAAATTGGCACCTAATCTTTACCTAATTGAAAAGTCATGTGCTGGCATGGATGTCTCAATAATATTGCTGTTTGAGAAAATCACAGAAAACTAACTTAGAATGTAAATCAATAACCTTTTTTTTTATTATTATAGAATATTTTCGCTGTTAGACCTCAACGATCTGACATTTACAATATCAATCAGATGAAACACCGAACAGTGAATTTTTAATAAATAATCTGCCCTCATACACATAACAACCTCATAATGAACAACTTTAGATTCTGACCCCTCTCCTTTCATCTTAAGTACCTCCTTAATTTTCAATTCTCCTTATTCAAAAACTAAAATTTAAAGCATGCAGACCATCATTTGTATTGATAAAATTCTTCTTTATATGGTAAGCATGATTGTATATGGCAACTAGAAACTGTAAAATATAAATACAGTTATCCATTATTCAGCATATCTATATTTAATGCATGAGGTGTATATTTAATGAGTTTAAAAATATTTATATAATTGCTTTCCTGATAGACTGTATTTCATTTCCTGTCTTCTAGGCAAACCATTCTGTAATACTCTTTAACAGTATCATCTAAATAGCTTATTTCAAAAGGATACACAGTGGAAGAGAATAGACCCAGCTTGATTGAAAAAATATTTTCGTAACAATCTAATTTCCAGATGAATGGAAGATTTCTCATAAGTAGCTCGCATCTAAGAATACTCATCCTATCGGCTAAAGAAAATAAAAAAATAAAATGAAACTGTCTATAATCCTGCAGTGATATGCTAAAATTCAATTTCCAGTTCTGATTAATGCCATATTTCCACTATTATTAGATTTTCTTCAGCCAATGTTTTAGGTAGAGTCATTCTTTGGTTATTTTTCGCAATGACTGTTGCTTGAAAATTTGATTTTGGGGAGCAAACTGACCAGCTTAGAGTAATGATAGTAATGCCAATATAATGCTATAGTTACAAAAAAACATTATAGAGGAGAATTTCTGCAAAAAACAGATGCCACTACATAATTGCAAGTTTGAAAGAATAGAGAAAGTATATAAATACATTAGCAAGCACAATTGTAACAGCTGGAATTTGCTGCTATTTTTATTATTATCGTGTAAGATTACATACTTAATCATAAATAAGGTTGTGTTTTTTATTACAGACATACTTTTAGCTACCTGAAATATACCTTACTAAAATATTTAACCATCTGTCTTAGAAAGTCATTCAGATCTTTACATGAATCCTTAGCAACTAAGAGGCACATTTTTGCAATGTTTTATTTTTAATATGTTTCTTCATAAATATTATATGTCTTTTTTTGAAAGATTGTTATTTGCCTTTCTCTAAATACATATTATCTTTAGTTGTTACATTCAGAATGCATGTTCTGAAGTTATACAATTTAATAAAAATGGTCCATATTATACAACATTATTACAATATGAAATGTACAAATTCACATGTTTGTATATGGATGTATAGGAATAACTAAATGCCTACCTGTTTAAAAGAGGTAGATCGGATTGTGTGTGTGTGGTAGACTTTGGAATTTGTTTCATTACAAATTTGGAATTCATTTGAGCCGACCAAGTGTTCATACCAGTTCACTTCGTGCTGAACTGTAACCATATCACTAACCAAATGAGTTGCACAAAGGCCGACAAGTTCATTTGATTACTCATTCCGAATTTCACCCATGGTGCCACGTCAAGCACTCGCCTCCACCTTAAGCCACCACAATCCCGCACCGGACGTGAAGCATCACCGTGACAGATCCGACCACCCGACAAAACAAGCTTCCACCACCTCAAGCCGCGAACCCGGCACTCAACCAGAGACTTGCCTTTGTTGTTCCAGGTATCAATTGTATGCTGTCTAGGAGGTGGGAGGGTCTGGGAGGGAGGGTCTGCTGCTGATTGGCTGGAATGTGTCTGCTGACTGTGAGGTACAGGGTCAAAGTTTACTCAATGATGACGAATAGGGGGCGGACCGAACATCGCATATGTTCGCCATCTGTGGCGAACGAGAACAAGCTATGTTCACCAGGAACTATTCGCCAGCGAACCGTTCGGGACATCACTATTCTTTACCCCAAAGTACATAACTGCATTTTTTACATTAAATGCAATCTTCCATTTGAGTGCCCATTCCCCTAATCTATCTAAATCCCTCTGTACCAATAATATCATGTTCACATTGTATCACCTTACCTAGTTTAGAGTCATGTGAAAACACTGAAACATGACTTTCAACAACTATTTCAAGATCATTTAAAAATATATTGAATGTAAGTGGTCTTAGAACAGACACCACTTCAAGCAAATACTCTACCCAAGAACACAAATTTTCCTCTTGACCAATTTAATTTAGTTTGAACGCTATTGTGTGGAACTGATGTAGAATTATTAAAAATCTTTATTGTACTTGTATTGAATTATTGTACTAACTCCATTTTAACTTCATACCGTGACAAATCCTCCATTTTGTCCTCCTAACCTGACTTCTTCATTCCTCCATTTTGTCCTCATAACCTAACTTCTCCATTTTAAAACTACATTACATGACAGAATTTCCCAGTACATCTAACAATGGACAAAGACTGTATTTTCTATAAAGACATGACTAACTCAGGAACCGCTAACTTTCCCCTAACTCGCAACATAGTATAATTTGAAGGCCATGAGAACACAGTAGTAATGAAATGTTCTATTCATAAGAGACCTTGCACCTGGCCACGAGATCTGAGATCACTGACCGTGTAAAATGACGCTCCAGACCCCCTTGTCCCCACCCGTGTCCAAAATAATACCACCTCTTGGTGGGTGGGCACGGGACTAACCACTTAGTTTTTGAGCCAATTAATTATACTGATAGGTGGACACTAATTCAGACACTTAACAATTAACCCAATTAATGATGTTTATTCACTAATATATTGATAATCAATGATGACGTAAAATGCCTCTTAACCCCTTAAGGACCAAACTTTTGGAATAAAAGGGAATCATGACATGTCAGACATGTCATGTGTCCTTAAGGGGTTAAAAGGGCCTGCGCGCCCGCTTTACTGCACTTGCCAATAAATTTTCTCGAAGTTATTTTAACCTGAACTCCGTGTGTCAGACTTAATTACTTCAGCGTATATACGCAATTCAATTTTCTTAATTTGGACAGGAACAGATAGACATTTAAACATTTTGGTTTACTGCTAAAAAGTACCATAACAGACTTGGCGCCCAACGTGGGGCATCGGGCTATGTCCGGCCGGTGAGCCGTCCTAAGGAAGACGCAG
Source organism: Pelobates fuscus (assembly GCF_036172605.1). Classification (NCBI taxonomy): domain Eukaryota; kingdom Metazoa; phylum Chordata; class Amphibia; order Anura; family Pelobatidae; genus Pelobates; species Pelobates fuscus. Next base: position 239,475,245 of record NC_086318.1, read on the forward strand.
TTGGACGGAGGAATCCGGGGGGAAGGAAAGGAGATTGATCACCTCCAGGTACACGGTAGAGACTTCTGCAGAGCCACCGGTATGTTCCGGCCCCTTTGATTGACCCGTCCACGTGTCTGTGACTGCTTTCCGGGAGGACATCAAAGACAGGTAAAATCTTGCCCGGTGTCTCGTTACTCACTTGTTTACCTGCATTTAGTCTATCTGTTGCCTGGGTGTGTTTGAATTGTTTGCCTGTTTCCCCTTTTTGAGATAAAGGGGGGTGGACCTGCGGGGTTTTGCCTGGGGTTCTCTGCTTCGCCTGTTTTCCCCTTTTTGAGATAAAGGGGGGTGGACCTGCGGGGGTTTTGCCTGGGGTTCTCTGTTTTGCCTGTTTTCCCCTTTTTGGGATAAAGGGGGGTGGACCTGCAGGGGTCTTGCCTGGGGTTCTCTGTTTTGACTGTTTGCTTGCTTACCCCTTTTTTTTTGGGTTAAAGGGGGGGTGGACCCGGGGGATTTGCCTGGAGTCCTGTTGCCTGTTTTACTCCTTTTAGGGGCCACGGGTCTGTGGCTGTAAGGAAAAAGGGGGGTTGACCTGTGGAAGTTTTCCTGGGGGTCTTCTTTGCCTGTTTACCTCTTTTAGGAGCCTCGTGGCTGTGGCTGTAAGGAAAAAGAGGAGTGTTGGAACTGTGGATTTTGTGTAGACTCATAATTTCCTGTGATCCTTCTTGTGTCAGCTTGATAGCCTAGCTAGCGTCATTGTGCACGTAACTCTGCTTGCAGAGAGGTGGTAACCCACAGCTTCGAGCGCTGAGGCTGGTGGAATTCCAATTTTCTTTTATTTGTGGCGGGGGGATTCAGGCAGGCATTGCTTGTCTCCCGCATCACGTGGTAGTGAGACCTATAAGTGGGTTTTATAGGGGCACTACGGGGTTGAGGGAGGTGACTTTGGAGTAAGCACACGAGTAAAGGAAAGGTTTACTGTTGATTTTATTTGAACTGTGATGCATGCACTGTATTTCAATTGTACTGTTGTCTTGTTTGTGTAATTAGGAGTTATTTAAACTCCTGTGTCTGTCTCTAAGGATTTTTCCTTGCCTTTTCCCTTTTCCACACTTCCTATATTATTATTCTATCCACTCCTATTTCTCTTGATAGAGAAGTGATTGGTCACACACTTCTCACCTCGCTCCAATCCGTGTCTACCACCTCGGGTAGGCGGATCCAGTGACTAGTCTACGTTTTGGGAAGACGCACTTGAGGGAGGGGGGAGGGACCCACCCTTTCCACCCTTTCCCTTGAGTGGCAGTCGAGCATTGTAGACGCTCTTGTTCCTTTTTCCTTTTCTATCCCTATATCTAGGACGCTGGTATAGGGGGGAGGGGGAATATGGGACAGGAATTGAGTAAGCCCGGTAGGGGCTGGCTCGCATGTGATTTAGTTGAGGACAGAGAGGGAGAGGAAATGGTTAAAGGTGTTGAAAGAATTGCTAAAGTGTGTAAAATTGCTGTGCCTTCATGTGGTAGATTACAACCAGAAAGCTGGCGTAGATTACTGACAGAGAAAAAAGGCAAGCTCACAGATAACGATTTATTAAAGACTGCTGAAGCATGGTACAGAGTAGCGAAGGCTATTCAGCATGAAGGTTGGGTTGAGGAAGAAATAAATCACAAAGGTGTGAAATTGTTTGTGTATCATAATAACTGTGTTGCTGGGGCATTCCCTCAGCCAGCGCCCCAAAATGGCACCCAGGGGATGTCTATCCCCAAGGTTCAGTCAGCAATAGGTGATAGCCAGCTGACTATGTTCCCCACTCCCAATCCTCCCGATGCCCATCCCATCACCTCCCCTGTCTGCCCGGTCCTGAATTCTGACGGATCTTTCTTTTACCCTTTCCCATCTCTAACATTCCCATCATCCTCATCCATCCCTACACTACCTTCTGTACCTAATCCTGACATTTCATCTGCCATTTCTTCTCTACACTCCCTCTCCGTTAACAACTCTACCCTCCCCTCTGCATCCGCCCAACTAACTACCTCCTCCTCCCTTGCTCCGGCTCCTCCTTCTACACCCACCCCTACCAATCCTTCTCCGTCCTCTCCCGTACCCGCCTCCGCCCCGGTCCAATATCCCACCTCCTTCCCAAATCCCCACCCAACTCTCCTGCCCTCCCCAGCCTGGCCATACCCTTTCCCGTATCCCATGGCCCTATCCAAACTATCCATACCCCCTTCCCCAAGCCACTCCCCAGGTTCCGGTCATGCCCGGTACGGCACAGTCTGCCCCGGATGTGCCCACATCCAACATGGCCGCCACTTCTTCCCTTAACCCCAATGCAGCTTCCTTTCACGCCCCCAATATGGCGGCCCCCAGTCATTCAGCCCTGATGCCGGTACTTCCCGGTGACTATTTATCCCAAGACTACGACTCACAAACCACCCCTGCATCTGGGACTCCCTCCCATCCCCCGGTTCTGTCACCTCAAGCGGCCCCCTCACGTAGAAGGGCCCAGATCGTAGAAATAGAGGAGGAAGAGGATGACAGGGTATCCCAGGATTCATTGGAGGCTGCGGGAGCCTCAGCTCATCGTTCTATCAATGATTCCTTTGGACACAAGGGTCGGGGAGAACGGGCCCCTCCCAAATATGTTGCCTTTAACCCCACTCAAGCTAGTGCTTTAATGAAATCACTCCCTGACCCAGAAAAGCAGCCTATGCCTTTTTACCGAGGGATAGTTCAAATTCAAAAGACTTATTCCGCCGCATGGCGTGATTTGCTGAGCATTTGTGCAATTAAAGCAGGGGATGCATATTGGCCCAGCATGGCCCGCCACCTCAGTACAGATCTGCTCTCCAGTGATGTTGATTACCCCTCCGGAGTGACTTTTTGCAACCAGTTAAGAGAATGGGCTAAGGACAAGCTTGCAGATCAGGCTGCTGGCCTTACTGATGTTATACAAGATAAAGGTGAATCAGTGGAAAGGTTTCATGCAAGACTGTATCAAATGTTTACAGATTTGGGGTTTGATCTTACTGATAAGATCCATTCACAAATGCTGTCCGGTGCATTTGTCCAAGGTGTTAAAGACTCCATACGTAAGGGAATCATTGCTGCACGCCCTGAATATAAGGTTGTTCCTCTGGATACTTTACTCTTAGTTGCTAGAGGTCTGGAATCTGCCCAGACCCCAAGAAGACCCACCTCAGCCCCTCTCATGGTGTCCCGCTCCACCCCTGTCCCAAAAGGCACCAAACCTGAGGATGGACATTGCTTCAATTGCGGAGCCAAGGGACACTTTAGTAGTGACTGCCCAGAGCCTAAAAGAGAGCCAAGAGAGCCCAGGAAGCCGTCCAAGCCTGCCCCGGCTCCCAAAGCCACTCAACAGGTTCCAATAGTTGAGGAACCAGATGATTAGGAAATTGGCAAGCCTGTGTCATTAACCCCTGTCATGGCAGTGTCTACAGGGGATAAGGGGGGGCCACTTGCTACAGTGACTTTACCCATTGAGGGCCAACCAACCACATTTCTTGTTGACACAGGTGCAGCCCGTAGTGTTCTGCGAGAACAAGACCTGCCAGACCCATCTTTTCTGTCCAATATTGATGTCTCTTGTGTTGGAGTGGATGGCCAGCCAAGACACAGCCCTTTAACAACCCCACTACGAGTTGGCTCTAGCCTGCTTGCTCGTTTCGTGGTATCCTCCACATGCCCAATTAACCTGTTAGGTGCTGATGTTCTCTCACGCCTACAGGCCTCTATCACCTTCACTCCAGATGGACAGGTAGAAATGTCTACACCTCTATCTGAATCAGACACCTCAGCCTTGTGCTCCTTACCTCTGATGCTGCATTTAGAAGGTCCCCGTGGGGAAGCAGCAGAACCGAGGTCCAATTTCCCAGACGTGTTAACAACACAGGTGCCTGCTAAATTATGGTCCTCAGGCCCAGAGGACATAGGTCACCTCAATGTCCCTCCTGTGTTGGTAAAGCTTATTCCAGGAGCTAAGTTACCAAGAAAACCACAATATCCTTTAAAACCAGCACAGGCTGCAGCCATTTCTATCCAAATCAAAGCACTCTTGGAGAAGGGTGCTCTAGTGAAATGTAAATCTGAATGCAATACTCCATTATTTCCTGTGAAAAAGAAACTGTATATGTCTGTCTGTCAGTGTGTGTGTGTATGAATGTCAGTGTGTGTGTGTATGTCTGTCTGTATCATTGTGTATGTATGTCTCTATATGCCTCTCTGTTTCTTTATGTCTGTGTCTGTATTTCTGTGTGTGCCTGTGTCTGTGTGAATATATGTCTGTGTTTGTACGACAATGTACCTGTATGTTTAGATTGTATGACTGTGTTTGTTGATTGTGTGCCTGTATATCTTTGTGACTGTGTGCCTGAATAATTATGTCTGTGGGCTTGTATGCTTGTGTGTCTGTATGTTTGTGTATTTGTGCATGTATGTATTTTTGCCTGTATCTATGTCTATGTGGGAGAAAAAGAGAGATAGGTAGGGGCTGGGGGGAAGAAAGAGACAGAAAGGGGCTGGCGGGAAGTAAGAAATACATAAGAGGGGTTGTAGGAGACACACTAAAGGGCACAAAGGGGTAAGACATTCAAGAGGTTGGATATGCAACACTAATGGGGGTAAGAAATTCAAAATGGGGCTACGAGACACAGAGGTGAAGATGCATTGTTTATTTATTTATTTTAATTTTTTTGGGGGGGGCGTCAAAATGCATCTTCGCCTGTGTAGTCACAAATCCTAGCACCAGCCCTGTGTGTGTGTGTAGTGATGTAATTTGTGTAAAATGGGGGTGGAGGGGCATTTTTTTATGTTAATTATTTTTGAAAAAAAATATTTCAATGGTGTTTTTTTTAGTCCCCCCTCCCTGCTTCTTACCAGGGAGGGGGGATATAGTATTCCCTGGTGGTCCGGTGGTTTGTTAAGTACTGTGGGGGGCCCGCAGCAAGTGATAACTTACCTTGCCAGCTGCTCCTGCAGCTCCCCAGTGTAAATCTCGGGGCCCTTAGTGCCGCGTGGAGCGTTGCCATGGTAACCTGTGGCAACGCTCTGCGGCCACGGGTCTCGCGAGATTTAGACTGGGGAGCTGCAGGAGCTGCTGGGAGGGTAAGTCAGCGCTTGCTGCGGCCCCCCCAGGACCGCCAGGCTTGTAATGAGCCTGGCGGTCCTAGGAGGTATTATCGGCAATATCGGTAGCTATATTGGCCGATACCGATATTGCCGAAAATACCGAATATCGGCCGACTATATCGGTAAAACCGATAATCGGTCAATCCCTAATTCGTAGCATGACCTCTGACGCACCAGTAGCACAACATTTTAGTTAAAAGAGACATAATGCCTCGCAGCAATGGTGCCAAACACTTGATAGGGTTTTCCCGCTCACGAGAGGAGGTAACAGGGAAAAGATGCTCCTGGACACAGTGTCTCCTTATGGTCTCAATGAGAAGCTTGAGTGGCACTGGTTCCTGTAGGTGCACCCGACATGTGCCCGGTTTGGGAAGTCTCCTGGATCTGTGTATGTATACTTATATGCACGATTCCTTACTACTATGTCCACAATCAGTTTCTTTCTAGAGTTCTATCTCTTAGGGCACACTGTACACCATCTCTTGTCTAAGAGGGCGTTTTACTTATTTACCTTATTGATTTTATTTGTGTGTTCACTCTTTTTTGGGGGATTTAGATTTTCTTCCCTACTCTGTCTTTTGCCTCATTCTAATGGGAGGCTGTCTTGCAAACTATGTTTCCTTATCTATTTTTCTAGATGTATGGAGTTTTTAATTCCTCATTTTGAGCATCACGCATTGTAACGGAACTCCCCGGAATCCGACTAAGTATCTTCCGTTGATGGACGCTTCCTAGCTTGCGCCGAGGATCACAAGCACCACACCGGACACCACAACCACCGCAGACTCCACAAACGCCGTAGCTTAACTGAAGGCTCGCCGTCTTCTTTCCACCCTGGATCAGCTTCTGTCCTCCAGGACCGTGTGGGAAAGACCTCTCCTCCAGGAGAGCGTATCAGGAACAAGCTCTTAAAAAAGCTTAGTGATTAAAGCTATGGGGAGTATGTAGAGCACAGCAATTAACAGTGTGAGTATAGCTGTCCCCTCCAATCACAAAACAAGACTACATGTTGAGGGTCAAGAAGATCTGACTGTACTGGCACATACAGCCTCTTTTATTCACATTCTACAAACATAGTACTGCCCACAGGGTTTCGAAGAACAACCAATCAACACATTGCAACACAGCTAACACTCCCATTCATTACATCAAAAATCCTCCCCTCTGCCTGTGATTCAATTATCTCAACACAATAGCCTAACTTAATTATCACAGGCAGGAAAATACAGTATTATAAAACATATCACAGGGACCCCAAAACATGCAATAACCCCATAATTCACCCAGATCCGTTCAGTAGTTTGGAAGATACGGTTTAATGCAGATTCCACAGAACATACACAGGCTATATGAAAAATAATTACTGTTAGATGTGTCCCCTGTTCTGTAGTTTAAAACTACTGAACAATGTCTTTGTGCACCAAATACCGGCGAGATGGCACCGTGTAGAAAAGTCAAAACAGTGTCTGTGAGTTAAAATGGCTGCCATCCATTGTTCTCACCATGTGCTTCATCCATTGTTCTCACCATGTGCCTCTGATACATGAAATGGTGGCCACCCAGTAACTCCACAGTTTGTCTGACCAACCAACAGATGAAACACATAGGGAACAGTGCAACAAACGAAGGGAATCATAAAACATATGGACAATAGTCATATTTGTGCACAATCTCCAGTTTTGTCACAGGGCACAAATAGTGTTTTCAAATGCCATATATCCCAGGGCCATAGTCATGTGGCAGGAGGCTGGCAATCAGTCCTCTCCAATGCCCAGTGGCAAATGGCAGTTTGTCACACGCATATATACATTTGTATAAACATTTTGTTAATAGATTATGACTTGCTGCATGATTTTCGCTATTTTTTTTAGCCTTTTTAATGTCCTACACGGCAGAGTTAAACCGATGTATTCCTGTTTATTGTTCCGTTTCCTAGCAATGGAACGTGATGATGTTGCACGTTCCATTGCTAGGAAACGGAACAACAAACAGGAATGTCTGGTGTCATCACGCATGCACTGGCCAAACCCAGAAGTCAATGGAGGTGCTGGAAATGCCGGGAACACAGATTTTCTCCACAGTTGCTGTTATTCTGTATGATTGCTGTGAGGTGGCATTTTGGTGATGTAAGCACTTTTTTCACTTGTATACAGTTGCAAGAAAAAGTATGTGAACCCTTTTGAATGATATGGATTTCTGCACAAATTGGTCATAAAATGTGATCTGATCATCATCTAAGTCACAACAATAGACAATCACAGTCTGCTTAAACTAATAACACACAAAGAATGAAATGTTGCCATGTTTTTTATTGAACACACCATGTAAACATTCACAGTGCAGGTGGAAAAAGTATGTGAACCCTTGGATTTAATGACTGGTTGAACCTCCTTTGGCAGCAATAACTTCAACCAAACGTTTCCTTTAGTTGCAGATCAGACGTCAGGAGTAATTCTTGACCATTCCTCTTTACAGAACTGTTTCAGTTCAGCAATATTCTTGGGATGTCTGGTGTGAATCGCTTTCTTGAGGTCATGCCACAGCATCTCAATCGGGTTGAGGTCAGGACTCTGACTGGGCCACTTCAGAAGGTGTATTTTCTTCTGTTTAAGCCATTCTGTTGTTGATTTACTTCTATGCTTTGGGTCATTGTCCTGTTGCAACACCCATCTTCTGTTGAGCTTCAGCTGGTAGACAGATGGCCTTAAGTTCTCCAGCAAAATGTCTTGATAAACTTGGGTATTCATTTTTCCTTTGATGATAGCAATCCATCCAGGCCCTGATGCAGCAAAGCAGCTCCAAACCATGATGCCCCCACCACCATACTTCACATTTGGGATGAGGTTTTGATGTTGGTGTGCTGTGCCTCTTTTTCGCCACACATAGTGTTGTGTGTTTCTTCCAAACAACTCAACTTTGGTTTCATCTGTCCACAGAATATTTTGCCAGTACTGCTGTGGAACATCCAGGTGCTCTTGTGCAAACTGTAAACGTGCAGCAATGTTTTGTTTGGAAGCAGTGGTTTCCTCTGTGGTATCCTCCCATGAAATCCATTCTTGTTTAGTGTTTTACGTATTGTAGATTCGCTAACAGGGATGTTAGCATTTGCTAGTGACTTTTGTAAGTCTTTAGCTGACACTCTAGAATTCTTTTTCACCTCATTGAGCAGTCTGTGCTGTGCTCTTGCAGTCATCTTTACAGGACGGCCACTCCTAGGGAGAGTAGCAGAGGTGCTGAACTTTCTCCATTTATAGACAATTTGTCTTACCGTGGACTGATGAACAGCAAGGCTTTTGGAGATACTTTTATAACCCTTTCCAGCTTTATGCAAGTCAACAATTCTTAATCGTAGGTCTTCTGAGAGCTTTTTTGTGCAAGGCATCATTCACATCAGGCAATGCTTCCTGTGAAAAGCAAACCCAGAACTGGTGTGTCTTTTTTATAGGGCAGGGGAGCTGTAACCAACACCTCCAATCTCATCTCATTGATTGGGCCCCAGTTGGCTGACATCTCACTCCAATTAGCTCTTGGAGATGTCATTAGTCTAGGGGTTCACATACTTTTTCCACCTGCACTGTGAATGTTTACATGGTGTGTTCAATAAAAACATGGCAACATTTCATTCTTTGTGTGTTATTAGTTTAAGCAGACTGTGAGTGTCTATTGTTGTGACTTAGATGATGATCAGATCACATTTTATGACCAATTTGTGCAGAAATCCATATCATTCCAAAAGGTTCACATACTTTTTCTTGCAACTGTATATACTGTTTATGCTGCTTGTATACTTTAGGACATTAGCATTGAAAAAGGGCTTGTGCCTGAAACATCTGTGTGTATTGTGTCTTCAAATAAACTGCAGTAGCACCTTTGTGTGCACAAGCATACTTGATGCTCAGAACTAGATCTTTTTCTCTATTTGTTGTATCTCAGTATCCCCTAGTGTCTCAGTGTCCCCATGTCTCCTAGTTTCCATATGTATCACAGTTAGTGATGTCGCAAACATAAAATTTTCCGTTCGCAAACTTCCGCAAATGTTCGCGAACGGGCGAACCGGGCGAACCGCCATAGACTTCAATAGGCAGGCGAATTTTAAAACCCACAGGGACTCTTTCTGGCCACAATAGTGATGGAAAAGTTGTTTCAAGGGGACTAACTCCTGGACTGTGGCATGCCGGAGGGGGATCCATGGCAAAACTCCCATGGAAAATTACATAGTTTATGCAGAGTCTGGTTTTAATCCATAAAGGGCATAAATCACCTAACATTCCTAAATTGTTTGGAATAACGTGCTTTAAAACATCAGGTATGATGTTGTATCGATCAGGTAGTGTAAGGGTTACGCCCGCTTCACAGTGACAGACCAAACTCCCCAGTTAACGCACCGCAAACAACCGCAAACAGTCCATTTGTACAACCGCAAACTCCCCAATTGCACAAGGTTGGATACCAATCTAGCCATGTCCTCACTGATGTCATTGAAGGTCTCTTCCTCCACCCAGCTACGTACAACACCAAGGGTCCCCGAAAGGTGACAACAAGCCCCCTGTATTTTTTTTTTAAATGTACACTACTGTTACACCAGATATGAGTTGCACTGGTGTGACACTGTGCCCTGGCAGGCCCTGAAACGCACACGTGTGAAGGAAACTGACTGCTATTATATTACAGTCAAAAAAGTTTTTTTTTTTTTTTAAATGCAAGCTATTGTGACACCAGATATGAGTGGTGGCATTGGGCAAGTGGGCAGAGTATACGCTGTGAGCCTGACACACACGCTGGCAGGCAGGCAACTGCGATTACACAGAAAAAAAAACAAAAAGCAGACTGATGTTCTAGCCCTAAAAAGGGCTTTTTGGGGTGCTGTCCTTACAGCAGAGATCAGATGAGTCCTTCAGGACTGTAGTGGACACTGAATACACTAGCCTAGCTATCGATTTCCCTATTAATTCAGCAGCAGCTACACTGTCCCTCCTCTCACTAAGAATGCAGCTTTCGGGGGGTGGGGCCTAGCTGTCATGGAGGAAAGACGCACTTCGTGTGAGCTCCCTCAATATCTCACTTTAAGCAGCTATCAACAAGCGAATTTCACCCCAGAAGGGGATGACCCAGCAATGTTGCTCCTACCTGACCGACCCGACATGCTTAATAGCTGTCAGGTAGATGGTAATCAGTCACACGGGCAAACAAGACAGGAAAGGGTTAAAGATAAATTCAGAGTCAAGAACAAAGCCATGGTCAATACCAAAATAAATAAAATAGATCAAGGAACGCACTAAAGGGTACTGACACAGAAACCACGATAGGACAAAGTGGATAGGAAGTTTAAATATCCTTTAACATTTGATTGGCCCACGTCATGCCTACGCCCCCAAAACGTTCGTGTGTGGGGGTGCTGGAATGACGTGGGCCAATGGGAGCCTGAATAACAGCGAGCTTGTGACTCGAGCTGTGCTCCTAGTGCCAGGCGGGCCACGTGACCGATAACTGCGGTCAGTGCACGCGGCTAAGTCAGAAGAGGAGATCAAGCCGCATGTGGCTCGTGTGGCGGCAGGAGTGATCCAGCCACGCGCGGCTCAAGCTTAGGAGCCAGGTCGGTCTCAGGATAAGGTAAATACAGCCACAACCACTTATCCCAATCACACACCTTTCCTAACGTCCTATCCCATTAAAAGCATATTACCGCGTATTTAATAAAACAAATAGACCCCCTACTTCATCCAGGTTACCGATCGATGGTTCGATATTCTGAGCCCTCTCTGATTTACTGTACACGACTATTCGATATTCCCACAAATTTTATATAGCATTTTATGTTTGTTTGAGACCACCTTAAAAATATTGGATATCGCTAAAAATCATGATCACTATATACTTTCTCTACAAACCTCTAAAACGAATAAAACTACTCATCCATCCGCTATACCACTTTATCCCACCTAGAACTAGTGCCCAGTTAAAATACTTGACTCTTACTTACCCACGCTCAGTCATGCCACACACATTTCACCACTACTCTCACTGAATCCCTCTAACTACGGCTAAATACATCTTCTACATCAGAACACTACTCCTAAGATTGGGTTGTATCCATGTCTCGGGTCTTTCATTTAGAATAGGGGCAGCTTCGGTCTCCTTCAACACTGACACTCCAGTGCATATTATTTCAAGATTGGGCAGATGGAAATCCTCAGTCTACAACCGATATATTCCTCATCCCGAGAAAGAAATGAGGAAAGTTTTAAAAGTTTGGCTTTGTAAATTTGATGCAATAAGTGTGTTTTTCTTTAATACCTTTTCACCCTCTTTGCATGAACCCGATTTACATATATTACTAATATGTTTCTGAACATATATATTATATTATTCACTCACTCACTCACTCTCTGGGCCGGCCTAAGACATCATGCTGCCTAGGTCCAACGATAAATGACTATGGGGGATAATGTATAATAAACACAGGTTACTGGCTATGGGGGATAATGTATAATAAACACAGGTTACTGGCTATGGGGGGATAATGTATAATAAACACAGGTTACTGGTTGTGGGGGGATAATGTATAATAAGCACAGGTTACTGGCTATGGGAGGATAATGTATAATAAACACAGGTTACTGGCTATGGGGGATAATGTATAATAAACACAGGTTACTGGATATGGGAGGGATAATATATAATAAACACAAGTTACTGGCTATGGGAGGGATAATGTATAATAAACACATGTTACTGGCTATGGGGGGGGTAATGTATAATAAACACAGGTTACTGGCTATGGGGGGATAATGTATAATAAACACAGGTTACTGGTTGTGGGGGGATAATGTATAATAAACACAGGTTACTGGTTGTGGGGGGATAATGTATAATAAACACAGGTTACTGGCTATGGGGGGATAATGTATAATAAACACAGGTTACTGGTTGTGGGGGGGTAATGTATAATAAACACAGGTTACTGGTTGTGGGGGGATAATGTATAATAAACACAGGTTACTGGCTATGGGGAGGATAATGTATAATAAACACAGGTTACTGGCTATGGGAGGATAATGTATAATAAACACAGGTTACTGGCTATGGGGGATAATGTATAATATAGGGATCGACCGATTATCGGTTTTACCGATATAGTCGGCCGATATTCGGTATTTTCGGCAATATCGGTATCGGCCAATATAGCTACCGATATTGCCGATAATACCTCCTAGGACCGCCAGGCTCATTACAAGCCTGGTGGTCCTGGGGGGGCCGCAGCAAGCGCTGACTTAACCTCCCAGCAGCTCCTGCAGCTCCCCAGTCTAAATCTCGCGAGACCCGCGGCCGCAGAGCGTTGCCACAGGTTACCATGGCAACGCTCCGCGCGGCACTAAGGGCTGCGAGATTTACACTGGGGAGCTGCTGGCAAGGTAAGTTAGCGCTTGCTGCCGGCCCCCCACAGTACTTAACAAACCTTCGGACCACCAGGGAATACTATACCCCCCTCCCTGGTAAGAAGCAGGGAGGGGGGGACTAAAAAAAAAAAAACATTGAAATATTTTTTTCCAAAAATAATTAACATTATTACAAAAAAATGCCCCTCCACCCCCATTTTACACAAATGGCATCACTACACACACACTGCATTACACACACACACACACACACACACACTGCATTACATACACACACTACACACACACACTCTGCATTACACACTACACAAACACACACACTACACAAACAAACACACACACACTGCATTACATACATACACACACTGCATTACATACACAAACTACACAAACACACACACTGCATTACATACACACACTCTGCATTACATACACACACACTACACAAACACACACTGCATTATATACACACTACAAAAAAACACACTCTGCATTATATACACACTACACGAACACACACTCTGCATTCACTATACACACACACACTACCCAAACACACACACACTGCATTCACTATGAATACACACACTACACAAATACTCACTGCATTCACTATACACACTACACAAACACTCACTGCATTCACTATACACGCTACACAAACACACACAGCTCCCACTACATGTGGCATGTATATTTTGTGCATTTACCTTTAGGATTAGTTAATTTTTTCAAAATGGTAAATGTACAGAATATCGGCAAGTTATCGGCTATCGGCCTGAAAGTTCACAGATTATCGGTATTGGCTCTAAAAAAAATCAATATCGGTCGATCCCTACTACGAATCATCGTCGTCTTATTTTAAGACACCCGGCCTTTAAATAGCATGTATGGTCTTTCCTACATAACCCAGTCCGCATGGACACTTGAGTAGGTACAGTACATAGTCTGTCTGGCATTTAAAGAACCCTTTGAGTTTAACCTGTTGGCCTGACCTTGGATGGGTGCAGAATTTACCCTTGATTACCCCAGTACAGTGATTGCAGTTTAGGCAGGCGTAGGTATCCTGTACAGGTTCAGAGACCCCACTGCTCATGTTCCTAAATTATTCACACTGTTGTGGAGCAGGCCCTTAAAGATGAGATAATCAATAATTCAAAATTTTCATTTCTCATCAATAAGTTCCCTAGAACACCTGTTTTTTTACACCTTGCCTAAGGTTCACAAGGATGCTCTTCACCCACCTGGCCAGCCTATCGTGGCCAGAACAGACTCTATCTTCCAGCCCCTGGCTATATTAGTAGATCAGTTCCTACAGCCTTTGGTAAATAATTCATGCAAGATACCAAAGATTTTCTTTTAAAAATCAGACAATTACAAGTGGAGCCGACTGATTTACTGGTGACACTAGATGTTTCCAGCCTCTACAGGTCTATATCCCACAATGAAGGCTTGAGGGTAGTACAGGACAAATTGTCGAGTGTGCTTACAGATGAAAGATTGTGCATATTTGTAACCACATTATTAGAGATTGTTTTGAGAAATAATTTATTTAGATATCTGACAATATTCTATGAACAAGTTAAAGGAAAAGCGATGGGGCCAATATGGCGCCCTCATACGCAAATCTTTTTATGACAGATTTTGAGGAGCGTTTTGTGTACCCACATGAGCTATTTAGGTTGCATTCCACTAAGTGGCTAAGGTACATAGATGTTTGCTTTATGTTGTGGCATGGAACCCAAGCAGAACTTGAAGTTTTTCTTATCCCTTTAAATCAGTTCCACAAGGACATCCAGTTTACCAGCATCATCGGTACTGATTCGGTGAACTTCTTGGATGTACAAGTCAGTAAACAGGATGGATCCTTACGAACTGATTTATATACAAAGCCTACAGATTCCAAAAGTATGTTACATGTGAACAGTTTTCATTCCTCTAAACAGATTTGTTCTATCCCCTACAGCCAGTTCCTGAGGGTTTGTCGTATTGTAAGGGATGACAACATAGTCAATGAACGGTTGACAGACTTTTCTAAAAAATTTCTGGACAAGTGCTATAGCACTCGCCTGATCCAAAAAGCTAAGCATAAGACTCTGGACATTAATCGTGAGGAACTACTTTCTACAACAGACAGGCCCAAACAGGACAGACTCCCGTTGGTAAGTACCTCACACCCCAAATACAGAAAATTATATGTGCAAATTGATTTATATTACAATCTGACAAACATATAGGACACCTCATTAAAAATCCCCCATTATTTGCCGACAAACGGAGTCGATACATAAGAGACATGGTAGTCAGGGCAGACTCCACGCCTAATAGGAAACAGATGTTTCTCTCTAAACCTGTACACAGTACCTAGCCTTGCCTAAGCTGCAATCACTGCAGTGGGGAAATCAAGTGTGAATTCTGAACCCATCCAAGGACGGGCCAACAGGTTAAACTCAAGGGGTTCTTCACATGCCAGACAGACTACATTTCTTCAATGCATCTCTATGAAGACATGCTGATTGGCGTAGCACAGCTTTCTGCACTATGAAACAGCCTTTCAATACTTTCATATGGGTATGCATTGGATTGGCTCAAATCAACAAGATTGATTTCAGCCACGGATGTTGGGCCAGTCATGGCGAGACCAGCACAGAGTAGGAGAAAAGGTAAGTAAATCTACCTTCAAACTCCTTACTGAATGGCGGTGGACACCAAAATAGGTAGTCAAGCACTATAGTGTCAGGACCATGTTTGTATTCCTTACACTATAGTTTTCCTTTAATGTATTCACTTACTAAAACTATTAGGGCTTGTCATGAAATTCTTTGTTCTGCATTTATCATTTTCTAATTTAGCCAATCTAATTGCCCTCAAGGTTGAAGCTGTTCACTTTGACCAATATAATTGAAATCCCATTTAGTTATTTTTCTATTGTTCGACAGACCTATTTATAAATTATATAGACACTATAAAGTTTGATTACTATTCACATTTGTAAATACATGTTCTGCTTTCTTGCAAAAATAAAATCAAAATATATATATGTACCTATATCTATCTATCTATCTATCATACATTGTAAGTAATGCTGACGGTTAGAGAAGTTGTTAACTATATCTATACCCACTGACAATTCACAGGCAATCTCCTAGCCTAGAGAGGTATCAGTGACCTATAGTGGTTGTTTCTTGTTACAAGATCACTCAGCTGCCTTTCCCACTTGCCTGCAAACAATGCTGGGCATTTGCAGAGTGCTTTTTGAGTTGGTCAGCACTGCATGGAAATAGGTATAAAAGAAATGTTTGCTTTCTCTCTTGAAACCCTCCCCCTCCCATGTGCACACAGTTTACGTGCAGCTCAAAGAGCATTATTGACCTGCTGTTTCCTCCCCCTCATCCCACATCTGCCTGACTGCTCAGCTATTCGCTGCGTGCATTAACCCTGTGCTAGGAACTTTGCTGAGGGGCTGAGGAACCCTCAATGCCGCTGCTTCATGCCCATAGCAGACCTGGTGACGTCACGGGCAACATAACACACACATGGCTGTGCACGAGAGCGAGCTATCTGCGAGGAGAGCTGTGGACGTGCAGTGCAGAGCGAGCTTCCCCTCCTCCCACTTGAGCTATTTAATAGATGTTGACAACACGTGGAACACGTCAGGCCTGGCTTGTCCTCAGCAGCCTTCGCTGTCTCAAGGGAGAGGGAAGTGTGCAAAAATAACAAACAGAGAAAACCGGTTTGTGCAAGAGAGGTGACTTGCACAGCATAGCTCTTTCTGTCTCTTTAAGGAAGGCTGGATATTTCAAGGTTGTTTTTCTAGTTCTAACTGGAAGTAAACAAAAGAAAATAACAATGCATTTAATTACTGCAAGAGCTGGATGATTTGTCTGCTGCTTTTGCATAACAGTGTCCATGTGTTCTGTATTCTTGTACACATGAATAAGGAATGAGGAGCTTCTAGTTTCACCTTGGCACCACTCCTAGTGCTGGCACACAGGTGATGATGGGACTGGTTAGAATCTGATAATTCTGTTTGTTATGTTTATGTGTAACAATTGACGTAGGTACATACATTGAATTACATTGTGCTTACAGCTATATATATTAGAATATGCATACCCCTTGCAAAACCACTGGCTGCCCTGTCACATCACATACTTTTTCAGCCACATGCCTGCACACACACATACTGCATAACATGCACACAGTACATTTTGGATCTGTGCTGCCCTAGGCATGATGGAACTCGGGCACCCCCTAGTTTAAATTTGGGGCACCCCTAATTTAAATTTCCCCACCCCTTCCTGTCAAGGCAACACCCCTTCCTGTTAAAGACTAACACACACTTTGACTGACTGTCACACACACATTTAGATACACTGATATACACACACACTGATTTGACACAATCTGACAGACACACACAATCCCTGACACACACTCACTGACATACACACACACACTGATGCAGAGACAGACACGTACTCACAGACGCACACTGACAGACACGGACACACAGACACACGCAATCACTTGGACACACACACACATTCACTGACAGACAGTCACTCAGAAACAGCAGCTCCCTCACAGACACACACTGACAGATATACACACACTCACTCACAGACACACACTGACAGACATGCACACACTGACAGATATACACACACAGACTCACTGACAGACAGCCAGATACACACACACATTTCCCCCCCAACACTCACAGATTATTTTTGTATCTTAAATTAAATCCACCCAGCCTCCCCACCTTTGGAAGATCTGGGTGGATTTTTAACCTGGTGTCCAGTGGGGCTGCTGACCGGGCTGTTTGGGCAGGAAGGCGGGCGTCGAGGGAGCACTGATTTGTGAGCTCTCTCACAGCAGCGCGATCTGAATGCGCCGTCATATTTTGGCTCCCGGCATCACTCTGCGGCGCACCTGGAGCTCAGCTGGCCACCTGCCCCGGGGCTAACACGGCATTTGCCTGGGCATTTGGGGGTGTCATTTTTTGCTGCCCCCTGGAATGTGCCGCCCAAGGCAAGTGCCTTGTTTGCCTCGCGCTGCAAGCACACAAATAAATGACACACAATCAGCCTCACCTGAAGACTTCTGTCTACATTGCAAATGAAATAGGAGTTGCAGTGGCTGGAAAACAGAGGCATTGTGTTCTGAGGAGCACAGATGCCTTCCTGCAATTTCTGACATGCTGCACATTAAATGGCAACGAACGCCACACCACTTAGTACTAGTGAGCTTTTCTGAAGATTAAGCCCATGCACAGCATCAGTGTCTCTACCTGCTGTGCAGAGTACTAGGGCTATTAAATAAATAGCCCTCACACATAGGCAGTGGATGGGGGCTATTACTAAAATATACAAAGGTGTGGGCATTATTTTTTTCACCCCCCCGCCCCATCCTTCCCTGGGGGGTTAGCAGGACACCTAGCCAAAACTCATCCTATAAATACCTACCTACCTCTATATAATAATAGTGAGTGGAAGCCCATTAAACCAAGTTACTTCTACACATAGTTTTACATTTTGGTCAAAATGTCAAGCAAGCATGGTTATATCTGATGTCTGGCCAAATTATTAAAACTGTTGCCAAAAGGACTGCAAGATTGGTCTCATTTATGTAGTGGACTTTGTCAAAGTTGGAGCAAATACAGATATGATATCCTGATGGGGTCAAAACATCAAGTCCTCCATTACTGTCCAAGCCTAAAAGTTACTTGCCCAAAACCTGGAGGGCCCATGGCACACTCACCAGAGGTTAATTTCAACTCACTGAGGCTGAATTTTCACTCAACACTTGCTAGTAGGCGAGTGGAAAGTTTGAGCCCTGTGGCTCAATATTTAAAAAACAAATCAGTTTCAAACGTTTTAGTCATGCGTTCATATTTCCTACAGTGATTGGCCTTATTTGTAAAATGTATACAATCTTACAGCAATAAATAGTAGAATGTAAAGTCCACACATTATAAGGTCTTTACAGTGCTATTTGAAAGTTGTCTGTTATTTTCACTTCAATGCTGTTACAAACATTTTTGTTATTGTACGCTTAAGCTGTACTAAATCAGAACACTAACCTTTGGCATTAACATCACATTGTTTCCTTGACAGAGAATGAATAATTGGTGCCAATACTAGAAACTCTATATCTGGCATTTATGATTTTATCTTTATATATTTTTGTTTTTTTCAGTATTAACTTTTCCTGGATAATGTTCAAACAGAACTTTCATTATAACAATTTATAAAGTAAAAAGGAATATCACCCAGCAAAGCTTAGGGATAACAACTACCTGTCTTGCATAAGGGATCTTCAGTCACACTCTTCAGTAGAAATTATTTATGAACTGATATGTAGAGTGAGAAATATATTTATTAAGTTTTGAAAGTCAACATAGCTCATTGTTTTGTGAATAATCCCTAAAAAGTCTCCTTAGGGAGACATGAAATACACAATTATTGACAGATTATTCATAAATGCGTTTAAGGGTGTAGATTATATAGGCACTGTAACTGCTCCAATCCATTGAAGTTGTTAACGTGTATGGAGTTCTGTTCAGTGTTAGAACATTTTTCATGGTTTAATACTAAATGAGAATCCCCAGCAGCCTATCCCCTCTGTACTGCTCAGCAAGGGCGAACTGAACACTCGGGCACATTGGTAATCTACTGAAGGCCCAAGACAGTCAGGGGCCTGGCTGCATAGCTATGCACCAGTTGGGGAGACCAGAGAGGCAAAATTCAAAGAAATGTGATCGATGGAGTGTGGGTTTCCTGATGACATGACTGCTGCCTGTAATTGCATGTGACTGTCTGTAACTGTGTGTGTTTCTGCCTTTAACTATGTGTGCCACTGTCTGCTTGTAGCTCATCTGTGACTGTCTACCTGTAACTGTGTGCATGTGTATGTGTGTGTGACTGTCTGTAACTGTGTGTGGCTGTCTGCCTGTAACTGTGCATGTGACTGTCTGTCTGGAACAGTGTGTGTACCTATCTGCTTGCTACTGTGTGCAAAAGTCTATAACTGTGTGTGAGTATGTGACTGTCTGCCTGTGACTGCTTTTGACTCTGTGTTGCTGCCTGTAACTGTATGTGTGGGTGTGACTTTATGCCCGTGACTCTTTGTGTAACTGTGTGTGTTCGTGTGTGATACTGCCTTTAATTGTGTGTGTGACTGTGTGTAACTGTCTACCTATGGCTATGTTTGTGGCTGTCTGTCTGTGTCTGTGACTCTGTGTGTGTTTGCCTGTAACTGGGTTTGTGACTGACTGTAAGTGTGTGTGTGTGTGTATGTGTGACTGTCTGCCTGTAACTCTGTGTGGGACTGCCTGTAACTGTGACTGCCCATAGGACTGTGTGCGAGTGACTACGTGCCTAGGACTGTGTGCATGTGGATGCCCTTGACCGTATATGTGTATTTATGTGTGAATCTGACTGTGGGACTGTATGCATGTGACACTGCAAAAATACATATTGGCCTACATGAATTTATTAATATCTGAATTACAAATATCTCATACAGTCAATACACACATATCAAACACAGTCAATACCTCTAAAACAAATATTACATAGGGAGGCACAGAGCAGGTTACCAGCATACTGGGCAATCATAAATCAGCATACCACCCTCCATGCCAGGTAACAACAGGGAAGGAGGAATGAATACATTTTTTTTAACCCCTTAACGCTGTTAGTGCAGCATAATACGCTCCCTAATTTACTTACCTAGACCAGCAATCCCGGTTGGGGGGACTGCCTCTCAAAACAGGCAGTCCTCCTGCTTCCATTTCAGCCCTCCAGGCCATGTAATTGTGACGGACGTCTCAATCTCATGGCCGCAAAGCAATCTAAATCATCTGATTAGCATATTATACATGCATAATACATATATAATTTAATATTCTATATATTAATACCAAAATACGCTTAAAATTAAATTATATATGTATAATATATTAATCAGATGATTTAATTGACTTATAATATATTATACATATATTAATACATTATATACATAAAATAAAAAATATATATGTAATGTCATAAGCGTAACTTGATATTATATACACTGCACAAAATTATAAATGCGACACTTGTTTTTACCCCCATTTCTCATGAACTGAACTCAAAGATCTAAGACATTTTCTATGTACACAAAAGACCTATTTCTCTCCAATATTGTTCACAAATCTGTCTAAATTTGTGTTAGTGAGCACTTCTCCTTTGCTGAGATAATCCATCCCAAACATGCTCAATGCGTGACATGTCCGGTGAGTACACCATGCAAGAACTGGGATGTTTTCAGTTTCCAGGAATTGTGTACAGATCCTTGCAACATGGGGCTGTGCATCATCATGCTTCAACATGAGGTGATGGTCGTGAATGAATGTCACAACAATGGGCCTCAGGATCTCATCACGGTATCTCTGTGCATTCAAAATGCCATCAATAAAATGCACCTGTGTTCGCCTGCCCATACCATAACCCCACTGCCACCATGGGCCACTCGATCCACAACGTTGACATCAGCAAACCACTCACCTACACGCTGTCTGCCATCTAGCCTGTACAGTGAAAAACAGGATTTATCCGTGAAGATAACACCTCCCCAAAGTGCCAGACACCATTGAATGTGAGCATTTGCCCACTCAAGTCGAGGACGAACTGCAGTCAGGTCGAGACCCATTGAGAACGACGAGCATGCAGATGAGCTTCCCTGAGATGGTTTCTGACAGTTTGTGCAGACATTCTTTGGTTATGTGTCACGGGTGGCGGTCCGATGCCCGGGACCCAGACACTATCCGGGCGGCGGAGCAGACCGGGACCCAGTATGCCTGATGTTCAGAGTAGGAGTCAGTGTGGAGGTGGATTAGCAGGGTCTGGTGGAGGGTAACCGCACGCCCCCTGGTGTTGAGCACCAGCGTTTGTGCAGCCACATACCAAGACCCTGAATCAGCTTAAGCGGATACCAGGAACTAGGAGCTTGGAAATGAAGCAGACCTCCCAGGGCTGAATAAGGAGGCTCTGCAGCAAGATTGTATCCAGTACTAGAAACAATGCAAAACTATTGATAGGCACCAAACATGAAAACAAGACAGAACTAGTAGAACCCAGAACCAGGGAAGGATAGTAAGCTAAACCCATTACATATACACAAGACATGAGGAAAACATGAACATAACTTGGGCAAGACTGGACAGGACTGTACATGGACTGGGAATACAAACTAAAACAAGACAAGTTAACATAGGCAAAACAAGAGGAGAAATAACCAAGTACTACATATGAAAATCATGGGGATTTAGTCACACTATATGATCATACATTGCATAAGCCTGCCAACAACGCCAATGTACCCCATATCTGGCAGGTCCTACACTGCCTAATATATGCGAAAACAACCAAAAGACATATATAGCACTAACCTGCAAGAAAGGGCAGAAGCCTTGAGGAGCTGCCTGCAGGAACACTGAAACAGAGTGAATGATGGAAAACAAACGGGTGTAGCAACATAAAACAAACATTTAAATGAAACCTGGAGACTGGGAATCCCAGGGATGGATTACAGGAATGAACCCAGAAATCCCAGCATAAAGAAAACCAGACATAGAATAGAAAACCAAAAACCAAGAAAAACTAAACAAGAATTGTAACAAGAGTACTGGATACTAGAAGCCAAGGCCAGACATCTCCACAGAACAGAGCAGGATGTGACATTATGCAAACTGATTGTTGCAGCAGCTGTCCGGGTGGCTGGTCTCAGACGATCTTGGAGGTGAAGATGCTGGATGTGGAGGTCCTGGGCTGGTGTGGTTACACGTGGCCTGCATTTGTGAGACCGGTTGGATGTACTGGCAAATTCTCTGAAACGCCTTTGGAGACGGCTTATGGTAGAGAAATTAACATTCAATTCACGGCAACAGTTCTGGTGGACATTCCTGCTGTCAGCATGCCAATTGCACGCTCCCTCAAAACTTGTTGCATTGTGATGTGTGATAAAACTGCACATTTTAAAGTGGCCTTTTATTGTGGCCAGCCTAAGGCACACCTGTGCAATAATCATGCTGTTTGATCAGCATCTTGATATGCCACACCTGTGAGGTGGATGGATTAGCTCGACAAAGGAGAAGTGCTCACTAATACAAATTTAGACAGATTTGTGAACAATATTTGAGAGAAATAGGCCTTTTGTGTACATAGAAAGTCTTAGATCTTCGAGTTCAGCTCATGAAAAATGGGGGCAAAAACAAAAGTGTTGCGTTTATATATATATATATATATCTCAAAATACACTTAGAATTATAATTTATATATATGTGTGTGTGTGTATGTGTGTGTACATGTATGTATGTGTGTGTATGTATGTGCGTGTGTGTGTGTGTATATATATATATATATATATATATATATATATATATATATATATATTCATCGTGTATATTTATCTACTATTTTTACATAATTAAGTAATTTTATTACTTATAATTCATGGGACCTTCCTGACAACCCAGGCAAAAAGTCCAGCAAATTTAATTTACAAGCCCTATATTTAACCCTGTAACTTTCCAAAACACCATATGGGGTACTGTTATACTTGTGAGACTTTGTTAAACACAAATATAAGTGTTTTAGAACCCTAAAACCTTTAATGATGATATCTGTAAAAGTGCAGTTTTTGTGTGAATAACTGCAAACTTTGGTTAGGACTTGTGACTAAGTGGCTACTACAAAAGACCAGACTTACCCAATTTTAAATACCCTGGGTTGTCTACTTTTATGAATAGTAGGCCATGATGGGGGGTAATTCTAATTCCTGGGCTGCCACACAGTCTTAAAGGCAGCCTGGGCCCTGTAAACCAATCAGGCAAACAGAAATGGGAGAGCCCTATATTTGTCCCTGTAACTTTCCAAACCCTAAAAAACTGTACATATGGGGTACTGTTGTTGAACACAAATATGACTTTTAGAATACTAAAAATTGTAATGATGATATTATCAGTAAAATGCAGTTTTGTGTAAAAAAAATAAAAAAACACAAATCTGAACGCTAACTTTGGCCAGGGTTTGTGACTAAGTGGCTGCAAAAAAAGGCTGGTCATACCCCATTTTGAATACCCTGGGTTGTCTACTTTTATGAATAGTAGGCCATGATGGGGGTAATTCTAATTCCTGGGCTGCCACACAGTCTTAAAGGCAGGCTGGGCCCTGTAAACCAATCAGGCAAACAGAAATGGGAGAGCCCTATATTTGTCCCTGTAACATTCCAAACCCCAAAAACCTGTACATATGGGGTACTGTTGTTGAACACAAATATGACTTTTAGAAAACTAAAAATTGTAATGATGATATTATCAGTAAAATGCAGTTTTGTGTACAAAAATTAAAAAAACACAAATCTGAACGCTAACTTTGGCCAGGGTTTGTGACTAAGTGGCTGCTAAAAAAGGCTGGTCATACCCCATTTTGAATACCCTGGATTGTCTACTTTTGCAAATGGTACGCCATTATGGGGTTAATTTTCATTTCTGGGCTACCATACGGTCTCAAATGCAGCAAAAACAGTATTATGACATTGACAGTTAAAATGCCATGCAGAACTTGAAAAATAACAAAATGTCTTAATTTCTTTAGATTTGTCTTAATGTCTTAAGTTCTTAAGAATGTCTTAAGTTCTTTAAATTTTATTCATATTAAATTATGTTTCAAATATAAATTTGATATGAAACAAAAGTCCAGTTTCTCCTGAACGAAATGATATATAAGTGTGGGTGCACTTAAAGGGCCACTATAGGCACCCAGACCACTTCAGCTCAATGCAGTGGTCTGGGTGCCAGGTCCCTCTAGTTTTAACCCTGCAGCTGAAAACATAGCAGTTTCAGAGAAACTGCTAAGTTTCACTGAGGGTTAATCCAGCCTCTAGTGGCTGTCTCACTGACGGTGATTGGATCAGGCCACCACTTCTAATGATGTCAGCAGACTGCTTGTTTTTCTGAGTCTAACAGCATGCAGAGTTACAGCTTCAGGCTTGAATACAGTAAGATTTTGCTATATTTATGGAGGCATGAGGGGCCCAGGGGGGCTAGATGGGATAGGAATACATGTTTGTGTTCCTGACCCTATAGTGATCCTTTAAGATTTTCTGCACAGGGCGCTTATAGACATATGGCCGGCCCTAGCTAATAAGAGTTACTTAAAACATTTGCATTATATTGCCAGTTAACATTAAGTATACACATTGTATCTTTGTATAGCACCTGCAAACAAATAGGATATTTATAGATTGAGAAACATACCTGGTATGTATGATATCAGGACAGGGGATAGATAGGCCCACCTAGGTGACATCAAAATGGGTAGTCCCATCTGGAAGGAAGCATGGCCACCCAAAGAAGAGGCATGTGTGCTTGGTGTTAATGTAAGTCAGGATGACTAACATCTCTCATGGCCAGTCTCTAGAACAGTCATCAGTGTCCCCAGATGTAATAAACTAGGGAACCAACTCAGCATAGCAGGACAGGATCATCAAATTCAGAACTGTTGGAATGCATGCATCTTCCAGATCTAAGGTGGCAGATCTAAATATTGCATTGCCTGTGCATGCACCCATGCTGCATCAGTCAAACTATGATTTCTACTTTTTTTGATCTTGCTTCTTTGAATTGCGCATAGTATGGGTATGAAGGTGAGCTTGCCCACAGTAGTGATAATGAGAAAGTGTGATTGTCTGACTGCTACCTACAGTCACTTCCCAATATAGAGTAACTGTCATATTTTGCTTGACAGATTCCCTTTAAGTCCCATAATAGAATCATGCTGGATTATACCAAGATCAATAAAAAAAAATAAAAATGGTTAATTAAAAAAAATAATATATATATATATATACTGTATACAATAGAATGCAACATAGCCTTTTGTATGTCTCTAATAAGTGTGCATACATTTTACTGTTACATGTTTAAAGTAGATCACAATGGGGGTTTACATAAAAGCTTAAATTTGCAACTAAACTGCATTTTCCATGCGTTTATATACTTAACTTGTCTTCTTTCAGTTGAAAATATCAGCTAAATGTAGCGATTTGACTATTTATTTATCAGCAGCCAAATTATAATTCTCACATTCTGCACATTTCACACATTCTCACGTTCTGCAATATATATATAAAGGAGCAGAATAGAGTAATTTAGCTCAAAAGCTACTACACTGCATTGCAGAAGATATATATATATATATATATATATATATATATATATATACACACACACACCAGTCAAGCCATAAGACTTGCTTTTCCCACAGAAATCTCAATTTTAAAAACTCACTACTGAAACATAGAAACATAGAATGTGACAGCAGATAAGAACCATTCGGCCCATCTAGTCTGCCCAATTTTCTAAATACTTTCATTAGTCCCTGGCCTTATCTTATAGTTAGGATAGCCTTATGCCTATCCCACGCATGCTTAAACTCCTCTACTGTGTTAACCTCTACCACTTCAGCTGGAATGCTATTCCATGCATCCACTACCCTCTCAGTAAAGTAATACTTCCTGATATTATTTTTAAACCTTTGTCCCTCTAATTTAAGACTATGCCCTCTTGTTGTGGTAATTTTTCTTCTTTTAAATATAGTCTCTTCCTTTACTGTGTTGATTCCCTTTATGTATTCATGTATCCCCCCTGTCTCGTCTTTCCTCCAAGCTATACATGTTAAGTTCCTTTAACCTTTCCTTGTAAGTTTTATCCTGTAATTCATGAACCAGTTTAGTAGCCCTTCTCTGAACTCTCTCTAAAGTATCAATGTCCTTCTGGAGATACGGTCTCCAGTACTGCGTACAATACTCCAAGTGAGGTCTCACCAGTGTTCTGTACAGTGGCATGAGCACTTCCCTCTTTCTACTGCTAGTACCTCTCCCTATACAACCAAGCATTCTGCTAGCATTTCCTGCTGCTCTGTTACATTGTCTGCCTACCTTTAAGTCATCAGAAATAATCACCCCTAAATCCATTTCCTCAGATGTTGAGGTTAGGACTCTATCAAATATTCTGTACTCTGCCCTTGGGTTTTTACGTTCAAGATACATTATCTTGCACTTATCCACATTAAATGTCAGTTGCCACAACTCTGACCATTTTTCTAGTTTACCTAAATCATTTGTCATTTGGCTTATCCCTTCTGGAACATCAACCCTGTTACAAATCTTAGTATCATCAGCAAAAAGACATACCTTACCATCAAGACCTTCTGCAATATCACTAATAAAAACATTCAAGAGAATGGGTACAAGTACAGATCCCTGAGGTACCCCACTGGTGACAAGCCCATGCTTCGAATATACTCCATTGACTACAACCCTCTGTTGCCTGTCACTCAGCCACTGCCTTACCCACTTAACAATATTGGAATCCAAACTTAAAGATTGCAGTTTATTGATAAGCCTTCTATGTCCAACAGTGTCAGAAGCCTTACTGAAATCTAGGTAAGCAATGTCTACTGCACCACCCTGATCCATTATTCTAGTTACCCAATCAAAAAAATCAATAAGATTAGTTTGGCATGATCTCCCTGAAGTAAGCCCATGTTGTCTCTGATCTTGAAATCCATGTGTTTTTAGATGTTCAACAATCCGATCCCTTAACATGGTTTCCGTTACTTTCCCCACTACTGAAGTAAGGCTTACTGGCCTATAATTGCCCGACTCCTCCCTACTACCTTTCTTGTGAATGGGCACAACATTCGCTAACTTCCAATCTTCTGGGACTACTCCTGTTAACAATGATTGGTTAAATAAATCTGTTAATGGTTTTGCTAGTACACCACTAAGCTCTTTTAATTATTGGGTATTCCATCAGGTCCCATTGACTTTTTTGTCTTTGGAAAGCTGGTTCTCAACATCTATTTTCAAATATGTATTGTATGACCTCATTTATGGGTGGTGATTTAATAGCTTTCCAGTGTTGGGTGATAACTGTCATTGTGGAAATTAGAATATTATTACTTGAATAGTCAACAGTTTTAATTAATGTATGTATCAAATTCCAATAAGGTCTAATTTTAGGGCAAGACCACAGCATGTGACACAAATATCCCCTTTCTCCATACACACTCCAGCATGTATTTGTATGTAATGAATTCAATGTAATCTGGTGGGAGTAAGGTATACATTTTTATAATGTGACTCTAAATGCGCCACATACTGTGTAATACCCCTCAATGCATTAACAAAGTTAATCCATTCTGTGATATTAAATGTTTTACCCAGTTCTCCCTCCCATTTTATCATTGAATCAAATGTTTTATTTAGTTCCCCGGGCCAAATTAATGTAGCATATAGAAATGGCTCTGCAAGGTATTCTGGTTAGGGGTATGCAAACAAGCTCAACAAAGTTGAGATAATGATATATATATATAAGAATTTCTCTTTTCCTGGCCATATCCATGGCAGCACAACAATGAGTAATACCCAAGCAATAACCAAGGGAGGGAAGAATAAATAAAGAAACCACAGACTCTGAAATATCATATACAAAGTGTATCGGTACCACAAACCAAGTGACAAACACCAAAATGGCTATGACATCCACTTGGTAATGTCTGATGAAAGTATTGGCAGAGGACCAAGTGGCAGCTCTACAAATCGGTTCAGGAGAGAGGAGGCCCAAGAGGAGGAGAGAGATCTCGTGGAATGAGCTTTGAGGCCATGCGGGACTGGAGCTTTCGAGGCCTGATAAGCTTGGATGATGGCTGAAACAATCCATCTGCTAATGGTAGATTTAGGAGCCTGACTGCCCTTTCTACATCCATTATAAAGGACAAAGAGGCCTGGTAATGAATGCCAAGGGGCGGTTTTGTCAATGTAGATTCTGAGGCATCTCACCAAATCCAAGGAGGAAAGATCTCTGTCATCACCATCTACTTGTGGAACCGGATGCAAAGCTGGGAGAACAATTCCCTCGTTAATATGAAAGGTGGAGGTGACCTTAGGCCGAAATTCTGAGATAGTACGAAGGACGACCCTGTCCTTATGGAAGACTGTGAAAGGCTCCTTGACTGATAGAAAATGAAGTTCCGAGACCCTTCTGCCTGAGGCCAAAGTCACCAGTAAGGCAGTTTTAATGGAGAGGAAATGAAAAGGCACTGAATCCAAAGGTTCAAAGGGGTGAGACTTTAGAGCTTGGAGAACCAGAGGCAAGTCCCAAGGTGGAGCGAACGGCTTAATCGGAGGTCTGATTTTAGTACAGCTTTAAGAAACCTGGCCACGTCTGAATCAAAGGCCCATTTGTCGCTAGTTAAAGCCGACAAGGCAGATACTTGAACCTTCAAGGTGTTGTAGCTCAGAACCTTCTCGAGGCCAGACTGAATAAAGTCTAAGATATTCCCTGTGGAAGGACACTGAATCGAGACATCCCTTGAGGAAGCCCAAGAAGAGAAAACGTCCCAGATGCTATAGTATACGTTAGAAGTGGAACGCTTCCTAGCCCTGAGCAGGGTGTCTACCACCGCATGAGAGAAGCCCTTATTCAACCACTTTTCCCTTTAAACCTCCATGTCATCAGGTTGAGGGAGGACGGGTCTGGGTAGAGAACAGGACCTTGACACAGAAGGTCTGGGACTCTCGGAAGACTCCAAGGCGGCTCTACACAAAGGCTCTGTAGAAGAGGAAACCAGGGTCTGCGCAGCCAAAACGGGGCTATGAGTATGAGGGAGACGTGAACCATCCTCATTCTCCTTAGAATGGGAAAAATCAGGGTAAAAGGGGGAAATGCATACCCCTCTCGAAATCGCCAGTTGCTGGAAAGGGCGTCCCTCCCCATGGCTAGAGGATCGTTGTCCTTCGTGAAGAAACAGTCCACCTTCCTGTTCTTTCTTGTCGCAAACAAGTCCACTTGAGGAAGGCCCCATCTGTCCACTATTATTTGGAACACGTCGTCTGACAAAGACCACTCCCGATTCTGGATCTGCTGAGGAAATCCACAATCTGATTCTGTTACCTCTGGAGATGAATTGCTGTGAGGCCAGCCAGGTGTCGTTGAGACCATGACATCAACTGATGCATAAACACCATCATCCTGTGGCTCCTGGTGCCACCCTGATGGTTGATGTAGGCTACCACCGCAGCATTGTCTGACCGAATCTTCACCAAACGGTGACGAATCAGTGGAGAGAAATGTTTCAGGGCTTCGAGAACAGCAAAGAGTTCCAGGAGATTGGAAGGCAAGTTGTCCTCAGAGAACTTCCATTCCTCCTGCGCAAAGTCGCGTTGACAATGGGCTCACCAACCCCAATGGCTGGCATCCGTCATTATTACTCTCCACTTAACGTCTCCCAGAGGGAAGCCGTTGGCTAAGGAGACACTGTTTAGCCACCAAACTAGGGAATTGTGAACTGACAACGGAATCTTGATTGGCTGGAGTAGACTTTTTGAGGAGAATTGGAGGAGGAAGTTTGCCTGAAAGCTCCTCTTTCTCCAATGTGCCCATCTTGTCAGCCCTATCGTGGAGGACATGGACCCCAGGAGACTCATCCCTTTCTTCACTGAAGTCACCTTGCATGCCAACATCTCCACAACCTGTTTATGTATTCTCAGGATCCTCTCTGGGGAGAGTTGAACCGTCCCCACGGAAGTGTTGAACAGAGCACCCAGGTATGTCATGAACTGACTCGGGCACAGATGTCTCTTTTTGACATTGATCCTCCAACCGTGACGTTGTAGAAACGGAAGGCAAACAGTTGCATGGGAGGACAAAATATCCTCGTCGTCCGCCACAATCAGGATGTCGTCCAGGTAATGGAAGATGGATATACCCTGTTTCCTCAGTTCTGCGATGAGAACAGCAAGCACTTTTGTGAAGGTCCTTGGAGTCGTGCTGAGATCAAAGGGCAAGGCCCTGAATTGGAAATGAGCCTTCCCTACTGCGAACCTCAGGTATTTGTGATGCGCCAGGGCTATAAGGATGTGGAAATAGGCATCCAACAAGTCTATTGATAACATCCACTGATTGGGAAAGACAGCCTTCACTATAGATTGAAGGGACTCCATTTTGGATCTGCGGATATGCAAGTATCGATTCAGTCTGTGTAAATTTAGGATGGGTTTCCACCCTCCTGAGGACTTTTCGGTCAGAAATAGGTGTGAATAGAAGCCGTGAGTCCTTTCTGACTCCGGGACAGGAACAATGACTCCTTCTTTTTGTAGAGAAGAAGGGAAGACCTGGAGAGCAAGCCTTTTTACTTTGTCTCTCGGCCACTTTGTGATTTGGAAGGAACTGGACGGAGGATGTTTGCAAAATTCCAAAAGATATCCCCTTCTGATGATATCCAGAACCAGTTGTCGCTTACGGATACCTCCCATGCCACACGGAATTGGAGCAAGCGTGGTCCAACACCGCCTGACAGGTGTCACAGTTCTCACCAGTTAGACAGACAGCCAGACGTGGTTGCTCCTGGAGTTCCCAACAGGGGACTTGAACCGGGGAACTTCTCAGTCCTAGTCCTGCTTTCTGCCTCTGAGCCACAGCAGCTTTATACAGTGACTACTGATTCCGGTCCTGTTCATCCTGGCATGGCTACTACACCGGGGGCTGCACCTTGACTTGGCTGTGTCTCACCTGACTCTGATCGGTCATCAGCAGGGTATTTAAACCCAGCCTCGCCCTGTGCTCAGTGTCAAGTCTTTGATCTTGTGTTCCTGTTTTGTACCAGTGTTCCTGTTTATCTGCTTCGTATTATTGACCCCGGCTTTTGACTCGTTGTTCCTGACCTCTGGCATCCTTTGACCTCAGCTATCCCTCGACTATCCTGCTGGTTCAGTCCTTGCCTGTACTGCGTATTGGTACTTTATCCTGCACAGCCCCCGTGCACAGACCCACAGGCCGGGTGAATTCTTACCTGACCACCTTGGCCTGTGGCTATCTGCAAGGGTGAGCAACATATCTGCGCTACAGACTCCCAACTCAGGTAAGACCCTGACAACAGGGAGATGAGCCCGTCACAGATTCCTGGGGTTCTTGGAGGGTGCAGAACCTTGGGAATTGCTGCCTCTAGCACCATGTTGACCGCTCCTCCAGGATTGATTTCTCCTATATTCCTCACCTGGTCTGTAGGATCTGCTATCATGAAACGGGTAATAGTCCATTTTTGCATGAAAGGAACCTTTGGGCCTGTTGTCTTGAGGCAGAAAGGCCTTTTTACCTTCGGCTGCTCGTTTAATACAATCATCCAGATTCTTTCCGAATAACATGTCGCCATGAAAAGGAAGGGAGCACAAGCTGCCTTTGGAGGAGGCATCAGCAGACCATGATCTGAGCCATAGCGCTCTCCTGGCCGAAACTGAAAGAGCCATATTTCTGGCTAAGGATCTCACCAGATCCTTCAGGCTGTCCAGTATGGAGGGACGGCTACTGCCATTCTTAATATCCTCCTCCAAATTCTCCAAACCTTAAGCGCCCTGGATACTGACATAAGGGGCACTGCTGGGTGCAGGCCAGTACCTGAAGCCACATATGCTTTGGAAAGACTAAAGTATATATTTCTGTCCATAGGGTCTTTGAAGGCACCCGCATCATCAACAGGCAAAGTGGTACGTTTTGCCGATCTAACCACGGCCACATCCACCTAGGGAGCAGAACCCCACGCTTCAGCGCCAGTGTCCTCAAAAGGATACAGTCTGGAAAATCTTCCCTTTGCAAAGGATTTTCTGTCCGATCTGGACCATTCCTCCTTGATGAGGTCTGTTATAGTCTCATGGACTGGAAAAGTCGCGCTCTTCCTCCTGAGGTCAGAGAAGTGGCGACTGGATGTTGAAGGCTCATCCTTAGAAGATCCCTTCATACTGAGTGTCTTGCGGACCCTGGATATCAAATGGTCAATTTCAGCAGGTTCCAAGAAATCTGGAGCTGGAAGCACCTCATCCTCAGAAGAAGAACCCAGATCTCTCAGGGATTCAATAGACATACACTCCATATCAGAGACGTCTGGAGAACACTCGGAAGGTTCCAAACACCTTGGTTGCTTGCAGGACTTCCCAGCTTCCTGAATGCCCAGAGCGTCCGCTTGTGAAATAAACTGCATTATGTCAGGCGCAGGTTGGATGGAGGATTGCCTTTGAGATGGGCCTCCAGCCACAGATAGGCAAGAAAAACAGGGACGTTTCCCCTCCAGGGCTCTGTTATCACAGGACTCACATTGTGTCCTTTTGGGCGACTTCCCTTTGGACGACACTGAGAACTGCAGAAATAGGGACAGAACAGTGTATCAGTGATCCGCACTCTTTTAAATACCAGATAAAACAAACCAGAAAAAACATGACTTACCTATAGGTTGTGACCTTTTGTTTGGTGGGGAAGAATCAGAATCAGAGGAATTTGAGACTTCCATATCCATCTGCAGAACCAAACACAAGAAAGAATCTCAAATTGAAATTCAGAACAAATTGAAGGATACCACTTTAAAAATTAAAAAGACGTTTACGTTAATAAAAAGCAGACAAAACAAAAATCCAACAGGAGATAGGAGGAAGCAATGCAGCATTCGTCAGAACGACTCCCATGAATTTGTGAACCAGTGGGCTCTTAAATAGGCATCTGACGTCACACACAGAGCACCTCCTCAGGGGTGGGGGCCGGGGGGGACAGTAGTTCCCCCCTTATTGTTATTTTTAGGGCCCCCACCCGCCGCACAGGGGTGGGGGCCGGGGGGGGGACAGTAGGTCCCCCCCTTATTTTTATTTTTAGGGCCCCTACACGCCGCACAGTGGTGGGGCCCGGGGGGGACAGCTCAGCTCGCGAACGCGCATTCCGCGCACATGCCGTCAATGGCGCTCTATGAAGAACGCGATTGGTGCAGCACGAAGCCGCGCATGCGCACCACATCGCGATGACGCTTCTCTCTGAGAAGCGTCCTATTGGGCCCCGCGATTTCGTAATTTTGACGAAAAAGGGGGCGCGCCATGGCTGGGAGCTCGGCGCTGGAACGGAGGTAAGTTTTTAATATAAAAACGCTCCGAAAATTATTTTTAATAAATTAAAGTTCATATAAAAGCAAGAAGGAAGGCTGGGGGACCTGTCTTTCTTGCTTTTATATGTTGACTATAGAGTCCCTTTAAATGGGGTGCTGCTGGGGGGCCAATAAGTACAGTAAAAATTAAAATCCAGTGCACTCCCTTATCTGCTAAACCCTTATACCTTATCTAGCAACATAGCTGTTTAGCAGATAAGGGAGTGCACTGGATTTTCATTTTTACTGTATTTATTGGCCCCCAGCAGCACCCCATTTAAGCATGTTTTTCTGAGGCAAACAGCATACAGATCTACAGCTTCAGGCTTGAATACAGTAAGATTTTGCTATATTTGTGGAGGCATGAGGGGCCCAGGGGGCTAGATGGTGGTTTTAACACTATCGGGTCAGGAATAAATGTTTGTATTCCTGACCCTATAGTGTCCTTTAAAAGTTCCCTACTGCAAACCAGAATGTTGCTCAGAGGCCCTCCCACCCCAAGCTCCTTACTACATTTATAGATACAATCTCACACACAACTTTAGTTAATTAGACATGACAGCTGCAAACATTGCCAGTAATCAGCACACTCCTTCATTCCCTTAACCCCTAACACTCAGTCATCCCTCCCCTTACTTCTGCTCATTCTGCTTTCCTTAAAGTGCCTACTCATAGGAGCAATGCTCTTTCTTCTCCTTTCTCTCATCTCCCTCAGCATCAAAATATCTCCTTACACCCACTTCCCTCAACAACACAATTACATTAACATTAATTCCCTTCTCTCATCTCAAGCCCTGCACTCATTTCTCTATTCTCTCTCTCCTGCTCTAAGTCAATCTCATCCTAGACCCCGCTCATATAAAACCCATTCACACCTCCTGTCACTATCCTCCTACTTCTAGCAGCTGGTGATGTCTCACCCAACCCGGGGCCCTTCACCTTGTCTGCTCACACTAAGACAACCAGAAACCACACAAATCTAATCCACATACCCTGCAGTTTATCCTCCTTTCAGTGTGCACTCTGGAACGCCCGTTCAATCTGTAGTAATATTAAATCAACAGCTATACACGACCTTGTCATCTCTAACTCACTCACAATACTGGCACTCACCGAGACCTGACTGTCCACCTCTGATACCGCTACTCCCGCTTCTTTATGTTTTGGTGGACTACAATTCTCTCACACTCCCAGACTCAACTGTAAAGGAGGCGGTGTAGGCATCCTTTTCTCCCCTCAATGTACCTTTCAACCTATTCTCCCTGCCCCTGCCCTTTCCTTTACTTCCTTTGAAGTTCACACTGTCTCCTTTAAGAATTGCCATCACCTATCCCCCCCCCCCTCACCCCCCCATCATCTTAGGCTATTCATTGAACATTTTTCTTCCTGGCTACCCCACTTTCTCTCCTCTAGCACTCCCTCCCTCATACTTGGGGACTTTAACATCTCAATCAAAACCTTAACTGCCCTGATGCCTCCCGTCTGTTCTCTGTAACCTCCTCCTTTGGCCTCACACAGTTGTCTACTTCAGCAACTCATTCAGCCGGAAACACTATCAACCTCATCTTCACCAATCTCTGTAACCACCTCTAATCTATCCACTGTTCCATTTCCTTTGTATGACCACCATCTGCTAACATTTGACATCAGCATACCCCATACCCAAATTTCACCACCCTCAACTGCCTTGATCTCCATCATTTCTCCACCAAACTCTCCTTTTACCCATCTCAAA
This sequence comes from Pelobates fuscus, assembly GCF_036172605.1. Lineage (NCBI taxonomy): Eukaryota > Metazoa > Chordata > Amphibia > Anura > Pelobatidae > Pelobates > Pelobates fuscus. The sequence continues at coordinate 239,510,521 of NC_086318.1, forward strand.
TCTAACTTGCCCTACCTCTGCCACTTCACTCTACAACTCAACTCTCTCCTCTCACCATCATGGCACCTCCTACAGTTAAACGCAGCAAGCGCCCCCCAATTTCAACCCTGGCACACCAAGCTGACCCGTTACATACAGAACGCTGCTGGAGAAAGTCTCACTTTGCATCTGACTTCCTCCACTATAAATGTATGCTGCGCTCCTACAGCCTGGCTCTTTCCGCTGCAAAAGAAAATTACTTTAACACCCTCATAAGTACACTGTCCCATAAACCCAAACACCTATTTCACACTTTTGACGCTCTTCTTCGCCCTTTTACTCCCCCTCCTTCTACCACCTTGTCCACCACAAACTTTGCATCTTAATTCACTGAGAAGAGCTCTACAAGCAGAGAAGAGATCTCTAATTTCCCTCTTTCCCCTACCAATACATCACCCAACCCCACTACCTCCACCATTCTACACTCACTCGCACCTGCTACAGCAGAAGAGGTGTCTGCTCTGCTCCGGTCCTCCCGCCCCACCACCTGTCCCCTCAAATCTCATCCGCACTTTGTCTCCCTCCCTTGCTCTTCCTCTCACTAAAATTTTCAATCTCTCCCTTTTCTTTTGGCACATTACCCTTCAAACATGCAGCTGTATCCACGATTCTGAAAAAGCCCAGCCTTGATCCAAACTACTCATCCAACTACCGCCCCATCGCGCTACTGCCATTTGTGTCCAAGATCCTCGAGAGAGAGAGACTGACTTTCTCAAATCAAACTGTGACCAAAGTATCCAATGATTTAATTGCTGCTAAATCTCGCGGCCATTACTCTTTCTGCTGCCTTTGACACTGTTGTCAACAGCTTCTTTGCATTTTCTTTAATTTTGGTCTACGGGATACTCCTTGTGCTCCACCTACCTCTCCCAGCACTCTTTTAGAGTTTCTTTCTCTGACTCTGCCTCTTCTCCCCAACCACTCTCTGTCGACGTCCCCCAAGGTTCTCTCCTTGGTTCCCTACTGTTCTCTATCTATACTGCCTCCCTTGGTAAACTCATCAGCTCCTTTGGCTTCCGTTATAATTTCTATGCAGATGACACGCAAATCTACCTGTCCTCTCCTGATCTCTCTGCCCATCTTGACTCGTGTCTGACTGCCTCTCTCCGATTTACAACTGGATGGCTGCACACTTCCTTAAACTCAGCCTGTCCAAAACAGAACTTCTGGTCTTTCCTCCCTCAAGTGTTACTACTCCAATGTCTGTCTCCCTCCAAGTCAACAGCGCTACCATCACCTCTACCTTGCAGGCTCACTGCCTGGGTGTTCTTTTTGACTCCAACCTCTTCTTCACCCCTGATGTCCAATCAATCGCCAAATCCTGTTACTTTCATCTCAAAAACATAGCGCACGCCAGATGCCGCTAAGGTGCTGGTCCATGCTGTTGTTCTCTCTCGCCTTGACTACTGCAACACCCTTCTCAGTGGTCTTACATGTTCCCAGGTTGCACTGCTGCAATCTATAATGGATGCGGCGGCGAGGCTCATTTTCCTCTCCACTTGCACCTCCCACGTCTCCCTGCTCTGTCGGTCCCTGCATTGGCTTCCAGTTAGAGATAGGGCTCAATTTTAAATTCTGGTGCTTGCTTACAAGTCCCTACAGAATGCTGCTCCAACCTACCTATCCTCCCTAATACACAAGTATGTCCAGTCGAGGCCCCTGTGTTCTGCCAAAGACCTACGTATATCCTCTGTCCGTACTCCCACCTCTAATGTTCGCCTCCAAGATTTCTCCAGGGCCTCACCTCTTCTGTGGAACTCCTTTCCCTTATCTGTAAGAATTTCACCCAGTCTCCACTCATTCAAAAAAATTATTGAAAACTCACTTCTTGTCATGCTCACGATCAGGTCAAATAGGAGACGATTGCCAGGTTTAACAGAAGTGACTTTATTTGTATCCTTTGACATTATAACCGTTATTTTCGTTGAAATAATAAGCAAAAGGAAGAAATAATCATTAAGGCAATATGCCCTATAACAAACAACCAAAAGTGCAAATCAAGTTTTTAGTAATGTCCAGATCGTGGGTTTTTGCAGGTTGTTTTTATCAAGGTAGTTCTGGTGCAGATTTGAAGGAGTTCAGGCAGGTATGCAATACATGCAATTACAGGATGGTGCAGGATTGAAGCAATTCAGGCAGATAAGTACCTTTAGATATGATGCAATGCAGGCTAGTACAGGATGGTGCAGGGTTTCTTACAGGAGCCAGGATCTTGGTCTGAACACTAACTTCAATGTGCTGTCCATGAGGTTAGTTGGGTGTAACCTTTTGTAGCCAAAGTAATTAGTCCTATGCAGGTGAGGACTGAGGTCACTAGTGGCTAGGGAGGCCACTAGAGGTGAAAACCAGAACTGCATTTAAAGGAACAGTAACAAAAAGAAAAAAGTCTTACTTGTCATGATAATAATATGACACTTCTTCAAGAAAGCATATCAATTAAACTGTTAGCATGTTTTTATCCCCCACCACCCATGACTCCTCTCCTGCAACTGTCAAAAAATACCTACTAAGCCCTTAGTGAATACTTTTCTAACAACTTACTTCATACCCCTACTTATACCCTCTAGAATGTAAGCTCATTGAGCATGGTACTCCACCTCTCTGTTCCTGTACGTCCAGTTGTCTGGTTACAATTACATGTCTGTTAGTCCACCCATTGTACAAGTCCAAGCCATAAGAATTGCTTTTCCCGCAGATATCTCACTTTAACAACTCACTACTGCAAGGGATTCTGGGTAGGGGGATGCAAACGAGCTCAACAAAGTTGATATGTATATATATATATATATATATATATAGGGCCTGCCTTAGGCCTTTAGGCTCCCTGTGCGAAAAGTCTAAGCAGTGCTCCCCCCCCATACATGTATAGTGTGTGTGTATAGGGGTGTAGTGATTGTATAGGTGATTTATTAAATTAATAATGATTTAAAAACAAATATTCATTCTTCCTTTCCTGTTACCTAGTTGGGAAAGGGGCATGATGCTGATCTGAATCTGGTCTGCCCCTCCACTGGGTACAGACTATGCGTAACTGTCTCGCAAGCTCAGGGACTTGCAGTGTCCTGTAGTAATCTGCAACAGAGCTCTGATTATCCCGAGCTAGGAAGACAGCTACTTATGGTCTGCAGCCAGAAGTGCCAGACTGCCTCCCCTACATTACAGAGGAGCAGACTAAGTATGTCACATTATACTTATTTACCTTGACCTCGTTGGAAATTTTTTTGTAGTAATGCGCTACTTCTCTATTTATCACAGAGCTCCACAGCAATAAAACCCCCAGTAATGTGGAGCTCTGTGACAGGATCATACACTACACAATAATACAACTATAAGTAAGGTGTCTATTAGTGTATCACCAAGCCCCCTAAGTATAAAACACAGAATAATGTGCATTTTATATACCAGAGCTCCACTGTAATTCATCTCACTATAATATGATGTAATGTTTGTGTTGTCTGTGTATGTAATAGGTGTGATGACTGTATGTGATATGTATGCTATGTGTTGGCTGTGTGTGATATTTGTAATGGGTGTATTAACTGTGTGTGATATGCGTGTATTGGTTGTATGTGATATTTGTGTTAAATGTTTTTTTATTGCGTATGCAAAATGATAGCAAGCATAGAACAGGTTTGAAAAATGTCAAACAAAGGTAAGGCAAATTACATATCAAAAAGTAGACAGCAAGTTACATCAGTGTAAATAATAGCCTCCGGAGGCGGTACGGCAAGCTATGCAATATTAATAAAACTCTTCATAGCATAATAGAACATATCCTGAGCAGGTGAGATAGGACATTGTGCTGAAATGCGTGAATTTGTGTTACCAGGAACCATAACCGATATAATGTTCAATCTGGAAAGAGCTCAAGTATGAACTGAGCGTTGAATAAGTGCATGCACATATATAGATAATGCGTCATTACAATGGTAGTTAGCACAAAACTTGGGAGAACCCCCCCGACCGCGCTATCGGAGGTAGCATATCAGATTAAGTAAGTATGGCATCATTTCACATCTGACCATAATAGTAATGTGCATAAAAAACAAACCAATTATATAATATTCTGCATTAACAAACATAGTACGCTCAGAAACTATAGTGCAGATACAAAACAGTAGTGTTGTGTTGCTTGACAAAACATAACAAAGCAGATCCTGATATCTCATATAGAGTCATGGTTTTACAGAATAAGACTGCATTGTAAAGTTAAGCCACGGCAAGCATAGGTGTTGAAATGGTAGTGTGGCATGACATAGGCAGAGACTATCATCTGGGGGTAAACACAGTATTGGTAGCAAGTGTAAGTCAATGTAACATACGTGTAAATCAGAAGTTTGTTATGCAGACTAAAATGTTTACTCATTGCTAAACAGTGTCGAATAATAATGCAGCATAACATATGCATGGCAGGCATCTGATACCAGAAGTGTTAATTGGTGCCATGAGTGATACGAAAAGGAAAAGGAATTTATGTGCCCTTGAATAGGGTTATATGTAATACTTTGTAAGGTTTTGGAGCCAAAATATCAGTGCTTGTGTAAAAAATGTAAAAAATAAATAAATAAATAAAAAAAAAACACTACTACACCTTTATGGTGTCCAATCCCCAACAAAGAGGGGTACAAACAAAGGAGTAAGGCCTATTGCGTGAAGACCCTCTTTCGGGCGTCTACGGGATTGTCCCCCAATGCCCCCAAGGGTCTTGTGTCAGGGACGCTCGGCCCCGACATTATAGAAGTGTGTAAAATAAAATAAAAAAATAATGAAAACATAACATAAAAAATTTGAGCATGGGGCCCCCTCAAAATGTTTAAATATAGGAGATGCATCTGTCTCATGTTGTTGGTTTTGTGGATTGGCACAACAGTAGCAACATTGATGTTAAGAAAGGGCCATTTATGTGTTTTAGGGTAATGGAATTAGGGCTTCCAGAACTTCCCTCAGTGTGAGGGAGTCCTTGGACATTTGATAAGGAAAATAAATTAAATAAAAAATTTCAACAACAACAAAAAGGGGGAAGGGGTGAGTGGAGGAAGGGGGAGAGGGAAGCAGAGGTAGGGGGAGACAGTGAGGGTCCCCCCCACTGAAGAAAACACCCCACAGCAGCAGCACCAGTCTATATAGCAGGTGGAAAAGGACTTTCCACAGCATTGCAACACAATGTCCTCTAAGGTGCCGAAGCTTCATCTCCCCCCCCCTCAAGTCAGTCCTAGCCCACCTAGAGGGCTCTCCTAGGCAATGTGAGCACTCAGAGGCAAAATCAGTCCATGAATCGCCTGCCCCTTGCACCTCCCCAGTCCCTCTCAAGTTTATGTTAAGCGGTTGCCCTCTCATTTCTCTCCCAGCACTGACCACTTTCTTGGGAATGGTGTGCGCCGTCCATGGCCATCAGTCCACCGGAAAAGAAGCACAGTCCTCCCCCACAGGGCTCACAGCGTCGGGGACAATCCTCCCTGGGGACCCCTCAAACCCAGGTCAGGGCATTCACCTCTCCAGCAGGCAGGTAGCTCAGGGGATTCATCAAGAGGTCAGCAGCCTCCATGGCCATAGGAGCAGCTGGGTTCAGCCCCTCTCTGTAGGTGAGTATTCCGTCCAGCACTATCTTTTCGTGGGCATAGATAGCCGTTCCATAAACAGTTGGGGGTAGGTCCCATGGCAAGGCAAAGTCCCCATCCACAGTCACCACCCAGTCAGTGGTTAAATTAAAGTTTGGAATCATGGTCCTGGATAACCCCCACTGGCCTGGGGTGGGGTGGAGCGGAGCCGGACCCCAGGTACCCAGAAACATCTACAAGGATCATAACGAGCCCTCTCAAGGGGAATAGCTGCCATTCAAAAGTGAGTCGTCCATCTGCATAATCCCAGGGCCTGGCCCCTGAATAGGCCCAAAGCATCAGCGCCATCTGCAGAACCCCGTGATCGGAACCAAAGTCGGATAAGAAGGTAACTGGGGTGTTTCCAAAGTAATTGCTTGTATTTTCTCGGGTCGTGGCATGCAGATTAATGGCCTTTTAGGGACCCAATGTAGGGGCCAACAGAGATGGCCTCCGCTCAGCTCGGCGTTCCCGCCAAGCCCCGTATGTGATATTTGTGCTGGGTTTATTGGCTGTGTGTGATGGGTATTTAATTCAGATAAGAATATGCATTTAACCCCTTAAGGACCAAACTTCTGGAATAAAAGGGAATTATGACATGTCACACATGTCGTGTGTCCTTAGGGGGTTAAGCCTATGTGTGAATGCAGGTGTATATTTTTGCAGAGTTATGTGCACACAGTCCCACAGTCAGGTGCACACAGTTATACATATACAATGTCAAATCCACCACATGCACACAGTCGCAGTCAGATAGTCACATACACAGGATCAGGCAGAAACACACAAGTACAGGCAGTAACACACACACAATTACAGGCAGACAGCCCCACACACAGCCCCATATACAGTCTTACACACACACATACTTACATGCAGACAGACACACACACACAGGCAGACAGACACACACACACACACATATACACACAGACAGACAGCCACACACATACACACAGGCAGACAGCCACACACACTGGCAGGCAGGCAGTCACACACACAGGCAGACAATAACGCATAGTTACTTCTGCTCATTATGGAGGAGTGGAGGCAGTGCAGCTCCTGGAAACTGGTTGTTGGGGAAGCAGGGACTCCTTCCTGCTTCCCCTGCAGCAGTTACCCGTCACTTTTAGCTCAGCCCCCACAGTCAGTTTAGCCCCACCCCTCCGCACGGATAGCTCCACCCCGGCCGGCCATGTGTGAGCCCATGGCTCACAGCTCGCAAACCCCTAAGGCCGGCTCTGTATGTGTGTGTGTGTATATATATATATATATATATATATATATATATATATATATATATATATATATACATAATATACATTCAATCATGGTTTACTTGAAACAACTTAACTATCACATAAACATATGATGAAACATCAATATAAAGGGTTCTTCCAACCCATTTTTCTTTCGTAGTAATATTTTATTCTTTAGCCACCACCCCCACGACGCCCTCAAAAATAGATGCTTAAAATATGTTTACAATAATTTACAACTTATCTTAATCAGCTCAGCACACTCACAACTGTCAGCAAGGGCCCATCTCATAGATAAGCCTTTGATTGGTCCATTTAAGGGAGAGTGGATACCCCAAAGAATTGCACAGGAGATAGGGAAAAGGGAGTGCTGCAATCAGCAAGGAAGGCTGGGTAGACATAAGCTCCCCTTTGCGTGGATAGGCAGATTACATAGTTACATAGGCTGAAAAGAGACATGAAGTTTCTCTCTCAGCAACATGCAGTGCATTGTAATGACAGACATACAATATGCAATATGAGTTCCAACTGCCTAACTCATGTGTTCTGAGGTGCAGCTATCAAGTGGTCATGGTGGTTGGAGTATCATTTTAACATTAAATTGTTGTTTCTATCTAAAAATAAATAACATTATTTTTAATCATAATTTTTCCATTTTTACTCATCCAAAAAAAAAAAAGTGGGGGAACAAAACATTCTTGAAATAATGTATTCCCCATTGTACAATATTTGAGAGAGTAGAAGTGGGAAAAAACAAGACCCTTTTTTTGGATGACGCAGATGTGGCAAAAATAGAGAAAATAAAATATCAAAATATGCATCTTAGTATATTTTAGACACCTGATATTTCTGTCAATTCAGCATTCGAAAAAATACACTAAAATGTAAAATGTGCAGGGGAGGGCTAGCAGCCTTAGGCCTGGAGGGCAAATCCAGTCAAGTGGCTCATTGAACCACCGAATCAGCACACCATCCACGCCAACCTTTTCCTTGTTTTATAACGGATATTGATGTTATGAAGCAAGACAAATATGATACAATGTGGTTTAACATAATTTAATTATAATAGCAACATATGATGTTTAACAAAAATAAAATCTACAGTTTTAACAAATGAACAATGTATGGACACAATATACTTAAAGAATATGTGATACATTTAGGGATATGGATAAACCTTCTCACTTAATTTTTTTCAAAAAAAAAGCCAGAGAGAGAAATATCTGTATAACACTTTTAAACTAAATATTTGATCAAACGGTTAGCAAAGACCTCATTAAGGAAGAACTTTGACGAGCAATTTCCAATACATCTGGAAACTGGACCAGTTCCAGAAGATGAGCATTTGGGCATCAAGCAGTTCTTGTCCAATTGTGTCCCGCAGTCGGGTCTTGATGAGTTTTAGCTTGCTGAATGCTCTCTCACATGACACTTGTGTAAAAGAAAGGGTCAACAGGTACTCATAGGTGATAGAAGGATTTTCATAAGCTGCAGAATAAAGGTTGTATTTTAACAACAACCTGTGACAGCAAAGAAATCACTGCTTGCAAGAACCACAGTTTGATTCCTTTTGTACCTCAACTAGTTTGTCCAGTCCAGTCATTACTATCCTCATAATCATCAAGAATTATTTCCACTTTTTGTGTCTCATCTTCAGAAAGACATCCTGTAAGACTTGGAAATAAGTTGGCAAAACTTGTTAATTCAGTTTTGAGAGAACATTCATTAACTTTGGCTAACTTAGATTCTTTATAGTGCCCCTCCATCTAGCACTTTGGGATCTGTCCTAATTTTCTGAAAAGTGCGTGGATCCAAGTAGTGGGAATACATGACCAATTGCTTATTTTCTGAAAATCATGTCGTGCTTTGTATGATTTGGTCCAGAATTGGTCTGAACACAGTAGCTCGAAAACATTGCATTTCATCTTCAGGTTGTTAATCATGTGAAGATTCTCCAGCCAAGCGTTTTTTTCGTGCCACTCTTCAAACTGGAAGCATAGTCTCGACTTCCAAGGAGTTGAGAACATCACTTTCATCCATCAACTCATTTGTTTTTATTGCAAAGTGTTCAGCCTTTTGTTTTAGATGGTTGAAATTGATTTTTTTCACTTGCTCAACTGCACGTTTGACTATTTGCCATGCTACCTTGAAGTCAAGGCCACTGGTTTGTAGATTTTTTTACACTGGCTCTATAACATCAAAACCCTGTAAAATATGTTTTCTGTTAAGATAATCCTAAACTGACAAAGATTGTGAAAAAGGGATGAGGCCTCAGAAGTGGTTTTCGATTCCAACAAGTTGCTCTGGGAAATTACATATAAAACTTAAGGGGCGTCTAAATAAAGAGAATGTTTCTCACCAAAAATCCAGTTAAGGGCCTTTTCTTTTGCCCACCATCTTGTCTCTCTTTAAAAGTTTAAAAGTTTTTCCAGTCAATGTCTTCTATCCAGTTGGTCTTTACAGAAAATAATTTTTTTGTGGGAGTCTCCAATAAAGGTTGTCAAGCAATTTTGAAGACCAAAAAAATGTTTTGCTTCCAATACTTGACAGCAATCTGAGACAAACAGGTTAAAGATATGACTATAGCACCAAATATAAACCACATGTGACACTACCTTCGCGATCTGTGGACGTAGTCCCACATACCCACTCCTCATATTTGAGGCACCATCAAATGTTTCACCGGCAATTTTTTCGAAATCTAATCCAAGTACATCAAAACAGGACATTAGCAGTTCATGAAATCCTTTTCCTGTAGCATCTTTAAGAGGGAGAATCGCCACCAGCCGTTCTCGAATGGCTTCATCTTGCACATACCTCGCAAACCACTGTTGCTTGATCTACAATTCCAACATCTTGTGTGGAGTCAACCTGTATACTGAATCGTTTCTCTCCGATTTCAGACACAATTAAGTTCTTCATGATTCAAACTATTGCTGCAAATACTTTCTTTTTTTGTATTATTGGGCAAAAATGTCACAAGAAATCCACGTCCAGTTGAATGTTTTCCTGATGTTTTTCTGTCTTTCAATTACTGTTTTCTTTTCTCACTGTCCTGAACACATTTATCAAGGTGATTTTTAAGAGGAACATCATACTGTGATAGAAGTAGGACAATTTTCAGAAAGGTTCCATAGTTTATTTCAATGTTATTTAAATTGTACAGTGATTCATTAGTGCCATGGGCACGAAATGGCAATCCCTGTTTTCCGAACAGTTTTACAATTTCAAATATACGGTTTAATACCTCATTATTTTGAAGTATCTCCTTCTATCTTCTGGAGGCTTGAGCCTGGTTTATTAATGTGTCAATGCTTCTATTCGTTTTCATGGTAAAAAAAAAAAAAGCACAAACAGCATCTCAATTACCTTTTTAAGATTCGTGCTTTTTTGCTGCCTGATAGCAATGTCGAAAATTAGAACAACCACTAGTGAATGAGGAAGAGGAATTAGAAAAGGCAATTCATATGCTGCAAAAAAAAGGTTCTAACTTTCGATCCTTTATCTTACAACTCAGCCATAAACGCTGAATACGATCCCCATTAGACATTTTGTGGTAATAAAAGTCTGTTTCTTGAAAAGGAAAATCTGCGCATCCAGTCCTGGTTGGCTGAAAGGGGGTGTTTCAACAAAATTTTCTGCTATGGAACATGCAGGAGGAAGACTAAAATATATTTCTGATGGATCACTTATAACTCTTTCTGATATGTCTTCAGGTGTGATACATTCTAATTCAGCAAGGTCTTCAAAAACATCTGGGTCATTCATATGTGCTTGCTCTCTGCATTCTGACACCAGTTCCTCCTCAATCACCTGTTCTTCTGCTTGTAGGCTCAACTCATCTTCGACGGACACAACTGGCATGCTTGAAGGAGTACTTGGGCCTGCAGAACCCTCATCAACAGGAATTCTTGGGTGAATACCACCAGCTTAAATCACTATGGAAAGTCAAGTTTGCATACTCCTTGATAATCCATCATGAATCTTAACAAACATAAAATTTCATCATGCACATGCGAACAGACTACCGTATATTTTTTTTTTTTTTTAAATTTTAGTCGTAGACTTCATTTTAAAACGCAGAGTCGACTAATCCATGGGTCAGTGCTTGTTTCGATATAATTTTGTACATTGAATGCGAGGCAATGTCGAGTTATTAGTTGTGCTAGTGTACTTAGCTGTACATTGACCCAGATACCGGGTACATACACGGACAACAGCAGTCTGATTTAGTATACAGTGTAGAAGTTGCTGCTGATGACTGCCACCTATCTGTACACTTTCCACGCCACTGTTGCAGTAGTAGCGGTAGTGAGCCGCAAGCAGGACCAGTAGCTGGCAAGATAATGTTAACCAAATGTGCCTGCCGCATTCTGGCAGGTCAACTTATAGCTTTGGGGCTGGGCGTGTGCACTGAGATGCAGAGAAATAGGTACCGTAACTGTTTGATTGTTCCAGAATCTTTACCTAGGTAATATCTGACAAAATAATAAAACTCACAGAATTTCATAGACCCAAGTTTTACCCTCGACTCATCCATGAGTCATAGCATGTTTCACAATTGTTGGTCAAAAAACTGCACTGGACTTATAGATGAGATTGACTTATAGACGTATTTATGGTAGTTATACTCATTCTTGTTATCAAAGAGTGTTATCAAAGAGTGAATATACATTTTTGGGACATAAAATGTAAGAACTAGCCTTAACTTTTGAACTTTAAACATACCACCGAAAAAGATCCCTTCCTGCTAACTCAAGTTCTTTGGACCGTTTTTCTTGTATTTTCTGAACACCGCCTTTCTCTTTAGATGTTGTTTTTACTCTCCATATTTATCAATATGAAACCAACTGTAAAATGTATTGAACATCAAAACATGACAACGAGTTACATAAAACCAGCAAACATTTACTAATGTAGTTATTTAACTCCTAAATGGCAGATCTATACAGGGGCATGATCTATACACCAAAACAGCTTCATTACGCTAAAGTTGTTGTTTTGTTGACTATAGTGTCACTCTTAAGTGAGCATTTTACAATCACTTAGCTCACACCTCACCAATTGTAAAATGAAGGAAGATTGCAGATTTACTGTCAGGATAGACTGGCCAGTGGCCAATGTATTTATATTTGGTCAAAAACATCAGGATGGCACTTGCTGAATCCTTTGCAAATGGACATATTCAGCAATGACACAAACACAGGGCATGGGGAGAGACAGGCATAGTGCCTGTAATTTACAAAAATTCGATGCCTCAGGGACCAATATACAGCCTGCTTGCTGCCAGAGGTAAACATGTACAAAGCAGCCTGGTGTTTTACGCCCAATACACAGCAGCACCGTCGGTAAAAGCCAAATTACTCATCTTTATATGGACACAAAAACAAAAATATAATTTCACCTAGGATTTGACAAATAAAACTCAAAAAGACTTTATCTGCATCTAATTATAAAGAACATAATAATCCTGACAACCCTGGTTTGAGAATCAGACCATTTTCACTTGTCAGTTATAGCCATGTGTTTTAAAGAAAGCAGCGGCATTAGTATTGTATTAGTAACGCCACGGCAGTGGCATGGAAGGCTTAAATTATATTCTTGTACTGGAAAAGACTGCCCGCAGTAAGTTACTATTGGTGAAGCACTGCAGCTCTCTGATTATATGGTTTAGGCGGCCCCAAGGCCCCTTTTAAGGCAAGGCCTTAGGCGGCCTTGCGTTAGAGAGCCAACTCTGGCCAAGAGATCCTGTCTCTGTGCAGCATATCAGTGTATCACTGAGCTCTACAGCAATAGAACTCACAGTAATTTGAAATTTGTAAGTGTATCACACATCACCTCATCAAAAAACGCACAGGACTATGCAGTGTTTGAGTGTATCACAGCCAATCCACTGCTTTCACATAGGAAAGCATTAAGAAGCTACTGCACATGCATGGCAAAATGCTGCGTTGCACCAATCAGCATCTCCTTATAGAGATGCATCGAATTAATGAATCTCTATGGGGAGTGTACAGCGTGACACTGAATGTCAGCGCTACACATTATGCAGCACTGACCCAGAAAGCACCTCTAGCGGCCATCTGAGGAGTGGCCACGAGGTGTTCCTAGGCTGTAATGTAAACACTGCTTTTTCTCTGATAAGGCACTGTTAACATTAAAATGCCTATAGAGAATGACTATAGACACCAGATAAAACACATTAAACCAGGGCTTTCCAAACTTTTATGGGCCAAGACCCACTTTTCAAAATGGTCATTTTTCGAGACCCACTGTCTTTTAACGCATATTTTAAAAAGTTAACACCATGGCAATCAGCTTTAGAGGCATACAATTGGCACACCATAGCAATCCGCTTTAGATGCACACAATTGGCACACCATGACAATTACTTTTAGAGGCAAAAAAATTGGCACACCGTTGCAAACAGCTTAAGAGGCATACAACTGGCACACTATAGCAATCCACTTTAGATGCATAAAATTGGCACACCATGGCAATCAGTTTCAGAGGCTTAAAATTGGCACATCATGGCAATAAGTTCTAGAGGCATACAGTTGGCACACCATGGCAATCAGTTTTAGAGGCATACAATTGGCAGACCATGGCAATCAGCTTTAGAGGCATACAATTGGCACACCATGGCAATCAGCTTTACAGGCATACAATTGAAACATTATGGCAACTTTAGGTGCATAAAATTGGCACACCATAGCAATCAGTTTTAGAGGCTTACAATTGGCACATCATGGCAACCAGGTTTAGAGGCATAAAATTGGCACACCATGGCAGTTTTAGAGGCATACAATTGGCACACCCTGGCAACCAGGTTTAGATGCATAAACTTGGCATATCATGGCAATCATTTTTAGATGCATAAACTTGGCACATCGTGGCAATCAGCTTCAGAAGCATACAATTGGTACACCATGTCATACATTCAGATGCATTAAATTGGCACACCATGGCAATCAGCTTTAGATGCATAAAATTGGCATATCATGGCAGTTTTAGAGGCATAATTTGGCATATCATGGCAGTTTTAGAGGCATAATTTTGATATATCATGGCGTTTTAGAGGCAGACACTTTGCACATGATGGCAATCAGTTTCAGAGGCATACAACTGCTTACTCACAGACGTGTGTCCTGCTCATCCAGGCCCCTCACATTGAGTGGTGGTGGAACTAATGTAGAGAGGTCCCTGTTGCAAGTATGTTTTCTGGGGCCCCCTCTAGTGCAAGTGTGGCCAAAAGGTAGATCTCCATCTGTCCGAGAACTTCAACAATGCTATGCCAGCTGGGAATCTACCATGTATGGCAGTGTTTGTATGTACTGTTGCCATTGGAATGTAGTGGTGTACTTGTTTGTAATGTTTGCGATTGAATGCAGGGGTATTTGTATGTAGTGTAGGACTTTAAATGCAGGTGTGCTTTTTGTGTGTAGTGTTGGTGTTTGAATGAAGGGGTGTTTGTAAATAATTTTAGTGTTTTAATACAGGGGTGTGTTTGTATGTAATGTTTGCATTTGATTGCAGTGCATGTGTAGTGGATGCAGTGTGTGTATATTGTGTATATACAATATACATATACACAATGTGTGTTTGAATGTAAGCATGTTTTTTGTATGGAGTATGTGTGCAGTGTATACAAATACACATAGAGACACACAAATACAAACATACAGAGACACACTGACACAGCAATATCCCAGCCCGAGCTGACCCCAGGGTGTAGGGGTAGTTTCAACATCACCCGATTCCTGTGGTTGGCAGTTGTGAAGCAGTCGCTTGGCCTTCCTCTTGGTCGTTCAGGCGTAAGGGTAGTGGTGGCTGTATGCTCCGGTCGGAGGGGAGCCCAGAGGCCTCTGCGGCTCTGCTGACGGAGGCGGTGCTGCGTGTGCCGTGGCGGACCCCGCTCCAGCCCCAGGCCTCTTGGAAGGACCGCATCTGTGTGCCACAGACTCGGGTATGCAGTGCAGCCGGGTCTTCCCCTTTATGGAGGGCTCAGGTGGTGAAACGCCGCCTGCGGCGCGTGGCCCTCCGGCGTCGTGGGTGATGCTGTGGGGGTATACCCCATTTGGCCTTCGGCCCAGGTGGACAGAGAGCCTGGGTGGCGTGTGCTCCAGGACGGAATCTGCCCGAACGGGGCTCGCTCGGCCCCTTCTTCTTGGCCTCCCTCTTCTCCCGCACGTACTCTGGCAGTTGCAGTGCCATGCGCTGCTCTAGTCTTTCCCAAAAGCGCTGGAAGGCCTCATCTATCCGTCGGAGGGAGCACTCAGTCAGGTCCTCGTTAGGGTCTGTCTGTGTAGGCGCCATTTGTGGTGTGGCTTGTATGCGAGGCCCGTCTCGCATCGAGCCCGATTCTTCACGTGAGGTGAAAGTGTAAGCGAGAACTTGTTGCTGAGTCGCTTGGCCACCGATGCAGGCTAGGGTGGACCGGGATAACCCCCGCCGGTCCTGGGGGGGGAACAGGGCTCCATTCAGGCTTGGGAGGGCACTAGGTTGCGCAGAGCGGGGGATCGGCCGCCTCACCCGTCCAGCGATACTTCTAGGCCTCACTCCCTATATCTTCGACGGACGCTCCGTGCACCCGTGGGCTGCAGTCCCGGGGCACCTCGGCCGGGTCCTGAGGAGAGTACGATCAGGCTTCAGTCGTTTTTACGGTTCTTGGCTGGCTGGAGTGCAATTATGTCGGCTAGAAAGAGGATTGAGCTCGGAGCTCTCACGAAGCACGGCCAGCCGCCATGCTGCTCAGGCCCCGCCCCCTAGTGTCCCTTTAATATTCCTGTGTACATTAATAAGTTAAAACAGTAGATTGTATTAGCAGGGATCAGTATTTCTAAATCTACATGGCTCACTTCTACAGTAAAAAAAAAAATGTTAGGATTTAAGCTGCTAATCAAATGTCACTTTAGTGAGAGAGAATCCTTACAATGATGATAGAGAAAACAAAATCAGCACAAATGTGTAAAAGAAAATGTCAGTATCGGGGGCGGTGCCTAGCATGCTAGCAGAGCAGACGTGTTGAGTTTGAGCTCCTGAGATCCTGCCTGATTTTAGGGTGATAACCCCGACTGAGTGACCCCTATCTTATCTGGAGGGCACTAACTGTACTGGGGGCTCTCCAATGATGGCACAGACAGACTCAGCCTGATCCTCCCGCACTCCTACCCCCCCCCCTCCGGACCGGTCCCCACTGGACACACAAGGCTGCCTAAACTACCTTAACAGAGAGCAAGCTAACGGGGCATCTTTTGAACAGTGCAACCAAGATGGGGACAGCCCCTGCACCAACCTTGCAAGGCCTGATTGCCCAACAAAGGCCCCAATGTTTCTCTATCGACTCTATCTTGCAGCGCCTTGAAGAGGTCTTCCAACGATTCTGGCACAGAATTCAAGAGCGCACTCAAGCATCCACACTCACAGAGGAGGCAGGTAGGAAGGGCAGCATCCAACCAGAGCAGAGCGACGCTCTCACACACTCACTTCCCAATCCTGCTGTTCGCCTGCCTGGGCTGAGAGCCCCTTGAGGCACTGCCTCAAAGCATCATCCACAGAAACAGAGGAATGAACGCCGGAAAAGGCAACCACCATTCAGACCCTCTGTCTTCCCTGGAAAGGGAAAGGACTTGACCCTTAAGGATACCCGGATACAGGCTCTCCACAAAGTATGGGGCTGGAGGAGAAATCTGCTTTGCTGTCCCAGCACTGTTCAATCCGTTACGGACTTTCCTACACATGCTCCACGTCTGCTGCCAGCAGGAATCAGATGACCACAATACTGGACCCCCAGCTTGAGCATCCTCCTGGCGGAATCTGCGCAAGGAGATGCACCTAATACCAGCGATAACCTATAACATATAGTAAGTTATACTAAGCGTCCACACAATTTTATTTAGCCACCATGTTATGCATATTCCTCTATATGAATTAGAAAAAACATTATTTTGTCTTTTCCTTTGGACTGTGCAAATATTGTTATTAAATGAATGTGTCACCACTTTTCTGACCAAATAATATTTTAAACATGATTCCCCACCTGAATACAATGCCAGATGGGGCTCTAATCCTCCTGATATAAGCACCCCTAAAATTAATTTATTCTAAACCTCCCATCCATATCCCATTGTAAATGGGAAAGGTACTTGGGGGAAAAAGTATGTTTCCTTAACCCTTCCCTGTGATTTAAAAAAAATAAATCTCTGCACAAAACCCTATACATTAGAATATGTATCTTTATCTCACATGGTAATAAAATGTCAGTGGGTTCGCATTTAAAGTACAAAACCATTAAAATTCCAAAAATATGGCATGTATACTGGTCTGTTACAGAATTGGCTCTTAAGGTATTTATCCTGAACACCAACATATTACATTATATATCTTGAGAAGCAGTGTACTAGATAGTAAAAAAAAAACAGTAACGACGTAAAGATGAGGTTGTTGGAATGAATTCACTGCAAATATATATTAAAATGACTCCCTGTAATGGCACAAGTGAGCACAAACTATTTTGAGACCTGAGCGAGGATTTACCAAAGATCAAGCTACTGAGTTTCTCTAAGCGTTTGTACATTCTCAGAGTTCTCATATTCTTTCTCATTTTTGTTGCTGTGTATTAACTTGGCTCTCCCCAAAGTAATAGGGTAATCCAGATGTGGACCCCGGTGTGCTCACTGTGCCTAGAGGGGTATCAGCTACACCTCACTGACGAGGCCCAAAGAAGGCAGAAATGATCGTCTGGGGTTGCTGTATTTTGTGTGCACAAAGAACTTGTAATGAACTGTAATTTTAGTTCTGGACTGCCCTTATGGGTGGCAGTGTCTGATATGCTTCATAATATGGTCTCTTTGTAATGGCACAAGTGAGTTAAAAACTATTGTGATGCCTGAGCGGGGATTTACCGAAGGGCAAGCTACTGAGTTTTTGTCCTTATTCAGAGTTCTCATATTCTTTGTTTTTGTTGCAATACATTAAAGGACCACTATAGTGCCAGGAAAACAAACTCGTTTTCCTGGCACTATAGTGTTAATAGGTCCCCCCCACCCTCATGGCCCCCCTCCCACAGTGAGAAGCGCGTAAGCGCCTCTAGCGGCTGTCAATGAGACAGCCACTAGAGGGTGGATTAACCCTAATGTAAACATAGCAGTTTCTCTGAAACTGCTATGTTTACAGCAGGCAGGGTTAAACCTAGATGGACCTGGCACCCAGACCACTTCATTAAGCTGAAGTGGTCTGGGTGCCTATAGTGGTTCTTAAATGTGGCCCTCCCCAGGTTAAAAGGGTAATCCAGAAGTGAACCCCATGCTCACAGTGCCTAGAAGGGTATCAGCTACACCTCACTGATGAGGCCCAAAGAAGACCAAAAGGATTGTCTGGGGTTGCTGTATCTCTGGTGCAGAGAGAAATTGCTGGCATTTCGGTTGTGGACTGCCCTTACAGGTGGGTTTAGTCTGATATGTTTCAGATATGTTCTCTCTGTAATGGCACAAGTGAGCCAAAACAATTTTGAGACCTGAGCTGAGATTTATTTTTAATATTTAATTGAATCCATTTAAGTGGAATTTATCTACTTACATGTGGTGACAGTACATTGCAATATTGCAAATCTTAAAGATCTTTCTATGAAATCACTCTGTAAATGTGTAAATGTATATAGATGATTACCCTTGTCGGCTTGGTATGTATCGATTTTACTTTGCTTAGGAACAGATTTTTAGAGGATTTCAAATGATTATGCAAAATCAGCATGGCTTGTCAGTTTTCCATTCAGGTCACATAATAAGTTAAGCAATCTTCTGGTAATTTTCTGTTCTGGAAAAGTGCTGATGCAAAATACTTTTTCCCTCTGTAGTCTTTTTAAAAATACATTCAGATGACATAATTTGAAAAAAATAATTTGAAAAAATCACTTTTAGTTTAGTTAGTTCAAACTGTATACCCTCATGCTAAAAACAAAGTTCACAAATATCTTACATGGTATGCATTTTCCATAAATATAAATATATTTTTAGTTCTTGTGTATGTTGCAAAATTTGAGAAATTCTGCATTTTTTTTTAAATCCTGCAAAAGCAACACGTGTTTAAAAAGGAATTTAATAGCTATGTTAGAAAACAAAAACAATGTCCTCAGTACCTTCAAGGGCATGAACCCGTAGAAAAATACCACAATGATAAAGAAAACAAAAAAGAGGTCAAAAACAGTGATAAAATAGCACATTCTAGTGATGAATATGTCACCCTAAATATCACAGCCAGAAATCAATGATATATCAAGGGGTACAGCAAGGTAAAAAAAGACATGATAAACAAATAATACCACAGAATGGAAGTCTTAGTTTTACCGACCGCACACATGGTCCCATGCCCAAAACAGTTCCAGAGAATCAGGGCTTGCGGTTGGTCTAGTTTGGTTGATTAAAAATCGAACAAACTACCAAAGATAGTCAAGAGTCTTACCCTGGAGCTTGTTCACCTTGTTCCACCAAACAGTGCCCTTCTAAGTTGTGTAGAACCGAACGCAGGCGATCCTGGAAGTCCAGCGGTGTTCAGGAGTTTAAGTGTCCGAAAAGAGTTCCATGAACTCGACGACCAAACACCGCTGCCTGCTTTCGCGAGAACAAGATGGCCGCCACCTCGTGGTTCGTTCATGCGAACCCAGACGAATATTTAGAACACTGTGATGGAAAGTGTTACAAATAGAGTTGAGCGGACACCTGGATGTTCGGGTCCGGCGGGTTCGGCCGAACTTTGAAAAAACGTCCGGGATGGGCTCGAACATGACCCCCAACTTGACCCCGAACCCGAACCCCATTGAAGTCAATGGGGACCCGAACTTTTGGGCACAAAAATGGCTCTAAAAAAACTAATGGGAAAAGCTAGAGGGCTGCAAAAGGAAGTAAAATGGGGGTAAGAGTAGGACAAGTGCCCTGCAAACAAATGTGGATAGGGAAATCACTTACAAATAACATAAAATAAGTAGCCGCTTAGTAGATAACTAGTAAAAACAAAGAGAACGTTACCTGCGCTCTGGCCTAAAATACCCCTTCCTGTCTCACTGGAGATTCTTGGCTGATATCAGCATATCTAATGGCTAGTGCAGGAACTCACCTATTGAGGCTTGCCTTGACGTGGCTGGTGAGCTTATATATTCAAATGGTCATTGGAATA
This sequence comes from Pelobates fuscus, assembly GCF_036172605.1. Taxonomy (NCBI): domain Eukaryota; kingdom Metazoa; phylum Chordata; class Amphibia; order Anura; family Pelobatidae; genus Pelobates; species Pelobates fuscus. The sequence goes on from NC_086318.1 coordinate 239,530,586, forward strand.
AAACTAAAGAGCCTCCATTTTGTTTAAATGCACATGGGGATTTAGGCCAGAGCGCAGGTAACGTTCTCTTTGTTTTTACTATGTATTTTAAGCTGTTGGATACTAAGCTACTGCTGCTGTAAGCGTGGTGCTTTATCTTTGTGTTTGCTTAGTAGATAACTCCCTAATTCCCACGGTATTAGGGAGCTATCTACCAAAAGGCTTAAAGACCTAAATTGGTCACCTAAATTGGTCTTTCAGCCACATTTACTAATACTAAGTAAAGATTACTTAGTATTAGTAAATTCAGCCCCTATTCGCTATACCGCGAGTAGGGGCGTGTCTAGTAAACAGTGAGAAGCCAGTGGCTGCTCACTGTAAAAAAAAAAAAAAATCTATTCCACCCACCCCTGTACGACTGGTGGGGGCCCAAAATAAGAATGTGGAGGGCGGGACCTACTGTCCTCCCCCCCGGCCCCCACCCCTGAGTGGCGGGTGGGGGCCCTAAATAACAATAAGGGGGGGACCTACTGTCCTCTCCCCCGGCCCCCACCCCTGCGAGGCAAGTGGGGGCCCTAAATAACAATAAGGGGAATGACCTACTGTCCTCCACCCCCGTCCCCCACCCACCTGAGCGGTGGGTGGGGCCATAAATAAAAATTGGGGGGGGACCTAATGTCCTCTCCCCGGCCCCCACCCCTACGCGGAAGGTGGGGGCCCTAAATAATAATAAGGGGGGAACCTAATGTCCTCCCCTTGCCCCCAACCCGGCTCAGCGGGTGGGGCCCTAAATAACAATAAGGGGGGGACCTACTGTCCTCCCCCCAGGCCCTCACCCCTGAGCGGTGGGTGGGGGCCATAAACAAAAATTCCTCCCCCCAGGTGACTAGGGGTCCCCAAACCCCTAGTCACCACTCCCCTCAAAAAAATTACCCCTACCTACCCCCCTCGTCCTAAAAATAATGAGGGGGGACCCTTGTCTAAATACCTGTTAAAAAAAAAATAGACTTACCATTTGATGTCTTCTTTCTTCTAAAATCTTATTTTTTCATCACCAAAAAAGACCAAATAAAAATCCAGAATAACCGACGCACTTTAAAAAAAAAAAAAAAAAAAAATATCCATCTTCACCCATGGAGGGCTCTGCGCAGACTAAGCTCTGCAGGGCGGGGAAAGGCTTATAAAGCCTTGCCCCGCCCTGCTATTAGGCTAAGAGCACTCTGATTGGTGGGTTTAAGCCATCCAATCAGAGTGTTCTGACAGGTAAATGAAGAGACTGACAGGTAAGTCTCTACATTTACCTGACAGCACTCTAATTGGTTGGCTTGAAATCCACCAATCAGAGTTCTCTGTGTCATTTTACACAGTGTGGGAAAGTTCTTTGGAATTTTCCCACGCTGTGTAATTTGACTCATAACTCTCTGATTGGTTACTTAATCCACCAATCAGAGTGTTATGTGTCAAATTACACAGAGTGGGAAAATTCCAAAGAACTTTCCCACGCTGTGTAAAATGACACAGAGCACTCTGATTGGTGGATTTCAAACCAACCAATCAGTGTGCAATGACAGGTAAATGTAGAGACTTACCTGTCAGTCTCTTCATTTACCTATCTGAGCACTCTGATTGGATGGCTTAAACCCACTAATCAGAGTGCTTTGAACCTAATTGCAGGGTGGGGCAAGGCTTTATAAGCCTTCCCCCGCCCTGCAGAGCTCAGTCTAGACGAAGCCCTCCATGGGTGAAGAGGGATTATTATTTTTTTTTGCGCTCGTTTTTTTAATATATTTTTTTAAGTGCATCGGTTAGTATGGATTTTTTATTTGGCCTTTTTTGGGGCTGAAAAAAGAAGATTTTAGAAGAAAGAAAAGAAACTTCAAATGGTAAGTTTTATTTTTTTTTTACAGGTACTTAGTTAATGCCCCCCCTCATTATTTTTAGGGTGAGGAGGGTAGGTAGGGGTTAGTTTTTTTCTGGGAGGGGGGTGACTAGGGGTTTGGGGACCCCTAGTCACCTGGGTGGGGGTAACTTTTTTTTAGGGCCCCCACCCTCTGCTCAGGGGTGGGGCTGGGGGGAGGACATTAGGTCCCCCCTTATTCTAATTTAGGGCCCCCACCCACCGCTCAGGGGTGGGGGCCAGGGGGAGGAAATTAGGTCCCCCCTTATTAATATTTAGTGCCCCCACACACCACTCAGGGGTGAGGGGTGGGGGCCAGGGGGAGGACATTAGGTCCTCCCCTTATTCTAATTTAGGGCCCCCACCCACCGCTCAAGGGTGGGGGCTATGGGGGAGGACATTCGGTCCCCCCTTATTAGTGTTTAGGGCCCCACCCAACGCTCAGGGGTGGGGTCCAGGGGGGAGGACATTAGTTCCCCCCCTTATTAGTATTTACGGCCCCTACCCACCGCCATTAGGTCTCCCCCCTATTCTAATTTAGGGCCCCCACCCACCGCTCAGGGGTGGGGGGCAGGGGGAGGACATTAGGTCCCCACCCTTATTAGTATTTAGGGCGCCCACCCACCGCTCATAGGTGGGGCCAGGGGGGAGGACATTAGGTCCCCCCTTATTCTAATTTAGGGCCCCCACCCACTGCTCAGGGGTGGGGGCCAGGGGGGAGGACATTAGGTCCCCCCTTATTCTAATTTAGGGCCCCCACCCACCGCTCAGGGGTGGGGGTCAGGGGGGAGGACATTAGGTCCCCTCTTATTAGTATTTAGGGCCCCACCCAACGCTCAGGGGTGGGGGTCAGGGGGGAGGACATTAGGTCCCCCCCTTATTAGTATTTACGGCCCCCACTCACTGCCATTAGGTCTCCCCCCCTATTCTAATTTAGGGCCACCACCCACCGCTCAGGGGTGGGGGCCAGGGGGAGGACATTAGGTCCCCCCTTATTCTAATTTAGGGCCCCCACCCACCGCTCAGGGGTGGGGGCCAGGGGGAGGACATTAGGTCCCCCTTATTCTAATTTAGAGCCCCCACCCACGCTCAGGGGTGGGGGCCAGGGGGGGAGGACATTAGGTCCCCCCCTTATTCTAATTTAGGGCCCACACCCACCGCTCAGGGGTGGGGGCCAGGGGGAGGACATTAGGTCCCCCCCTTATTCTAATTTAGGGCCCCCACCCACCACTCAGGGTTGGGACCAGGGGGGAGGACATTAGGTCCCCCCCTTATGTTACTGTAGGGCCCCCACTCACCGTTCAGGGGGGGCAATAGGTCCCCCCTTCAGGTTAGAAGCCCCCACTCACGCGGCACGGGTGAGGACTCGGGGGGGACCTTTTTTATTTATTTTTTAAAGTGAGCAGACATAGGCTGTTCACTGTTTAATAGAAATGCCCCTATTCGCAGTATAGCGAGTAGGGGCATAACTTACTAATACTAAGTAGGTCTTTCAACCTTTAAGTAGATAGCTCCTTAATACCGTTGACTGGCTAAGTAACTTACATTTTATATGAATGTATGTTACTTGATTGTTGTAAGTGTTACAAATGCTTACAGCTGAATCCTGGCTTTGTTTGTATACTTTTTATTTAAAATTGTATACAGTGTAACATTCTTCATTCTTCCACTGGGTAAGTATATTGGACAAGTTGGTATATTCAGAACTTCGGCAACTTCGGCACTTCGACACTTTGGAAATTAGGTAATTTTGGAACTTCGGCAATTCGATAATTAATCTATTCGGACATTCGGAAGTACCCGAATGTCCGAATTGCCCGAAATTCGTCTGAATTCATATTCGGACCGAAACGAATTGCACATGTCTAATGACTACCATAGGTCTTTTTCAGCCAAAGTGTCTGGCGCTCTCTCACAATTCGGTAACAGAATCAACTGGAGCAAGCTGGATACAGAGATATTCTGCAGACACTTTGCAGGTCTTAAGACACCAGCTTGTGCATCCTGCTTTTCCACTACCCACACAACCAATCTTTGTCCAAACACAGCGGACGATCACTCACATGCTCCAAGCACTAGCACCTCTGGTAGAACGGAGAGAACTACCAGTGACAAATTGGGTCGTCCCATTATTTATTTCGGCAAATCACAGATTTGCAACAATTTTAACTTGGGTACGTGTAGTTACAGCGCATGCCGACTGTTGCATATATGTTCAAAATGTTTCAGGGCACATGCAAAAAACATGTGTCCCAATAAAATGTACCCAAAACAGTACTTAACGTCTGTAAACATTAATGCATTTTCAGCACTATTGACTCATCACCCTTCCAGACATTTAGTAGATTTCCTAATCTCTGGATTTTCAGAGGGTTTCCATACAGGTATCGTACACATGCCTTCAGGGAATCTAGAATGCCCTAACTTGCAGTCAGCACAGCAGAACCCAACGGCTATAGATACACTCATAGCCCATGAGATTGCAAAGGGGTTTCTACTTCGGCCTTTCAAATCACCACCATTTACAGCATGGCGCACGAACCCCATTGGGATTGTCACAGGGAAATCTTCCCTCAAACAAAGACTAATCATAGACTTATCGTCATCACACATCTCTGCTACCCCAAGCCTCAACTCCCTCATACCCTCCAAGGAGTTTTCCCTACAATACACCACCATTGATCGTGCCATTACAGCTATCACTCAAGCAGGGGTGGGAGCTTGGTTAACTAAGACTGATATCATCAATGCTTTCAAGCTGCTACCAATCCACCCTACACTCTGGCACTTACATGGCATTAAATGGGCAGACAATTACTATTTCTTCTCCCGCTTAAAGTTTGGGTCAAAGAGCAACTCCAAAATCTTTGATATATTCGCTGAAACACTTTGCTGGTTGTTATTAAATATATCCAGATGCCCCACAGTCATAAACTATCTAGATGACTTCTTGTTGGTCGAAGAGAACACCTTTCCCCCCAGAAGCCTCAAGGAAGCAATTAGTCTGTTCGACCACTTGGGCGTCCCAGTATCCCCTAAAAAAACTGAAGGCCCAGACACTATCATCACATTCCTGGGCATACAATTTGACTCGGCATCCATGCAAGCAAGTTTACCACAAGACAAAATAGGGAACATTCTCAACAACATCAATCACTACCTCATGCTTGGTACTTGCAACCGAAAGGAACTATAATCCCTTCTAGGTTCCTTAAATTTTGCCATGCGCATCATACCACAAGGCCGCGCTTTCATATCTAGACTACTTTGCCTTTTTCCACACTTTTGACATGACCTGCACATGTGGAAGACCTGCACATGTGGAAGAATTTGTTAACCACATGGAATGGTAAAAGCTTGTTCCTTCCAGTATTGTCTGACACTTCACCAACCATATGGTCAGACGCGGCGTCTACCACGGGTTTCACAGCAATCTACAGGAACGAATGGCTTTGGGGTAGTTGGCCTGTAGAAGTCCTGGATTTGGAAGGATTCTCCACTACCTCGGCTCTTTTTGAGATCTACCCTATTGTGGCAGCTGTCGTGGCATGGGGTCATTTATGGTCAGGGTCATCAGACCAATGTTACTCAGACAACCAAGCCACATGTCATATCATCAACAAGGGCCGCTCATCATCTCTAACGATCATGAGATTTCTAAGGAAACTCACTTGGTTGGCCGCATGTCACAATTTATTTTTGGTTTGCTTTCATGTACCAGGCATTTGTAACATAGCCGCTGACAATTTGTCTCGATTTAAATTCCAGGCATTTCATCAAGCACTTCCTACAGCTGCTCAAGCAGCCACAGCCACTTCTTCATTCCAGCATCTAATCATGGATTAGACATACTCATGCAACATAGCAGGGAACTGTCCCAATTAGCACTTTCATCCAATACTCGTAGGACAAACAACAGAGCCTTCATATTGTTTAAAAGATTCTTATTGGAAAACGACATATTCCAACCTTTTGTCATGACATCTATCCTAGGTTTTGCTTCTTTTTGCCATCTTAAACAACAACTATCTTACAACACCATTAAATTATATTTGACAGGCATTCAATACCACCTGCTAACCGTATGGCCAAACAACCATAGCTTCATGTCATCATACCAGATAAAGAGCATTTCAGAAATCAGTTCCCCCACATACCTCTCAGAGATTACCAATAGACAACCAACTTGTCCAATCCTTATCTGACCTATTAGATTTACACCCATTTAATTCTACTACCAACTCAGTAAATAAAGCGGCCATTTACATAGCCTTCTACGGTTTTCTCAAACCAAGAGAGTTTACTGCCATCACCACCACTCAGACAGATAGACGATCCCACCTATGCAAACACATGGATCACTACATATTGGCTCTACCACATTCCAAAATGAGCCAACACGCACCACCAGTAGAAATAACATATTATCCTACCCACAATAAATGGTGCTCAGTTGCGGTCCTAGATTCATACCTTTAAAACCCTACCTCACAACCATCACAACCATTATTTGTATTACAAGGCTCAGTGCTTAATATCGCTACATTCATGAGATATGTCAGATCTCTGTTAACCCAGCTATGCCGCAACCCTTCTACCTACTTGGGTCACTCCTTCCGTGTAGGGGCGGCCTCCAGCGCCAACATACCAGTGCACATTATCAAATCACTAGGGCGGTAGAAATCTTCTGCTTATACACAGTACATACCCAAACCAGTACAAGAAATACGAAATGCATTTAAGGAAATGTCTGGTTAATTTGTATGTATTTGTTGACTGAATTAAATCTTTGATTATTCACTTTTTGCTCTCTTTATTTACAGGCCTTCCGTATCGTCGGTCCCAGCACACCACAACCAACTTACTCTTTTATACTATCCTACACTTATACTGGAACTTTGCTCCTTATACGGCTATGTTCCCCTAACACAAGTATTAAGGCCATTTGGCCTGTAATTGTGGGAGGGGCTTATGATTATACACTTATCTGGCTCCATACCGTTCGATGTCAGCGTTTGCATGACCCTCCCACCACTCCACATTTTCAACACTTTCCTTTTCCTTTTATTTTTTCCTCTTTTCTTACCCCTTGGTGGGCCCTCTTTATTTACAGGCCTACCGTATCGTTGGTCCCGGCACACCACAACCGACTTGCTCTTTTATACTATCCTACGCTTATACTGGAACTTTACTCCTTATACGGCTATGCGGCTATGTGCCCCTAACACAAATATTTATATATATATATATATATATATATATATATATATATATATATATATATATATATATATATATATATAGTTTAGAAAAAGCATTTAGTATCTTTCACAAAATTTATATGTAACATATTTAGCAAAAACCACAGAAGGAGACTTTTCCGCATAGGGTCCATTGGCCATGGGTAGCAGTAAAGGTTAGGTATACTTACCTGAAGCATTCCCTTGTGGCCGCCGCCATCTTCTTCAATAGAACTGACTTCAGCTCCTAGTGCTTCATTTGCCAGGAGCTGTGTCAGTGCTGTGCTCTCTCACATGCATCACAGTACAAAACTGAGAGCCTATGGAGGATCACGAAATGCCAGCCTCCACGGATCAGGTCTTGCAATGCTGAGATGATGCCTGAGTTGAACAGCCATTCCTGGTGACAGCTTCTTGGATTGCACAAATGTTTACAGGGTCACCTTTTGTTAACTTTTGCCAATTCCAGAATTTACAATATTTTGTCTTATTGTATCTTTGGAATGGATTTGGATTTCAAAGCAATTCCAATGCAGTCATCATGAAATGACAGAGCTGCTTTAATAAAGTCATAAAAACTAATACGTTACTCTCTTTAACTACCTGAAAACAATCTGTAAATATGTTTGTATGTTGAAGACAAACTTTTAAAGTTAATCAGTTATCTGGGATTTCATGAAAATTACTCAATTACAATATTTATACCAAAATAGCTAAATTGCATAATTATAATTTATAATAGCTAATTGAATAATGTTTAATTTCTTGTTTAATTTAGTTCATAACGCAATATCCAGGTAAATTCCTAACATTTGTAAATTTAGTGAATAACCATGTTTTTATAGTTATTTTTTCTGAATGTGTTGAGTTGCTAATAGCATAAATTCTGCCTAAGTACAATAGCGGAATGTCCTTCTTCATACAAAGGTTGAAATGAGGCCCACATAAAAATTAGAAATCATTTTTTTGGCACCAGTTCTGAAACAAGATTTTAGAAGATAAAAGTTTTAAATGATCGAAAGTTAATTGTCAGGAACTCGGTTAGAAACTCAGGCAAGACTAAGAGAGAAGCTATCTTAGTAAAAATTTCATAATTAAAAAATATAAGAAAAAAGAGTTTTTATGTTTTACTGATTAGTTTATGTGATGTACATAGTCATAACATTATAAAACAGAACTTTAAAAAACTGCTATATGTTATTAACAAAACTATTCAGCAACTTTTGAAAGAATTCCCACATGCTAACTTTCTTGCGTTTGGAACCTTCCTCATTCCAATATGCCTACTAATGTCAATCCCTGGCAAGATAATTTACATACTTTTAAAACCAGCACCATTTTTAATCCACAAACTGATAATATTGTGGACACCCCTCCTCTAATACATTGGGATGGCTTGGTAGTGACACTCTCTCCCATAAAGCATACAAGAGTATAAGAGTTATGTACCACAAGGAGGTAGCTGATTACATGATTTTGCTATTTCATGACAAAAAGTCATGATTTTATTTGAAGACACGGAGGCTCATATTGCTTAACCCTTTCTTTACTGTCCACCAATAGAAGCAAATAATACAAACAGTAAGAAAAATGGTAACCATAGTCATAAGCCACTCCCATACCAAGTCCCAGTATAACAGTCAGCACCTCCCCACATATTTCCTCTTTCTTTGGAGACGCGACATGATAACAAATATTAAACAGGAACCAATGAATAAGTCTAACCACAGCAGAACAACTGTCTCAAAATCCAGCCGGACTCCAACCAGGAACCATAAACGAACTGGGACCAATCCATCAACGAACAGAATCGCCAACATCCCGTCACAGAACAATCCATAGATATCCAGCAAACGAGTTGAAGTCTTGTGGGAAGCAGTGAGGACCTCAATGCGCCCCCAAAACCAGCATAGATGTGGCTGATGCCCCCGGGAGGAATGGGCGCTAAAGATGGACGTATCTACATAAGCCAGCCACATCACCCATTTCACTCAGCGAGCCAAGGTAGTACTGGACACAGGGAAAAAAGGTTGACGAACTGAGAGGAAAAGCTGAGGGGACGAAACCGAACGATGTGCACTCGTCCGAAGTTCATATTGCCATAAACAAGCCACTGGACACAGCACTGGAGTAACTGGAAAACTCGGATATGAAACCGACCGAATAGCTGTCTGGAGATGTTAATTGTCACCCAGTCCAGAGTGAAAGACCTAGCATCATAGTCCAGGGCACAAACATCCGAAATCCATTTGCATGAAATGAGGCAGAGAAGGGAGACCCACTTGGCCGACAGTTGTTGTAATGAGAGATCCGGGTTAGGAGGCCAGGAAGTAAAGAGCGACAAAACGCAGGACACGTCCCAAGTAGCAGAGTATCAAGGCCTAGGAGGGCGCAACAGTCGTAAGCCCCGAAGCAAGCGGCACACCAAAGGGCGTTGGCCTGTGGGACAGCCGTCAGAGCCCTGATGAGCCGAGGAAATGGCCGATCTGTACAAGTTAATCAAGCGATACGCACGACCAGCCTCGAATAGCGAAGTGTGGAATTGAAGGATCGCAGTTACAGGTGCCGAAACCAGATCCATGTTCCAAGCCAGGCACCAGCCAGCCCAAGCTATCCAAGTGGTTCCATATGATCGTCTAGTACCGGAAGCCCATGCATCCGCCAGGAGGCATCGAGTTGCGTCCGAACCCCTTGGACTTCCCACGGACCCCAGAAATCCTCCACGCGAGCAGCAGCAATGACCCATTCAGCAGGAGAGGGTGTCGTCTGCCCGATGGGTCCAGAAGGAGGTCCAGGTAGGATGGAAGTAGCCTGGGCACATCCACTGCCAGTTCCAAGAGTTGAGGGAACCATGATTGAGTCCCCCAAAATGGAGTCAGTAGAATCAGGTCGACCAGTTGGCGACAAACTTGGAGCAGGACCCAAAGGATCATGGCAAATGGAGGGAAGGCATAAGGGAGCGAGACGGTCCAGTCTTGCTGGCAGGTGTCCACTGCCTCTGCGGCCGAATCCGGGCGCCAGCTGTAGAACCATGATAACTGGGTATTGAACCAGGATGCGAAGAGGTCGATAGCAAAAGAACCTCAGAGAGACGAGATAGCGGAGAACACCCCTACATCCAATCTCCAGTCATTGCTGTCCGACAGATAGTGTGAACTCCAGTCCGCATGAATATTGTGGAGTCCCAGGAGGTATTCCCCCTGGACAACCAAATCCCTGGCCAAGCAATAATCCCAAAATTCCTTTGCAAGGCGGGCCAGAATTGCCGACTGCGTGCCGCCCATGTGATTGACATAACGGACCACTGAGACATTGTCCATGCGCTGGCAGTCCCGTTCGCAAAGCTCCGCGTTGCAAAGGAGCCGGCCAGAAGTTCTAGAGCATTGATGTGGAGTCGGGATGCATCTTCCGACCAATGTCCCCCGGTAGTCACACCGTTGCAGTGGGCACCCCAACCGTGGAGACTTGCCTCCGAATCCACTGTGAACTCCGGTTGGGAACCGAAGATGGCCTTGCCATTCCAAGACGAGAGGTTGTGGATCCACCAGGTCAACTTGTCTCGAGTCTCTGTGTCCAGAGAGACCATATCTGCATAGGCTGCCCTGTTGCAGATGTGTGCAATCTTCAGGCATTGTAGGGCACGGTAATGGAGAGGGGCTGGGAACACCGCCTGGATTGAAGATGCTAGTAGTCCAATGATCTGTGCCAGATGGCGTTGCGGTAACTGGGGGTGCGCTAGAGTGCAGCGTAATTCCTTGCGGATGGTCTGAATCTTGGACGGAGGAAGGCTGAGTGAATCCGCTTCAGAGTCTACGGTGAACCCGAGGAACTCCATGCGTCGCGAAGGAGACAGGCAGGATTTCTCCCAGTTGATGAGGAAACCCAGATGAGGAGAGGAGGTCCATTGTCCATTGCAGATGCCACACGATCTTGCGCCATGATTAGGATGTCGTCCAAGTAGACAATCAACCAGATGTCGTCCAAGTAGACTCCTCAACTGCACAACAAAGTCATGGCTGGGCACATCAATTTTGTGGAGGAACCAAGGAACCGATGAGAGTCCAAAGGGAGGGCATGTAAAGCGCCAGGTGTCGCCTTTCCAGAGGAAGTGTAATTAGTCCCTGGACTTCTCGGCCACTGAGACTGTCAAGTATGCATCCTTCAGATCTAATTACTCCAACCAGTCGTCACGAAGGAGTAAGTCTCGCAGGAGGTAGATCTTGAAAAGGCGGTAGCGCACCAAGGCGTTAAGGGGACGGAGACTGACATCTGACCGCCCTTCTTTTCTACCAGGAAGATGTTGCTGAGTACCCCTGTGGGGGACGTGGGAACTAGTTCTATCACCCCTTTTTTGTGAAGGCCCGACAATTCCACGTCTATCAAGACGCGGTCGTTCACGGAGAGTGAAATAGGGCGAGGATGAGGAATGTGATCGGAGTGTCAACCAATTCTATGTGGAAGCCCTGAACGGTGGTCAGAACCCAAACATCTGAGGTAATGGCTGACCAAGTGTGGAAAAAATTACGGAGTCTGCCCCCTACACAAATATTGGAAAAACATGAGGTAAGCTCTACACCCTGTGCCAAATTATTATGCAAATTATATTTTTCTCATTTACCTAAATAATTGATGTAAATAACAGTCAGCATAATTCTCATTCAACTATTAAGAGTACAATTCAAATTTTTTTAAACAAACCTCCTAATGATAACAGTATTTTGTTTAAATATAAAAAACTTACAATGCACTGTTCCAAATTATTACGCACAGTACGTTTCAAAACACTTTATAGGTTGTAAAGAATTGAAAATTGTCATTTGTTGTGTTTGCAGAATATTTTCTGAAATCAAAAGCTATTTCAATCAAACTTATAACAACATTTTAACTTTTTAAACATTTTAACAGGTCACGTTACATTTTAACCCCTTAAGGACACTTGACGGAAATATTCCATCATGATTCCCTTTTATTCAAGAAGTTGTGTCAAGAAGGGGTTAACATAGGACCCCTTATTTGATAGCAACTTCACAAGTCTTGCATCAATTGAACTTGTGAGTTTTTGGACAGTTTCTGCTTGAATTTGTTTGCAAGATGTCAGAATAGCCTCCCAGAGCTGCTGTTTGGATGTAAACTGCCTCCCACCCTCATAGATCTTTTGCTTGAGGATGCTCCAAAGGTTCTCAATAGGATTGAGGTCAGGGTAGGATCTATCTGTTCCTGTCCAAATCTGAGATGATTAAATTGCGTATACGCAGAAGTAAATTCACACTGACACACGGAGTTCAGGTTAAAAGAACTTCGAGAAAATTTAATGGCATCTGGTTAAAAAGCGGGCTCGCAGACCCTTATAAGAGCAATATTACATCATCATAGAATATCAAGATAACAACAAATAAACATCATTAATTGGGTTAGGTGTTAAGTGGCTATGTCAATACCCACCCATCAATATTATTAATTGGCTTAAGTGTTAAGTGGCCGGCTACATGTCCTCCCACCGAGAGGTGGCGTCATCTTGGACACGGGAGTGGACACGATGGCCCAGGCGCCATCTTGCTAGCACGAGGCTTTACTCGATGGGAGGGGGGCTTTAGGCGCTATTTTGAGTAGTTAGTGATGTTAGATTCGAGGTCAGGTTCAAGGCTTTTTAGTGAATGGACATTTCATTAGTACAGTTCTCATGCTCTAACTATGGCATACATTGTTACATATTACAGGAACTTGACAATTCCGGTGTTACTCATATCCTTCTAGAAAATACATTCTCTTTCTAATATTCTAAATGCTGTTAAGAAAATCTGTCATATAATGAAGTTAATGGAGTTAATGGGGAAATTTAATAAAGGTTTTAATAATTCTATAACAGTCCCCCCTATGAAATGTTAGGCACTAAAAAGATAAACTTTATGTGTTAATACCAGAAGACGTGTTAGCCCAAAGGCACAGAAACCCCATGACCGCTAGCTAGGTGTTATTGCAAAGTGCAATTCTGTCCCTAATAGGCTGCAGCTCATCCGTCAATACGGTCAGGAACTTTCTTCACTCCGCTGGTATCCCGCAGTGGCTTGCCCACCACATCTCCGCACGGCAGTCTATCCATAAAGACGGACGCTGTCCCTAAGCTGGTTCCCTACCTAAAACTCTTGCACTTTATCAGTAAAAGGGATAGTTTGCAGCGGTATACAGGGTGAAGTGAAATCTTGGTCATCAACTGTCAGATGTGCAAAAGTTGGTGCCGCTTGGTCTGCAGTCTTCTGTAGGAATTTTCTCAGACAGGGGAGGACACAACAAACGAGAAGAGCGAGAATAAAAAGAAAAATTAGTAATGCCATACCAATGTGAATTAAAGCTTTTTGCCACCCTGTCATCCAACCAAACCATCTTTCCCAGGGATCTTTCACCCCAGAATTCCTTTTTAACTCGTCAGAGAGTTTATTTAATTTCTCTATGGCCATGGTGACTTTACCATTAGGACCTGTGTTTTCTGGGATGTAGGTACAACAGGTCATGGTGTCGGGCAATATTTTACATACGCCCCCCTTTTCAGCTAGAATCATATCTAGGGCCATTCTGTTCTGGAAGGACATTTGGGATGTGGCCTGCAATTGTTCGGCTAAACCCTGGAGGGCATCTCTGGTGTAGTTGACAAAGCGTTGTTGGTTGTAATAAATGTAATTAATCCAATTTAAATTCTTGTTTGCAGTAACTATGGTAAAAAGTGATTCAAACCCCGCAGCAACTTCATCTCTTGCTTTAAATTCATTAGGTACCCCCCTAGGCACCCCAATGGCATCAATATAAATGTGGGGGTCAAAACTGCCTCTTACTGGGGCTTCACGCTTGACCTTGGTTGGTGTGTGCATGGACTCATGTATGTCAGGGTGTGTGTCAGAGATAATATGTATGGGCATGATGGCTTTAGCCAGAGTACACTCCCCCCACCATTCCTTGTCCATTCTGGATCTTAACTGTAAATCCCCACACAACCAGTAAATATCTCCTAATGACCTAGTATGGAATTGTAATAGGTACATAGGGACAGTTCTGTAGGTGGCACAATATCCTTCGGAAAAGTTACCCATGAACTTACCAATTCCGTCATAATTGGCATAACAGGTGTAGTTTCCCTTATAGATCGTAACACCATCTGGGGGTTTGACATCCTTGGTTAGGAGGGGATACTCTACTGTCCATGCTTTGCAGAGGGACCTGTTAAAAATGTAATGGTAGGCAAAAAGACTTAAGATGCAATTTTCTATTTCTAATGGCAGAGTCAAGGGTACGGTGCCGAGGTGAGGCCGGGCAACACCACACACATAGCATGCGGTTCTGTTATGTTTGTTGGCATTATATCTCATCCATTCCAACCATAAATTAACATCATTAAAACCTGTTTCAGCGGCCATGGTATCTTCAAAGGTGGGATTAGCAATGGCCATCATGTCTTTAAAGGACTGGATGTGTGGTTTTAATGGGTTTGGGACCATGTGGGTAGCCCCTTGCCACTCTGGAGAGTGGCACATATCTTTTAGGTAGAAGTGCCCTAATTTGTTATAGGAACCTTTCTTCCAATACATTCCCATTACATACTGGTCTGCATCCGTTGGGCTGGGATGCTCTATGTTTAGGATTAATTTTATGGGTGTACCTCCTCCAGGCTTCCTTAAAGTCATTCTTTGGAGGAGGGATCTACCATGGTCATCTACCTTAGATAAGGCACTTTTGGGTTTGTAACCCCAGGCAGGCCCAGCATTCCACCCTGCAGCCCCCCAATGGTTACAGTTATGCCCCCATTGTTTGTCAACTACACAAACATAGGGGTCTTTTACATGAGGTATATCTCTATAGATGGTTTGAATTTGTGACGTAGGGAATGGGCAGTCTACAATGTCACAATAGTCAAAAGTATATGTAGCCACACGGGTACATGAGGAATTGTACCAGAAGGTATACCCACTGGCATCTTTAGTAATGGCCACTTGTTGGGCCTTAATTAGGCTAATTAAGGTGATAATGTACCAGGGGTACATGGTTGTGCGGTGTCTGCTTCCTCTGGGGCAGGAGTCTTCTTGCAATGGGAAGCGTGGATCCAATGTGGCCTGCCAGCCAACTTGACGGAGGTTGAAGTGATCAGGAGAACTTGGAATGGTCCGTCAAATCTTGGTTCCAGGGTGTGTTTCCGCACAAATTTCTTGACCAGGACCCAATCTCCGGGAAGCAGGCAGGGTACCCGTATCAAAATCGGGATCTGGAATTGAAGAGAAAACTTGGGCATGTATTTTGTTCAAAGCACTTGCAAGTTCAGTCACATAATCTACCAAAACACCAGTTTGAAGCTGAAGCTGTTGGGGGTAATAACAACCTAGTCTGGGTGCAGTCCCAAATAGAATCTCACATGGGGATAGTGAGTGCTTCCCTCTAGGTGTGTGTCTAACGCTGAATAAAGCTATTGACAAGCTTTCTGGCCAGGGCATCTTGGTTTCTTGTGACATCTTTAACATTCTAGCTTTTAGGGTACCATTCATGCGTTCCACTTTGCAACTGCTTTGTGGGTGGTAGGGGGTGTGGAAAGCTAGGGTCACCCCCAGAGCGGTCCAAATTTCTTTAGTCACTGTTGCTGTAAAAGCTGGGCCCTGGTCACTCTCAATAACTTCTGGGAGTCCAAACCTACATACAATATCTGCAAGTAGACGCTTTGCTGTTGTCTTGGCAGTGATATTGGCTACTGGATAGGCTTCTGGCCATCCTGAAAACATATCCACTATCACTAGTGCATATTCATGGGGACCACTCTTTGGCATTTGTATGTGGTCAATCTGAATTCTCTGGAATGGGTACATAGGCTTAGCCAGGTGTTTCAAGGGCACTTTGGTTGGTTTCCCTGGGTTGCATTTTGCGCAAATGACACAGGCCTTGCAAAAGTTGTTGACCAGTGTAGTAATTCCAGGTGCTTCATAATACTTCTGTATGAGGGCAGCCATTAGGTCTTTTGACAGATGTGCAGGTCCATGTGCCCATTGGACTACTGCTGGATATAAATTCTTAGGGAGGCAGAATCTAAGATTGTTGTAGTATACTCCATCTTTTAGGACTGCTCCTTTCTTCTTCCATTTCTGTATTTCCTCAGGGGCAATTGCAGCTTGCTGTTCCCGTAGGATTCTTAGGTCAGTAGGAAGAGTCTGCAAGGTAAACATAGGAATTTCTTCGTGTCCGGACACTCCTTCATCCACTTCCTGCAATTCTCTTGCCGCTTGCTTAGCAGCCTGATCAGCCAAATGGTTGCCCTTTGCTTCATCTGTATCCAATTTCCCGTGTGCCTTCACTTTCAGAATGGCCACTTCTTCTGGGAGTAGGAGGGCATCCATTAGTTCCTTGATTGCAGAACTGTGTTTGACTGGCGTACCGGCAGTGGTAAGAGATCCTCTTGTTTTCCAAATTAATCCGAAGTCATGTGCCACGCCCAATGCATATCTTGAATCAGTGTAGATGTTGGCGCGCTTTCCTTCAGAGATCTTGCACGCTGAAGTCAGGGCTTGCAATTCGGCTTCTTGTGCAGACATTGTTGGTGGTAAAGATGATGACTTGATAATTTCATCTGTTGTGGTTACGGCATATCCTGTGTGGTATTTTCCTTCTTCATCAGCATACCTTGAACCGTCCACAAACAGAGTGAGATCAGGATCTCCTCATGCACGGTTGGTAGATGTGTTGTCTCCATTTTCATCTGTTCAAAACAGTCATGAGGTGTCTCTGGGTCATAGTCATTTACTATGACCAGATCTTGAAATTCATTTTCCAGGAAGTGGCGTGGCCATGCTTCTAGATGGTCAGTTGCTGGGTATTTGACAACGCCATTTTCCTGTAGCTGTGATTCATTCATGGTGGCCCATAATTTTGCCATGGGCCCAAGATCATTCCATGATCTTGTCTTTAACTTGGTGACAGGGACATGTGGAATGGCAATGTCCCAATGACGATACAAATGTTTGAGTTCTGAAGGTAGATGAATCAAGACCATACTGTTGCCTTCAGAGTCACAGTAGAAGTCTTGTGAAGTAAGTTTCACCTCTACCAGATGATAGAGCTCATCTTCATAGCAAGGTTCAGGAGTGATGTTTGGCTTGTACCACATGGTACAGAAGGCATATCCTGCTCCATCACAGAGAGGTGTTTGTCCGTCATAGAAGGATAAATTGGGATGCATCTTCTTGATGGTGCCAGCAAGAAGGAAAATATAGGTTTCATCCATGATAAACCCATAGTAAATACCCCCCTCAGGAAGTGGGAGAAGGGTGGACGGATTGAGAACCTGACATCTTTGTAGGGTGATATTGTCAGGTAACAGGAGATGACATTGAAGACGGAGGTGTCTGGCAGGAGAGACATGCTTGAGTTGTACTTGGTTGATGATGGCAGAAATGTCATGAGGGGCCAAAACAACTAGAGGGTGGCCAAGGACCAGGTCTGCAGTTCTTTCAATTAGTTCTCTGGCTGCAAAAACGGGCCGAAGGCAAGAAGGGGTTCCTCTGGCCACAAGATCCAGTTGGCAGGAGAAAAATCCAATAGGCCTTTGTCGTCCTCTAGATTCATGTGCTTGGGTAAGAACTCCTGTAGCATGGCCTTGTCTTTCAGACACAAACAACTTGAAGGGTTTGGTATAGTCTGGTAGGCCAAGGGCAGGAGCAGATGCAATAGCACGTTTTAGAGTGCAGAAGTTGTCATGGGCTTCTATGGTCAAGCAGAATGGGTCTGATTTGAGGGTATCATAGAGTCGTTGCATGAGCAGAGAAGCTTCTGGGATCCAGGCACGGCAGTAAGAAATGAGGCCTAGAAAGGCATGTAGAGACTTTGAAGTCCTTGGAGGTGGAATATCCAGTACTGCTCTAACTCGGTCACGGGTGAGATGTCTAGTACCCTGAGATAGGCAATGGCCAAGGAAGATAACAGTAGGTTGACAGAATTGAAGCTTGAGACGTGAAGCTTTACATCCTTGTTCTGCTAAATAGCAAAGGAGATTAATTGAGCATTCTTCTGTTGTGGGTATGTCATCTCCACACAGCAGCAAATCATCCACATACTGAAGCAAGACAACCTCTGGATGGTCAGATTGCCATGGATCAAGAATAGAACACATGGCCTTTGCAAATTGACTTAGAGAATTTTGTGCCCCTTGGGGCATGACAGTCCATGTATACTGTTGTTTTTCATGTGTGAAGGCAAACAGGTATTGACAGACTGGATCCAGGGGTACACTGAAGAAGGCATTGGCCAGATCAATGACTGTGAAGTACTTTGCAGAAGGTGGAACTCCAGAGAGCAGAGTGTGTGGGTTTGGCACAATAGGGGTGTCCAGGACTGTTGCTTCATTCACTGCACGGAGATCCTGGACCATTCTGTACTTCTCTGGTTCTCCTTTGGGTGTCTTTTTCTTCACAGGAAACAACGGGGTGTTGCATGGTGATTCACATTTGACAAGAGCACCCTTCTCCAGGAGTGCTTGGATTTGAATTGTGATAGCTGCAGCTTGTGCTGGTTTCAAAGGGTACTGTGATTTCCTTGGTAACTTTGCTCCTGGAATGAGTTTTACCATCACAGGTGGTACCTTTAGATGACCTATGTCCTCTGGGCCTGAGGACCACAGTTTTGCAGGAACATCTGTCTTTAGTGAATCAGGGAAATTAGATCTCAGTTCCTTTGCATCCCCATGGGGTTGTTCTAAATGGAGCATCAGAGGCAGGGAGCACAAGGCTGAGGTGTCAGAAACAGATAGAGGGGTAGATAATTCTACTTGTCCATCTGGAGTGAAGATGATAGATGCCTGCAGGCGTGAAAGGACATCAGCGCCTAACAGGTTAATGGGGCATGTGGAGGACACCACAAAACGAGCAAGCAAGCTAGGATAGTTGCCAACCCGTAAGGGAGTTGTTAAAGGACTTTGTCTTGGTAGGCCATCCACTCCTACACAAGAGACATCAATTTTTGACAGAAATGATGGGTTTGGCAGGTCTTGTTCTCGTAGAACACTTCGGGCTGCACCTGTGTCAACAATAAATGTAGTAGGTTGTCCTTCAATGGGTAGAGTCACAGTGGCAAGTGGCCCCCCCTGATCCCCTGAAGACACTGCCATGACAGGGGTTAATGACACAGGCTTGCCAATTTCCTAATCTTCTGGCTCCTCAACAAGTGGAATGGCTTTTGGGGTCTTGTGGACATGTGCAGAATTTGTCACTTTCTTGGGTTCAGTACATTCACCCCTGAAGTGACCTTTAGCACCACAATTAAAACAATTTCCATCCTCGGGCTTGGTGCCTTTTGGAACAGGTCCGGGGCGGGACACCATGAGAGGAGCTGAATTGGGCTTTCTTGGAGTCTGAGCAGATTCTAGTGCCCTAGCCACCTAGAGTAATGTATCCAGAGGAACAACTCTATATTCAGGGCGTGCAGCAATGATCCCCTTGCGTATAGAGTCTTTGATGCCTAGGACAAAGGCACCGGACAGCATTTGAGAATGAATCTTATTAGTAAGATCAAATCCCAAATCTGAGAACACTTGAAACAGTCTTGCATGGAACCTTTCCACTGATTCTCCTTTTTCCTGTACTATGTCAGTAAGGCCAGCAGCCTGATCTGCAAGTTTATCCTTAGCCCAGTCCTTTAGCTGATTGCAGAATGCTATTCCTGAAGAGTAATCAATATCAGTCTCAAGCAAATTTGTGCTGAGGTGGCGGGCTATGCTAGGCCAGTATGCATCTCCGGCCTTAATGGCACAAATGCTTAGTAAATCACGCCATGCGGCGGAATAGGTCTTTTGAATCTGAACTATCCCTCGGTAAAAAGGCATTGGTTGCTTTTCTGGGTCAGGGAGTGATTTCATCAAAGCACTAGCCTGAGTGGGATTAAAAGAAACATATTTAGGAGGAGCCTGCTCTCCCCGGCCCATATGTCCGAAAGGATCATCGAGGGAACAGCGAGGCTGAGGCTCTATGGCATCCGGTGAGCCCTGGTAACCATGAGAGCCAGCCTCTTCATACTCATCTTCGTATGTGACCTGGACCCCTATGGGAAGTGGAGCCGCTTGAGGTGTCAGGACCGGGGGATATGAGGGGACCCCGGATGCCGGGGTGGCCAGTGGGATATGAGCTCGGGGTGAGAAATCATTAGGAAGTACCGGCATTAGGGGTGCTGGATTACTGGGGGCCGCCATATTGGAGGCGTGAAAGGAAGCTGCATTAGGGTCAAGAGAGGTAGTGGCGGCCATGTTGGATGTGGCAACATCCGGGGCAGACTGTATCGGGATGGGCGTGAACGGGGCCTGGGGTGTGGCTAGGGAAGGGAAGAAGGGATTGTTTGGATAGGACAGGGTCACGGGATAGGGGTAGGGGTATGGCCAGGCCATCTGGGCAGGGGCTAAGGCGGAACCTGGGGAGGGCGAAATAGCTGGGCAGGGATTAGGAAGGGAGGTGGGATATCCGGGGTAGGGAAGTGAAGGTGGGGAGGCGGGAACTTGGGCTGCGGGAGGAGTGGGCAGAAGGGAGGACGGAGAGAGATTAGCAGAGGCAGGTGTAGTAGGAGGGACCGAAGCGGGTGTAGTAGGATGGGTAATAGCAAGTGAGGAGGGGTTAGTGGACTGGGTGGATGCAAGTGGGAGGGTAGGATTATTGACGGAGAGTGAGCGTAGAGAAGGAATGACGGATGGAATAGTTGGATTAGGCAGGGAAGATAGTGCAGGGATGGATGAGGGTGATGGTAGTTGTAGGGATGATGGGGGGGAGAATAGAGATCCATCAGAATTCAGGACTGGGTAAACAGGGGCGATGACGGGATGGGTGATGGGAGAGTTAGGGGTGGGGAACATGGTCAGCTGAATGTCACTCATTGCTGACTGAACCTTGGGAATGGACATCCCCTGGGCGCCATTTTGGGGTGCTGGCTGAGGGAACCCCCCAGCAACATAATTATTATGATATACATACAGTTTTAAACCTTTGTGATCAATTTCTTCCTCAACCCAACCTTCCTGCTGAATAGCTCTTGCTACTCTGTACCAGGCTTCTGCTGTACGAAGCAAACCATTATCTGTAAGCTTGCCTTTCTTCTCTGTCAGTAATCTGCGCCAGCTCTCTGGCTGTAATCTACCACATGAAGGTACAGCAATTCTACACACTTTAGCAATCTTTTCAACTCCCTTAACCATCTCTTCACCCTCTCTGTCTTCAACTAGATCACACGCTAACCAGCCCTTACTGGGCTTATCTAACCCCAGTCCCATTCCCCCTATAAAAGGCGTCCCAGATATAGAGGAAGGAAATGAAACAGAGGGTCTACAATGCTCGACTGCCACGTAAGGGTGGGTCCCTACGTGCGTCTTCCCAAAACGTAGACTAGTCACTTATTCCGCCTACCCGAGGTAGCCACGGATTGGAGCGAGGTGAGAAGTGTGTGACCAATCACTTCTCTCACAAAGAGAAATAGGAGGGGAAAGTGTAAATAACACAGGAAGTAGAGTAAAAGTAAAAAGTGAAAGTAGAGACAGACACAGGAGTTTGAATGACTCCCAATTAAGACAACATTTCAATTGAAATACAGTGCATGCATCACAGTTCAAATAAATTCAACAGTAATCCCTTTCCTTTACTCATGTGGCCAAAGCCACCTCCCTCAACCTCGTAGTGTCCCCGCTCGGAGAACGACTTTCGTAAGTCTCACTACCAGCGGCCACAGGAAACAGCAACCATCTCCGACCCGAATCCTGTGTAGCCTCCCTTGTTACAGTGGCCCGGTAACCGTGACCACCACTTCCCACACTCCCATAGTGCCCTTATGGACCCACCCGTAAGTCCCACTACCACGTGGTGCTGGAGACAGCAATGCCTGCTTGAATCCACCCGCCACAAATAAAATTGGAATGCCACCAGCCTCAGCGCTCGAGGCTGGAGGGTACCACCTCTCTGCAAGCAGAGCAATGTGCACAATGAGGCTAGCTAGACTATCAAAGTGACACCAAAGGAACCCCCAGGAAGCTATGAGTCTACACAAACCTCCACAGATCCCTCGCCCCCCTTTTTCCTTACTGCCGCAGCTACCCGGCACCTAAAAGAGGTAAACAGGCAAAAGAAGACCCCCCAGGAAAACTTCCACAGGTCCACCCCCCTTTTTCCTTACAGCCACAGCCACGTGGCTCCTAAAAGGGGTAAACAGGCAACAGAGGACCCACAGGAAAACTACCACAGGTCCACCCCCCTTTATCCCAAAAGGGGTAAACAGGCAAACACTCTACCCGGGCACTTAAGCTAAAGACAGACCAATACAAACACACCCAGGCAACAGATAGGCAAAATGCAGGTAAACAGGTGGGTAACAGTAAGGCACCGGGCAAGTTATTACCTGACTTTGATGTCCTCCCGGTAGCAGTCACAGACACTGGGACGGGTCAATCAAAGGGGCTGGAACATACCGGCTAGGCGCTGCAGCAGTCTCTACCGTGTACTGGGAGGTGATCAGTCTCCTTTCCTTCCCCCAGGATTCCTCCGTCCAGCGTCTTCTAGGACGGCTTACTGGCCAAAGGCCATAACCCGGTGCCCCACGTTGGGCGCCAAATTGATATAGATTCTTTTAAGCAAACAAATAAGTTTGAATGTCTATCTGTTCCTGTCCAAATCTGAGATGATTAAATTGCGTATACGCAGAAGTAAATTCACACTGACACACGGAGTTCAGGTTAAAAGAACTTCGAGAAAATTTAATGGCATCTGGTTAAAAAGCGGGCTCGCAGACCCTTATAAGAGCAATATTACATCTAAGTAATCTAACATCTAAGGATCTAAGTGCCTGGCTTTGGCGGTAGCCTTTTAGGTGCGTCCCCTGAAAGGTCTGAGACAGGACGCATTATGCACATCGGTGTGGCCGAACTTTCTGCGGCCGGTGGGCGGGCGCGCGAGGAAAGCCTGGGAGATGGTCTGGGAGAGGGCAGAGGACATAGAGCCCATAGCTGCCATAATGTCGTTAGTAACTGAGCGCTGCAGTGCTATGGACTGAGCCTCATCAGGCTTCATCAGACATAGGGTCCACCGCAGGTGAAGGGGAATTAGAACTGGAAGAGGGGTTCCCCAAGCCCTGGGGCATGTCCATCTCACCAGGAGAAAGGGGGCAGGCAGGCACTTTAGGTTTGGGCAATTGCAGGCTGTGAGATTCCCCAATAAAAAAATATGGACTGAACAAATAGTCTAAATAAAATAAAACAGTACAGGCTAGTAGGAGTTAATTACCCCAGACTAGATATACCGGGGATGGTAGAGATAGGGGAGCTCACCAGGGCCCAGACCGGCAGACAGGAAGAGACACGAGGTAGAGCACAGAGCCAGAAGGACAGGAGGTCAGGAAATGGCTGCTGCCAGTCTCGCAAATTCGCAGGGAAAAATCATGTGAATGCGTCCAATTCATGAACCGAACCGGACAAAGGACGAATTTGTGGGAATAAACAAACAAATGGTAAGAATATAGGAAACAGACTAACAAAAACCCATTCACAGAAAAATAGTCGAATGCGGCAAATAGACGAACGGTACTATATGCCGGTCAAACTACCGAACGGCATAGATTTGTGATTAATTTAGTCGAACGGGCTTGATTCATACACAAAATCAGCCGAACAGAGATGGTGAAAACAGGTGCAAATTGGCGCCAAACAGACAGGGAGAAGGGGGAGAGAGACAAAAGGTTGCGATAAGGAGAGAATAAAGGGTAAATAGAGATAAGAGCAACAAAGGAAAAGCTCAAGAAAGAGGGGTACAAAGAATAGTTCCCCAAGGAAGGTCTGGAACCCTGGGCTCATAGGTAACAACATAGATTTCATATAACACAACAACAGAAGTAATAAACAGAAGGGAATTCTGTTTTACTACAATAAAATAATAAAGCAATAAAAATAATAATAAGAGGAAGGAATAATAAAATAATAGTTAATAGATAATCAAAACATTTATGAGTAAGAGTACATTTGTAAAATACTTATCTTTGTGTGGAGCAGCAAAGAAAGAGGAAGTATGTGGGGAGGATCTGACTATTATATTGGGACTTGTTATGGGAGTGGCTTATCACTGTGGTTACCATTTTTCTCACTGTTTGTATTATTTGCTGCTATTGGTGGACAGTAAAGAAAGGGTTAAGCAATATGAGCCTCTGTGTCTTGAAATAAAATCAGGATTTATTTGGAACATCTGCACAATAGGACTGCAGTAGAAGAGGAGTGTGTGACATAATATGGGAAATAGGAGGAAAAATATACATATACAACAGTATCCTGCATGGTAGAATGACTCTGCCAACAACATGCTATGGCACTTCTTTTTAAAGCTACTAAATCTTGATGGAAGGAGTGATGGTAAAAGTATGACAAGGCTTGCCCATTTGACTTGCTGCCAGGTGGTTTGGGGGGATGAATACATCCCTTCCAGATAATTTTGCAGTGGGATGACAAGGCTGAGATCCCTCTGCTTTCTTGATAGATGATAGCTGGTGTGGTTTGATTACTTATAGTTGACCAGCTGATCTTTAATTGCCATATAAAAATGGTCAAAAAATGGTCCAAAGATGCAAAATAGTTTTGTACTGAGTCAATGACAGAGTAATGCCTCAACCCATACAACGCCTTAAACATATTTTCAGGGAGTTGGTTATCTTCAAGGAGATGTAAAATAAATATAGAATAACTGGAATAACTACATACTTTTTATTTGATAATTTTGTATTTGTTATTAGATTATTACAAAACTATAATAACATAATTTTGTTCTGTGATGCAATGGTGCTAATATTTACTGAATGAGAAATCTATAGTGCATTTTTCTTTAGGAATTCTAAACGCAACTTTGGAATAACTGCTAATCAGACTCAAACGTATTGCATTATTCCCTTGGCTTATAAACCGCTTGCTATAAACAACCCCCACAGTGAGACTGTGCCAATTTTGCCTGTACAAAACCATGTTAACTCTATTAAGCTGTCATATTTTTAATTCCTTCTCCAACATTCCCTAGAACAGTTTCTGAATCAGAAACTGCAGCTATATGTACATTGCTGCTGCTTTCTGCTGGAGCTGTTTTTTGTTGAACAAGGATTATTATTGGTATTTATAAAGTACCAATATATTCTGCAGCGTTGTACAGTCGAGGAAAACAGACAGTACAGTATAGATAAACTAAAGGAATACAGAACAAACAAAATGAATAGACAACCTTGCCCATGAGCTTAGATCTTGCATTTACAGCCCTCTTATACAAAGTGCTAAGCTAGAAGTCTCGAGAGCCTGTAATGTCAGAGTGTGACCTATAAGATTCTTTTCTATTATATCAATCTTTACCCTCTATTCTATATTTAGATCCTCTTGTCTGCTTTATATCTAGATATTTCTTTTCTCTGTTCTTGTGTATCATGTAATGTTCTTGCCCTCTTTGTAAATTACCCCACTAGTAACCAAACCTATCTGAACTTAGTGAAAGTCAACATTTATCTAGAACTAAAAATATTTCTTGCAAAACCTATCTGTGAATGCTTCTAAAATATATATATTTTTTTTGACTATTCTTCTGATAATCCTAATGAGATTCCACAAAGCTATGGAACTGATTGATTTAAGTCAAACAGTATAAACTGTTTTGTGCCCAGTTGTAATGAGTCTGATTTTTAGTTTGATAATTATCATAAGACTTTGTATTATCAGCAATTAAATAGATAATTAAATACAAAGTCATTTGAATTTGATGTTTCCAGGGAGAGGTGTAGTAAAAAAATGTATCTGAGTCAGAACTATTTAAATAAAAACATTTCATCATCTCCCTATTCTGTTAAGCCAAACAAGTGTGACAGTAACTTGTCCTTGTTGATCTCATGTTCTAGTAAACATCAATTAAATAAATAATTGATAGATGCAATTTGAAATTACAAATGATCATGTGCAAAAATATATGCCTGTTTGTCTTGTTTATAAGTGCACAAGTCCTTGTGTACATTTAAATTCCAAGCAACTATGCAAATGAAAGTGATCTCAATGATAAATCACACTAGTAGCCAGCTTACATGACACAATAATCATTTTTCACCCTTTGAATCAGTATCTATTCCTTACTTGGGTTTTAAGGCTTAAGCTGATGTTTATGTTCAATGAAATGTTGCTTAATCACTATTTTAGTATATGATTCAGAAAAGCAATTATAAATAGTACATATAGGCTTATTTGCTGACAACATATGCCTGCACACACACACATGGCTGCATTGTATACATTCCCAAGCAGGCATTTGTACTGACTCCTCCTTTTAACTTCAGTGGGAGATTTTGACTTAAAATGGAATGAGCTGCCACTTCGGAATTCCTTCTAATCTGGCAGTGAGTTTGTAAATAGCTTACGGCAAAGAAAAGTAGATATATGAAGAGGAAGAAAAATGTTGTCTCTTTTTTTTATTTAAAACATTAACATTTCTCGTCCGCAGCATTACATTTTGTGTTTGTGAAAGCTTGCAAATGATGAACTGTTACTAGTGGGTCAAGTGTGTTTTTATCATTTTTCCCCCCATTATAAATAATTAACCTGCTTACATTCCACTGTAACTCTAATACCATTTTGCCAATTCATTTCAAAATGCCCTACATATAACCTCTAAATTTTGGCAGCTAAAGGCTGTTGTCAAGAATTCCTTTACCCTCATTCTAATCTCATGGCCTTCAAAGTCCTCAAAGACCTGTTTGTTTATGAAAGTCAAGACAGCAAGAAAATGCAAATATTAATGACAGAGCTGAGCTGGAACTTGACTGTAAGGGAAGTGCATTCTTTTTTTAGCCATGATGTGTACATCATGATGTGCACAATCATTATATATCTTCCTTCTTAACCCCTTAAGGACAGACGATGGATATATTCCGTCATGATTCCCTTTTATTCCAGAAGTTGTGCCATTAAGGGGTTAAAATCTGTTTATTCTATTTAACAAAATGTTGATAATGACATTTACGTATCTACAGTGAATATGGAGTTTAATTCAACTCCTACAACAGTAATGTATTTACAGCAGGTTCAGAAGGTTGTCCTTCATTTAGAACATGGCTGCCAACAAAATTATTTTGTTACTTTTGCAGTGCTTAAGGGGCTGGTGTGCTGACCTTCACCAAAATAGTTTTCAGAGAAATCGCATTGATATTTTCTATGAAAGACAAACCATAACACATTGTACATAGTAGCTTTAATCTAAAAAGGGTGTATAATGTCCAGAATCAGTGATGAAGAAGGAACAATGTGTTAAACGGATTCTCAGAATGCAGCCATTCAAAAAAGGACACAACAGCAAGAAGTCAATTGAAAAGTATATGAAAAAAGGTACAAAAAGTAAAATTTAGCGAGAAACTAGTCTATAAGTAAAACTTCTCCAATCAACTTAAAAGAATTTAAAATAAGTGAAAAAACAACAACAAAATAATAGAATCACAGCACTTTTCAGATTGTAGCTGGAAAAGGGAAATAGAAGAAAATGTGGAAAAAAATAATAGGATATGTTTAATCAGTGTCAGTGTTATACATTAAAGTGGGAATTGCCAGGAATTCGAAGTGAGTTTATAATTTAAAATCAGAGCAGCAAACAAGAAACAAAGTTGATTTATTTCTAATTATGATATTTGGCCTGTGAACGAACACTTTAAGCACCATAACCACAACAGACTGCCCTGATCCTCCCCACCCACCCTGCTGGGTGTTGCTACTAACTGAACTGCAAAGCTTAGCTCAGATAAAGAGCTTATGACTTTCCAGTGTTAGTAGTGGAGGAGTATCCAGCTGACCCACAGTAAGAAGTAGAAACGTAGAGCACTCCTGACACCATATCCATTACAGCAAACAGTAGTGGTTATGGTGCTTTGAGTGCTTCTTTAAATGATAATTGACTTTGAATTCTCAGTTTAGTAAATACCCCTGTGTTACTGAATGTCACAGTCATACTGAATAAAACTCACAGAATACAGAGAATTCTCTCAATGACCAAAAGATGTGATTAGAACATGTCTACTTTACCTCATAATCTTTTCACTCCTATAATGAGGATATGCACAAACCTTCTGTCAACAGATGTTTATTTAAAAACATAAAAGAAATCCACTCACAGTAAAATAAAAATACACTAAAAGTTCATTTAGTACAGTAAAAGCATGCTCAGCATAAACTTGTTACCAGTCCACATTATAGTCTTATCATCTTCATTTAGACGTCACTGTGTGGACTCCTTTTTGGTTTTGTCTCTTCTGCTGCCTTCCCGCAAAGTGTTTTTTCAAGCAGCCTTGACTTTTTCAGGTGGTTTTAGTTACCTTCCTATCACTCCGAACTATATGGTCATAAATCAAGACTCAATTGTTTGATTGGATGTATAATGATCTAAAACGTGTAGCGAACATAGCAGTTTTCTTTAGTCCCACTATGTTGCCCAGTGTATACTAGCACATCTCTAATTAGATAAAATGAATATTCATATTGTGGGTGGACTGAAAAAAAAAACCCTCTCCTGCACAGGCGCAGTAATCTGCTTTGATGTGCATATCTATTGGATACCAACTAAATGAAATGCACATTCACGCATGTATTATAATCCTTATTAAAAGACATGCCAAAAAAGGACATAATTAATTTATAATATTCATGCATATAATTAGCTCAGCTTTTGCGATATAATGTGAACTTTCAGTGATAGTCTTTAAAAAAAGGATTTTCTTTTATGGTGATTAATTCCTATTTTATGCTACAATGTCACTCTTACAAATATGTTTACTGTATTCTTTTAGTTTTATGGTAAGCAAAACATAAAACTGGAACAAAATATAAATTATGGAAAAAAGTGACCTTATGTTATTAAAAACAAAAACTATGTATATCCATTAAATTTCATTTAATGTTGTTTTTGTAGGCTTAGGTATTAAAAATAATATAATCCTTAAGAAAATTCATATTTGTCAGACTAATACTCCCATTAATACAGCAATCCTACTCGTAACGTATGTTAATTGTACTTTTTCAGTAATATAAAAAAATAACTTAAAAAGAAACTAGATTTTCTTAAAGTGACAGTGCTACTTTTTGCAATTTTTACAATCACAAAATGAAAAGATTTGTTTTAAAGCGGCTTGCCACCCATCAAATTTGACAAATTTCATCAAAATAAAATCTTTAATGAAATGCTTTTAAAGACTGGAATTCAAATTCCATTGCCGTCAAAAGAAATTATAAGACAAAGTATGATCAAGTTAATCACTTCCCTCAGCCATTTGTTAGCTGCTTTTGGGCAATTACAGTAAGATAAGGGCAGCTTTACAATATATTGATTGGCATAAACTATGTAGGGAAAAAACAACTGAGGATAAATGGTATGTCTTCAAACAAAGGTACAATTCTCAGTATGTACCATTGAGTAATAAATATAAAAGAATCACATTGAAACCAATGTGGCTTAGTGGAAAAGTGAATAAGAAAATTACAATTTAAAAGCATTTAAATCCATCAATTCAGAGACACCCTATGTAACATATAAGGAAGTTAATAATGCATGCAAAAACTTGATTAAATGGGCCAAACTAGAAAATGAGAAAGTAATTGCCAAAGAGAGCTATATTATCCCCTCAAAAAAATGAATGTACATCAGTTATAAAAAATAAATAAAAAAAATTAAAATGTAGGTACACTCAGAAATCTGAGATGGATGTGTCATTAAATGAAGACCAGAAAAAAACAGACATTTTAAATAATTTATCCTCGTGCAGATTAAGTAACAGAGAACACACAAGAAAATACAGCTTTAAATTTTACAAAGCTACTTAAAATCACCTAATTTAGTAAACAAATATGGGGATTCAGTTTCACCATATGGCCATAATGTGTTAAGCCCACCACTATGTCACAATAACCCAATATTGATGGGTACTACACTGATTTTAACATTGGAGATAAACATTCTAACTGCAATACTTACTGATTATATTTACTGATTCTCTTCGAGTTTATGATTTGCTGTGGTCATTTCTTTTTTTTCATATAACTTTTTATTGTTTTGCAAGTTACGGGGTACAGAAAAGAGAGGGGGGGGGGTACGAGGTTACATATCTCAGCAAGTTATACAATATGCGAACGTGTTATACAGAAATAAGATACAAATTATACATTACTATACAATTTGGGATGACACATTGGGGTGGTAGTAGGGAAGCGAAGGCCTACAGGGCAAAGAGGGGTAGAGGGATAGGTAGGGTTGAACAGTGGTGGGTCAGTGTCCTTACATCTCATGGTATGGCCATGCACATTGGCAATAACCTGATAAGTTATCTGTCGGATTTGTCACCACCAACCACCTGGGTAGCCCTCGGTTCAAACGTGTGTCGGGGACATCCCAGACGGCCGTTGGGGTCCGTCGGTATTGTTATCAATCGTACCTTTGAGCATTCGTTATGGGTTTTGTTTGTTCAATACTCTAGCATACATTGTCCGCCATGGTTGCCATGCGGTTTCGAACCGTTGTGTGTCTGCACTTTGGTGCGCTGTTATGCTCTCATAAATCTGATACTGTTGGATCTTGTCCCATAACTGAGACTTGGATGGGCAGGCTTGTGATTTCCAGTTAGTTGCTATAAGATTCCTAGCAGCCAATAGTATGAGAGCACTAATTTGCTTGTGTTCCCTAGGAATCCTGGTCGGGAATATAAGCAGGAGGTACATTTGGGGATTCGGGGTAAGGCTCCCTACGCCCAGCGACTCCAGCAAACTCCGGACTTCTGTCCAGAGAGGCTGAATCACTGGGCACGACCACCATATGTGGAAAAAAGTTCCAATCTCCTTGGAGCACCTCCAACACGTTGGCAGCACAGTAGGGTAAATTTTGTGTAGTCTCAGTGGTGTCAGGTACCATCTGTAGAGCAGTTTTCTATGTGCTTCAATGTGTGTGTAGCATTTAGTGAGTTTAGAGAGACCATTGAGGGCCTGAACCCAATCCTCAGTGGATAAATTGAGGGAGCAATCTTCCTCCCATTGCTTTTTACACTGGGGAGTTTGACGGGGGACTACTTCTTCCCACATTTTATAGCAGAGGGAGATAGACTTGGGTTTGCCTGGTACGGCCCAGCATCTTTCTATAATTCCCTCTGTTGAAGGGTTTTTCTCACGGGTATCGTCGTGTTTTTGTACGTGAGTCAGTATGGTACCTTTAAGTCTGAGGAATGTGAATAGTTCCTCCGGTGGTAGGTGCCATTTCGCTTGTATGTCAGCGAACTGTATAACCTCCCTGTCCTCCAGCAGGTGTTGTATGTTGGTGATACCAGCTTTAACCCACCTATTTAGAGGTAGGTGCGGTGAAGTGGCTTTTAAAGCCGATAGTGGTGCCCTGACGTGATACAAGGTTTTACATCCTAGCGAGGACATGAACGTGTCCCAGATGCTGAGTGTGAGAGTGGTGGTTGGGTACAGGGCTAGTCCGGGGGTTCTCAGGTGTTTGGGTGTCCACAGGGTGTCAACCATGTTCCCTCCCTGAACCTGTTTGTTCTCCATATCTACCCAGCTCAACTCTCCTTTAGGGGAGTGTAGTAGGATCCCGGCTGTTAGCGCCGACGCTTTGTAGTATTGGGCTATATTCGGTAACCCCACCCCCCCTTGTTTGACTCGTGTGTACAGGAGTTTGGCAGGGATCCTAGGTCTTTTATTGTCCCATATAAAGGCATTACATATTTTTTGTAGGGTCTTGAGTATGGGTTGTGCTATCTTTAGGGGAAGCATGCGAAAGATGTATAGGACCTTGGGCAATATGGTCATTTTGAAGGCGTTAATCCTTCCCAACCAAGAGATATGTGTATGTTTCCATTTCAGTGTCTCCGTTTTGCACATGTTGGGGAGAGTTGAAAGATTTAAGTGGGCAGTTTTGTCAACTGAAGGCGCAATTTTAACCCCCAAATATGTAAGGGAGGATGACCTCCAATCAAATTGGTGCTTGTCTTTTAGAGCTGTTATGCGGCCTGAAGGCAGGTTAACTGGTAATGCCTGGGTCTTGTCCTGATTTAATTTATAGTGGGAAACCAGGCCAAAGTCTCTAAGGGTATGTACCAGGTGGGGCAGTGAATGTTCCGGGTCTGTTAACGTCACTAGGACATCATCGGCGAATAGAGCCAATTTGTGTTCCTGGCCTAGTACTTGTATTCCTTTGATGTTTTGATGACTGCGGATCTTTTGGGCCAAAGGTTCTAGTGACAGAATATATAGGAGGGGGGATAGAGGGCAGCCCTGGCGTGTCCCATTGGTGATATGGAATTTGTCCGAGATGAAGCCTCCACTAGAAACCTTGGCAGCTGGCGTGCTATACAGTGCATTGATACTTGTGATCATTTCTGGTGGGAACCCATATTCTTCTAAGACCCTAGACATGTATGTCCAATTGAGGCGATCGAAGGCCTTCTCCGCGTCCAGCGCAAGGAGAAGGCCCTCTGTGTTGCTCTTATCCATACATGCCAACGTGTTTAGAATGCGTCGGGTGTTATCCGAGCCTTGCCGGCCGCGGACAAACCCTGATTGGTCGTTATGCACTAGTTGCGTGAGGAAGGGGGCTATTCTATTGCTAAGTATTTTGGCGTATATTTTGGCGTCTCCATTCAGCAATGATATGGGTCTGAAATTTTTGCACTGTGTAGGTGGCTTCCCGGGTTTAGGGAGTGTGGAGATGTGGGCCAGGAGAGTTTCTTCTGGTAAGGCACCTTTGTTGCTACTCTGCCTATATAATTTTAGCAGATGAGGTGAGAGGACAGCTGCAAACAGCTTGTAGTATGTATTTGTGAGTCCGTCAGGTCCTGGTGACTTGCCTGTGGGCAACGCCTTGATCACTGCCGAGATTTCGTCCAGTGATATAGGCTTCTGCAAGGCCTCTATTGCGGTTGGGTTCAGTGAGGGTAGGTGTAGGTCCGATAGGAAGCTGTCTATGTCTGTTTTTGTCGGGACTATAGTTGTTCCTTCGTGTTGAAGGTTATATAGTTGACCATAGTACTTTGCAAAGGCATTTACTATCCCCTGAGGGTCAATAATTTTGTGGTTGTTGCTATCTTGTAGGTAGGCAATTCTGGAGGCGACAGTTTTTTGTTTTATTTGTGCTGCTAATTTGGCTCCCGCCCTGTTCCCTGCTGCGAAGAATTTGTGTTTTGATTTTTGTAAGAGGTAGGTAGTTTTAGCCAGTTCAATATCCCTCAACTGGGATTGGAGTGCCAATAGTTTTCTCTGTAGTGTGTTATTGGGTGATTGTTTGTTCTCGTGTGTGAGAGTTTTAATCTCATTGACTATAGTCAAGTATTGCGCTTGGCGTACTTTTTTGGTGTGGCTAGCGTGCTTGATAAAGCAAACTTTGCCCACCGCTAGATGAAGGACTAAACATCAATAAGAACACACATTGATGTACTTAACCCCATATTCTCTTTCCTATGTTGAGACATAGGAGTTAATACTCTGCTTTCATCCCGACAGAAAGTAAAAGGCAATAAGTACTCGTCCTCACAAAAGGTGAGCCCAGACCTTCAAAAGGATAAAAAGTTTCTGCACCCCTTAAGAGATACCAAATAATAGGATATATACCCCTTTAAATAATGGAGACATAGTGGCGAATAATAAACCCAATCAAAACTCTCATCGTATATATCTACAACTACTAACTAAGAATACTTTAATGGAGTGCAGATTTGTAACATATATCTACACAAAATTGGAATCAGCAGTAAGACAGATAATTCACACTGTCCTGATAGTTGAAGAGAGACTCTTTATGTCCCACTGTCCACTATGGAACTTATACCTAACTCTCCAATGTCCACTGTCAACAGAAGAATCAGGTAAATGGATGGCACATTTAGCTGCCAACCAGCCTGATTATGCTCCACTGTCCACCACGGAGCTGATACCTAACTCCCAAACTTGTTTCGTTAGCAGGAGAGCTAAGTAATTCAATGGGACATTTGGCTGCCAATCACCCTGACGTAGCGGTTCACCCCGCCCACCCTTCTCACACGTGATCGCACCAGCGACACGTCACCGATGACGCCTTTGACGTTCACTTCAGTGATTGGCCAGCCTACATTCAAATACCGAGGGGAGACCGGGCGGCAAATTCTAGCCCCTGACGAAGGAGTATCATACTCCGAAACGCGCGTCGGGTTTCGTTGCAGGGGGATTCCTCATCCACTGAGCACTCACTGAGCACTATGCACGTGGGAATCCCCTTCTGATCACTTTCATTATTTTTTCTTTTCTTCTTTAATTTGATGTTTGTTCTTTTGAACTTACAAGCTGGACTAGTGTAACGGCAGTTCGAGGGGACAGTCTGCAGGGCTTACTAGCGATAGAACACCCACGAAGGTGTTGGGGGGAGCTTATAGGAGATGAGATTCAGAGGATTACTGGGTATTGTAACCTGACTCTAACATATGAATTATCATACATCCGATTAACCCCTTCACTCCAAAACTATCCTGTGAAGCCTTTGTACAATGGACACTTGAGTTCCCCTTTTTTTTCACTGTGCAACTCTGTCCCTCTCCACCTAACCGTCCAACCTCTGTAAGATTCAAAGGTATCTAATCTACTGCGTTTTTCCCTTAGTTTCTTCTATGTGGACACCAAACAGGGGTATTTACACAGTATAGCATTTTTATGCTCTAATTCCTACCCTCTGGTGTTCAAACATATCTATTGGGAATTTCGCAGTGGCTTTCACCAACATCTTTTGGACACTGCTTAATGTATCCTTTCTTTAGTCTGCTTTAATAAAGTTACAGTTTTCACTGTTTATGCCAGGATACATATCTTGCTAGTGTTTCTAATATTGTTGTGTGTTATCTTTAGATACCTAGTTACTTGGACTTAACTGTAGGCATATCTCTATATTTAAATTGCTTTATTTTTTCTCTAACATACCAGGTGGATTGATAGCTCCTTCTCTCTCCTTTGCTTAACTCTGCAGGTGAGAGTGGGGGGAGCGGTCTAATCTGTTCTATCCTTTGTAAATTGTTTATCCATATCTGGGTTCAAGCCCAATCTAGGTGGAACTGGTACCACCACCCTGGCCCGTTACCCCTAGTCTCAGATTCAACAGTTTGCTGGTCAGAGACAGGGGTACTTAGTATCTAATCCTCTCATGCTTGATAAAGCTTCCTCTAATGACCGCTTTATGAGCTAGCCAGACGTAGTCTGAGTTAATGTCCTGTTGATCGTTGTCTGTAAAATAGTTCTTGAGGTCTGTTGTTATTTGTTTGACTATGTGTGGCTGTGTTAGCAATTGGTTGTCTAGCCTCCAAGATGTTTGGCCTGTATTAGGGAATCTCTCTTTGAGTGTTAATGTGATAGGAGCGTGGTCTGACCACGTGATGTCTCCAATTTCTGTGTCCAGTAATTTTGTGAGGGAGGTGGTCTTTATTAAGAACCTGTCTATCCTGGAGTAGCTGTTATGCACCGTAGTGTAGCAGGTGTAATCTGTTTCAGAGGGGTGTGTGATTCGCCAAGGGTCTACAAAGTCATGTGTTGCTAAGACTTCTTGAATGTTACGTGACTGTGTGAGCCGCCTCTTGGAGGTGGTCGTTGCCACTGTTTTCGAGGCTGATGAGTCTCTAAAGCTATCTAGAAGAAAATTGGTGTCGCCTCCAAGTATTACCTCCCCAAATTTATACAGGTTCAATAATGCAAACATTCTAGACATAAACTCCTCTTGGTTATCGTTAGGCCCATATATGTTCATTAAGGTGAAGGGGTTGTTGTTGAGATGGCATTGAATTATCAGGTATCTACCTTTTTTATCAGTGATTTTTCGGATCAGTTCAAAAGTTGTTTGTTTGCTAATTAAAATGGACACTCCCCTCTTTTTTGTGGAATAGCAGGAGTGATGGTCTATAGGAAACCAGGGTGAATTGAATCTGGGGCGAGATCCCCATTTAAAGTGGGTTTCTTGAAAAAAAGCGACATGCGCCTTCTGATTTTTGGCCTCTAGCAGTGCCAATCTCCTCTTATTGGGTGTATTTAGCCCTTTTACATTAAGAGAAAGTACCTTGAGGGACATGTCACCAGTGGTAACTCTAGGCTCGTTGTCTACCTGAGCTTTTTGACAGCGCCGTCGGAGTGTGTGGGCGACACTGGTGGGAAGGGGGGGGGGCGAGGGTTAGGCAGCACTATATGACAGAAAAACGTGAACTATATACAAGCCCGATAGCCAGGTGGCTAGTGCAGAAATCTGCTGACGGGTAATAAAGTGGCTTAGCACTTAAGCCTTGTGGGGTACCGTGGGTGCTGTCGTTGCGTTACTAATGGGGTATGCACACGTGGGGAAGAGCTAAAATAAAGATAACTCAAATTAGTGGGTGTGCTCCACTGGTAACACTCTGTGTCAGAAATCTCAATTCGTAAAGAAAGCGAAATATTCAGTATTATAACAATATCTAACTAATAGTTGTAACAATCATATATAATCAGCCGCCTCGTGTGGACTCTCGGCTGTACGACACCATGAAAGTGAAGACAGGTATGAGGGTGCACAGGGGGGATTTGCGTGTGTAGTCTCTGTTAACATATACATATCTGTGGTTTATCAACGATGGGCAGGAACGTTGCGCCCCAAGTTGTCGTCTTGTCGCTGGTATATTTCTGGAATGTTCATGTTGTGCCAAGGGAGCGAGTTGTGGCCTTTTGTCTGCTTTCGGGGTGGCGATGTCGTCGGGGATCTGGAGATGCCTGGCGGTGGTGGTACAGGAATGTCCCATTCTTTGAGTAGTCTCGCGCCGTCACGTGGCGTGGAGATTATCTTGTCGGTTCCATTCCTTTTAAGCAGTAATTTCGTTGGGAATCCCCATTTGTAAGGGATGTTAGCCGATCGTAAAGCAAGGGTTATTGGTGCAAATGCTCTTCTCTTGAACATAGTCGCTGCTGATAGATCAATGAACAACTTGATTTCTGCAAACTGTTGCGGCAGCGGAGGGTGCTTCCTGGAGGCCTGCATGATTTGGTCTTTCACTGTAAAGTAGTGGACTCTGGTGATTACGTCCCTTGGTGTGGAGGAAGGCAGGTGTTTAGGCTTAGGCAGTCTGTGCGTGCGGTCTAGCCGGAGGTCTGAGGCCTCTAACTTTGGGATGAGTGCCTTAAACATGTCCTGTACAAATTTAGGCAGGTCTTGTGGGCCTACTTCCTCAGGCACCCCCCTCAGTCTTATGTTGTTTCTTCTGTCTCTGTCCTCATTGTCTGCTATTTTCCCTTCTAAGTATTGTACCTTTTGCTGCAATGCAGTGTGTGCTTCTGCTAAGTCGTTGTGGGCTTCCCTTAGCCCTTCTGTCGCCTCCTCTAAATGCGCCGTCCTGTCCCCTAGGGCCTGGATGTCTGCCCTGACGTCCGCCGCCATTTTAGAGAAATCGGAACGGAGAATGGACTGCAGGGACTGCAGCATGTGGCTCACGGAGGCATCCGTGGCCGGTTGGGTACAGGGGGGGTCCGTTGGGTCTTGACTCTCACCCGGTTCGCAGTCTATAGCTGTGGGGCTGCGGTCGTCGGCGCCATCTTGGCTGTCACTGCGACCCGTTGTGAGGTGCGAGTGGAGGGTTCTCTGCTTCATTTTTTTCGTTGATTTAGTCGACATGACTTCCCCTGAGCTCTCCTCGGTTTTTCAGTCGTGTTTTGGTGGTGTAATGCTGTGTTACACGCTGTGTTAGTCCACGGAATGGCGGAGCACTCAGATTATGCGACTGCTTCCATGCGGAGTCAGGCCACGCCCCCTGCTGTGGTCATTTCTAAAGAGGTAACTATATTGGAGGGATGGGGTGTTCAACGCAAAAGGAATCTGGTCTGGATTCCAAATATACACAGGAAAAATAGTGATTGGTGCCACAGCCAGAACATGCATCTTCTGAGAAATGCATATTCAGGGAGTAACTCTAATCATCATTTTTAAATATATAATAAGGAGGAACATATGGCAAGAGATATGCAAATGATTGCTGCAAATTGTGATTGGATGACTAAAGACAGGCTTCTGCAGCAACTAAAGAAAGTTAATGTAAATAATTATTCAGGGCCTGATGGTATTCACCATTAAGGAGAAAAGTGTGGAAATAAGCAAGCCTCTGTTTTTACTCTTTCAGGATTTTTTTTTTCTTTCAGGACTTGTACCAGAGGATTGAAGGAAGGCAGATGTGGTCTCTATATTCAATAAACGGTCTTACATATTTGCCTGGAAATTATACACATGCAAGCTTAACTTATGGGACTGGTAAAGTATTTTAAGTGTTATTAAGGGATATTTTTCAGGAATTCATTGAGAAGAGCATTGTTATTATCATAATCAGCATGGTTTTATGAAACATAGGTCAGGTCATGTCAAACTAACATAGGTCATGTCAAAGAACAATAAGGATGTGGAATTCTCTGCTAAGGAGGTAGTTTCATCAGAGTGCAGCTGAATAAATACTTGCAAAGACACAATATTCAGAGGTATAATTTTCAATATGTAGGGTAACAGCTCTTTGATCCATGGAAAAATATGACTGCCATTCTGGGCAGTGCTGTATTTACCATTTGCATTTGCCTTGGGCGACACTTTTTCAGGGGAGGACGGAAAAACACGCCACCCCTAAACACCCTGGCAAATTCTTAGCCTCATGTCATGGGGTGCCCAAGAGCTGGTTGGGCGGCCACCTTAGGGCACCACGAGGTGGGCACTGTGTGTATTTAAGCTGGAAGACGAGGGATCTCTGTGCTCTTCTTGCTCTGTTACCATGTGCACCCTGAAGTGATGCCAGGATTTAGATGCCCCTGCATCACTAAAGGGCATGCGAGGGAGCAGACCAAGAAGATCAGAGTTACCCCCCACACTGGAGCCCAGGGATAGGATCCACATTAGACCCCAATGAAATAATCTACTCTAGCTCTTCCAAAGTTAGGCAGGCTGGGTAGACTTAAACTAAAAAATTACAAAAAAGATTTAAGAAAAAAATAATTTGTGAGTGTATAAAATATGTGGTGTGTGTCAGTATTTGTGTGTGTGTCTGTCAGTGAATGTGTGTATCTGTCACTGAGTGTGTGTGTATTTCAGTTAATGTGCATGTCTGTCAGTGAATGTGTTTCTATGTCAGTAACTGTGCATGTCTGTTAGTAATGTGTCACTGAATGTCTCAGTTAGTGTGTGTCTGTGAGTGAATGTGTGTGTCTGTTGGAGTGTCATATCAGTAAGGATGTATATGTCTCTGAGTGTGTGTCAATGTGTGTCAAATCAGTGAGTGTGTGTGACTGTCAGTGAATGTGTGTGTCTGTCAAGATTGTGTCAAATTAGTGAGTATGTGCTTATCAGTGTATATGTCTGTCAGTGAGTGGGTGTGTTGATTAAACTGTATGTGTTCCAATGACAATGCCTGTATCAGTGAGGGCATGTGTCTGTAGACAAAGTTTGAGTTGACTGAGTTTGAGCCCCCAATTAAAAATTTTTTTCAACATTTAGTCATCCCAAGACCACTTACCCTCTACCTGTTTAAACAATTGTAAAAAAGGTTTTTATTCTTGTGGCTCATGCGCTGGATGTAAGCATTGTAAAAATAGCACTTTAAAAGGAATTAAGTTTAAAACTAAATATAAGGATGAAGATTTTTTT
The DNA here is from genome assembly GCF_036172605.1 of Pelobates fuscus. Taxonomy (NCBI): domain Eukaryota; kingdom Metazoa; phylum Chordata; class Amphibia; order Anura; family Pelobatidae; genus Pelobates; species Pelobates fuscus. The sequence goes on from NC_086318.1 coordinate 239,570,359, forward strand.
TTAAATGATTTTATTACATGCCTAAGTAAATATATAAGTTATCTTTTAATATGCCCATGCAGACTACAATATGTAGGTCGGACTATCCGGCCTTTGCAAGAGAATATATGAACATGTCAACCATATACGCAAGGGCTTTGAACAGCATAGTGTATCCACACATTTTAAAATTCCTATTTTAGACATAGGCAGAGAGGAAATGAGATGGGTCCATAAACTAGGCACACTTTAGAACCAAAGGGACTCAATATAGAGTTTAATCTGTATAATTTTTTTATAAAGTATTTCCTCATAGAATTAACTCTTTTGTATGGAATGTTTTTTTTATATATATAAAATACAATGTTTTTTTATGTTTTTTATATTGTTTTATACATTTTTTTAAATAAGCATGTTTTAGATATAATTCTATATTTTTATGTATACATATTTTCTTATTTTTATAAGTATATGTACATTATTATTTTTTTAGACTTACACTTCTATATGTATGGTTCCTGTTACTAACATTGTGTTTTTCCTTCCTTTAGTAGGTTATATTTTAATTATTTAAATTTTTCTTATTTGTTGGTATATCTGTCAATGTACCCTTAGACGATGACTTCATATGATGTTATAATAATCAGTTATTTTGTTTATATATCTTAATATCAATTTTGTAGCTAATTTTGCACAATAAAGAAAATAACATTTTAGGTCATCTTCCCCTATATACTTTGCTTAAACGCTATAATTTGCATAAGGTTGTTTTCCTATGGTCTATATGGTCTTCTAACAGACCCAATGAACTGAGTGAGACCTTTTTGTATTCATGCCCTTATGTATGGATATAAATTCAGATGGACAGCGGGATTCTGACAATGATTTGAAAAAGCAGATCGAGGCGAAAGGCGTCATCCCGTTATCACTTCGATTACGTCACAATGTTGAGTGTGCCGTTCTGAGGTGTTTTTAAATAAAACTATTACAATCTGTGAGATTTGAAAGCATTGTTTAGTGAATAAGCGAGTGCGCTGGATTGTGTATTTTGTATGTTGCATATATTGGCCCCAGCCTCACCCTATAATGTATGTATGTTCACGTGAGTGCAGCCCTCTTGGTTTTATATATATATATATATATATATATATATATATATATATATATATATATATATATGCAGATAGTAGATAGAGCACTCCAGAGGTCTTGTTTAAGATTATTTATTCGGTGTAGAAAAATCAACGTTTCGACCCTCAGGTCTTAATCAAGATCATATATATATATATAATCTCAAAGAACCAAGGGGAGAACACTCTATTGAATTTCATTAATGTATTTTAAATGAATAATATCAACATTTTAACTCTCCTGGGTCTTTATCAAGATACAGTATAGACTCCCAGTCCACAAGTGCTATTAGTGCAATGTGACATCATCGTGTGAACGTTTGTCCAGACGTCATACGATGTATGTACATGATTACGTAAGTATGCGTGACGATGTCACAAAGAAATAAAGGGGCGAAGTAAAATGTTAAATTGTGAACATGAGGATGTGTAAGTGTGAGGAGAAAAGAGTGTGTTGACACAAACATAAAAAGTGCAAACTCAAGTTAGAATAAAAGTGAAAATGTGTAAGTGTAAAAACAAAATAAAGCAAATAAAAAGGAAATTGGACATGTAAAGAGAAAAATAAATAGTGAACACCCCAAAGACCAGATATAGTAAAAGACAAGCATAACAAACATCACTATATGAAATGTAGAACAACACGAACGATTAATTAATGACACAATATTTCCAGAAACAACTCATCTGATATAAGAGAATAACAGAACTAAAATATATAATCTCATTCTGTCCTTTAGGATGAATAGTGACCAGATTTCTAATCCTGAATGTTTCCTTCTGTAATAACAACCTGGAGTGATTTTTACCTCTGGCCATCAATAGCAATAAACTTGAGAGTGGGGAGTCTATGTTGAATCTTAAGAAAATACTTAGCTACAGATTTATCTGTTCTGCCATCTCTTAAAACTTTCATCATAATTAACCTGTGGCCTCTTATTTTAGCTCAGAAAGTGTGGACTTTAGATCAGTAAAGTCCACATAGACACACGATCAAATAGATCGCACAATCTGTCTGGCAAGTTATGTAATGTACCATATCTCTTGCCAGAATGGGGATGTGCAAATGAGGTGCCACTAAGCATATGTCCGCAGATTGCAACCCTTAAAACACCTAATTCACCACTTTTTCGCAATTAATTTGGGAAATAAAATTTCTTATGGCACATTAGTAAATGGAAATAAGATTTCTCATGGCCTGTTTTTTCTGTATGCTATTCTGGGTAGCGAAGAAAAAATGTAGCTAACAGATGTCAGTACTACACATGGCTTCACCATGTTATCTTTATTTTTGTTAGATAAATCATGACATGGTGTAATATGTCATGAGTTGTTGTTCATCTGAGGTTTTATTTACCTAATTTTAAGACCTGCTAAGAATCAGTGATTGTTATTATGTCCTAATATATAAAACCATACAACTCAAAGAGGGTGTACTTTTGTTTTCCCAATACTGTATATGTGTCACACACCTGCGCCGCTCCTCAACTCCGGCCACGCAGGCAGAACGCATCGCGTAAAAGAATAAGCCATGACGACATTACCTTAAAGGGACCACGTCATCTAGGCAACCTAGTGCTTTTTGGGTTTGCAGAGATGACGTGGACCAATGGGAACTCTTTTAAGCCTATTTAAGGCTTGTTTTAGCCTCCATTGTTTTAACCGTACCGTGGTTTCTGTTAGAACCTCATTTAGTGCTCCTAGTGATTCTCTTGTGATTTCCTGAGTTTGACCTCAGCTTCGTATTTGACTCATGATTTCTGGTATCCTAACCCTGGCTTCATATTTGACTCGTAATTTCTGGTGTCCTGACCTCCGCTTTATATTTGACTCTTGAGTATTCTTGTTATTCCTGTCCTTTATTTATTCTTGATCCTGATTCTTGTTGTCTAGTTACGTTAAGTCCAGCCATTCTAAGGCTCAGTAATACGTCTTTCGGTTCCACCTTTTGTGGGTTTCCTCTTTCCTGTGTTGGGGTACGATTCCCGTGACAATATGTACATATATATATATATATTTATATTTATATATATACATATATATATATATATATATGTATATATATAAATAAGTGAAGAGATGCACTCACAGGGCTTTATAAATTATAAGCCTTCCCCCGCCCTGCAGAGCTCAGTCTGCGTGGAGCCCTCCATGGGTGAAGATGGATTTATTTTTTTTTGTGTTTTTTTTTCTTTTTCGTCAGTTTTTTTTGTTTGCGCTCTTATTTTTTATTTTATTTTAAGTTCGACGGGTATGATGTTTTTTTATTTGGCCTTTTTGGGGGCTGAAAATGAAGATTTTAGAAGAAAGAAGACATCAAATGGTAAGCTTTATTTTTATTTACAGGTTAGTTATTTTATTCCCCCTTCACTATTTTTAGGGTGAGGGGGGTAGGTAGGGGACAGTTTTTATTTGGGTGGGGGGTTGACTAGGGGTTTGGGGACACCTAGTCACCTTTGATGTGGGGGGGGATTTTTCTTAGGGCCCCCACCTGCCGCCCAGGGGTGGGGGCCAGGGGGAGGACAGTAGGTCCCCCCCTCATTATCTTTATGGCCCCCACCCACCACTCAGGGGTGGGGGCGGGGGGAGGACAGTAGGTCCCCCCTCCCTTATTCTTATTTAGGGCCCCGCCCACCACTCAAGGGGGGGCGGTTGGGAAGGGGGGGGCGGTTGGGAAGGACAATAGGTCCTCCCCCTTTTTTTACTTTAGGGCCCCCACCTGCCGCTCAGGGGTGGGGGCCAGGAGTGGGGGGCAATAGGTCTCCCACCCATTATTTTACTTTATGGCCCCCACCCGCCGCTCGGGGGTGGGGGCGGGGGGAGAACAATAGGTCCCCCCTCATTATCTTTATGGCCCCCACCCACCACTCAGGGGTGGGGGCCGGGGGTGGGGGGCAATAGGTCCCCCACCCATTATTTTACTTTAGGGCCCCCACCTGCTGCTCGGGGGTGGGGGCCGGTGGGGAGGACAATAGGTCCCCCCTCATTATCTTTATGGCCCCCACCCACCTCGCAGTTGTGGGGGCCCGGGGTAGGACAGTAGGTTCTCCCCCTCATTGTTATGTAGGGCCCCCACCTGCTGTGCAGGGTTGGGGGCCCAGGGGAGGACTGTATGTCCCCCCCTCATTATCTTTATGGCCCCCACCCACCGCTCAGTGGTGGGGGCCAGGGTGAGGACATTAGGTCCCCCCCCAATTTTTATTTAGGGCCCCCACCCACTGCTCACGGGTGAGGGCAAGGGGGAGGACATTAGATCCCCCCCTTATTCTAATTTAGGGCCTTAGTATTAGTAAATTTGGCTGAAAGACCAATTCAGGTCTTTCAACCTTTTAGTAGATAGCTCTCTAATACTGTGGGAATTAGGGAGTTATCTACTTATTCATTCCTGTCATTACATTGACTGGCCAAGTAACTTGCATTTTATATGAATGTGTGTTACTTGATTGTTGTAAGTGTTGCAAATGGTTACAGCTGAATCCTGGATATGTTTGTATACTTTTTATTTAAAATTGTATACAGTGTAACATTCTTCTTCTTCCACTGGGTAAGTATTTTAGTACTTAGGCAATACATTTTACTTCCTTTTGCAGCCCTCTAGCCCTTTCCAGGACTTTTTTTAGAGCCATTTTAGTGCCCAAAAGTTCGGGTCCCCATTGACTTCAATGTGGTTTGGGTTCGGGGTCAAGTTCGAGTCCCGAACTCGAACTTTTTGCCGAAGTTCGCCGAACCTGGCGAACAAGAAACATCCATAAACATCCATTCTTTGCCAGAAGCTCAAGGAAGCAGGCTGAAGGGTCAAGTAATTAAATAAGTAAAGGGGTGTATATAAAAAATACCCCTTTCTGTCTCATTAGAGATATCTTTGCCAGAAGCTCAAGGAAGCAGGCTGAAGGGTCAGTGTTAGGACCCGCTTAGGGGGGGTCTGCCTTGACGTTGGCAGGCGGGCATCCCTCCAATGGCCATTGGAGCAACTAAATGACCTCCATTTGTCTAAATATACATAGGGATTAAGGAAAAAGCGCAAGTAACATTTTTTTTTTCTTTGGTTTTTACTATATATTGGGGCTGATGTGTGTTGTAGTCCTTGCTGCTTAAGCGCAGGACTTCTCTTTTTGTATTTGTATTTACTTTGTATCACACAGCCTGGTTACAATGCTGCTACCCATCCCATGTGTTCCCTATTAAGGGTTAATAAGTAAAGGGGTGTATATAAAAAATACCCCTTTCTGTCTCATTAGAGATATCTTTGCCAGAAGCTCAAGGAAGCAGGCTGAAGGGTCAGTGTTAGGACCCGCTTAGGGGGGGTCTGCCTTGACGTTGGCAGGCGGGCATCCCTCCAATGGCCATTGGAGCAACTAAATGACCTCCATTTGTCTAAATATACATAGGGATTAAGGAAAAAGCGCAAGTAACATTTTTTTTTCTTTGGTTTTTACTATATATTGGGGCTGATGTGTGTTGTAGTCCTTGCTGCTTAAGCGCAGGACTTCTCTTTTTGTATTTGAAGAAACATCCAGGTGTCCGCTCAACTCTAATCTCGGACCAATCTAGAGATAAATATAAAACAGCATGTATGTTAAATAGTGTGTAAACATTAAATGCAATAAGGGAATTATATGTATATATTTACATTAGGGAAGAGATTCAATAGCTCAACTGTATTAAAGAACAGAGAAAGCAAGGATATATATGTCATAGATTACTAGGACCTGTATAATATGGAAAAGCAAGATTCACTATTTATAGTGTAATGCTACATATAAGCTAACTGAAAAAGAATAACGGCTCAATGCTAGAGAAAATTTTGAAGGACTGAAAAAACAAAAAGAAAAGAATGTATATAAAATAAAAAAAGTAAAAAATAAAGCAAAAATGAAAATAAAAATAAAGAATATATAATAAAAATAAGAATAAGAAAGTTAAGTGAAATCCTTGCAAAATAACTAAACAAATTACTGAATTAAACCCGTAAGACCGCAGGGCATTCTATGGCGTCCCTATTTGGATGGCTCTAAATGCCGCAGGGCGGCATAGAATGCCCTGCGATCTTATGTACTTACCTGGTCGCCAGCAATCGCGGTATGGGGACTTACCTGGGAGCCCAGGGAGTCCCCTTCCATCCTCTTTGGCCCATCTGGGCCATGTGATCGCAAGGTCCTTGTGAGGACCTCGCGATCACATGGACGGCATAGCCGTCCAAGGCATTGCCAGCAGGGGAGTGCCTGTAATAACAGGTACTCCCCCTGCTGTCTGAAAATGAAATAAAATAAGTTAAAACAGTGTAAAAATAAATAATATATACTTAGTTCATATATATATTTATTATATATGTGATCTAAGTATACATATACACATATGCACACGTACACATAAATACACATACACTCTCTAAGTGTATTTTAATATTAATATATATATATAAATATATATATATATGTATATATATATATATATATTCATATCAAAGTACATGTACAATGATATTGACTAAATATATATATATATATAATTATCATTATATATGTATATTTATATATAATATAAAATAAACAAATATGTAAATACATATGTAAAATGTTTTAAATAATAAAAAATAAATAAATGAAAAAAATATATATATACATGTGTAATTTCATTCGAACTGTATTTTAAAATTAATATATATATATAGATGTCAAAATACACGTAGAACAAAATAATATATATTTCTATATACATAAGTATATACATATATATATACAATAATCTCAAAAATAAAGGCTTGCACTCACGGTCTGTTGTTAGGATTAAAACACTTCTTCTTTATTCCATATTATTAAAATATAGTTGCTGTCATCTTTGTCGACGTTTCAGCCACATCAGTGGCTTTCATCAGGACCAACTCAGCTCACAAAACTATTACATATACAAATAACCACTTATATATAGCTAAACAGACTTATCAGACAAATTAAAAACACTTACCACCTGTGTATTCAGGCGCCCGGCGTCTCTCACTTCCGTGTGCGCATGTGCGAACATGCCGAAGCCGGAAGTAGCGTGTCCGCGTCATTGTGCCGTTGCCAGGGTAACCCGAAATGTAAACAAGCCACCCGGCAACGAAACACTCCTACACACTGCCCGGGCGCCTGTTAGGTGAATTCAACAGATAAAAATCATATGTACATGTCTTACTAATCCCCCTGCAGCACAAACCTTATGTGGCTAACTGATACCATGTCATCTCGGACACCTTTTAATATGTCAGCTGCTCACTTTCACTTTCAAAATTCAGAGGATTTGAGTTTCTCTCCATAATATATTATAATTGTATCTTAATAGGAGTAAGTATTAGTGAGATTCCAACATGTTTTTAAAAAAAAAAATATATATAGGATAGGACCGCCTTCGAAGACATTTTTAAAGATATATCACACCACTTAACTATATTAGTAATCTCTCTCTAATTTGTTAAAAGGGACAATGCCTTTCCTATTGTATATTACAGCATCTATTCACACTTTTACAACTATACCCTTTCAAGGTGCTAAACATTATGTTTAAAGTGATACTCAGTGCCTACTTGTGCAAATGTCTACTTTAGATAGTGTCGTTATACTTGTCACTAATATATAAATTGTTAAAGTGATACTATGTTGCATTTATGTACAATAAAGTGCTGTCGTTAAAAATTAAAGTGGTACTCTGTGCTATTTATGTACATTTTAAAGTGATACTACTTGCGTTTATGTACATTAAAGTGCTCTCTGTTACTTATTACAATGATGCCTTGTGTTATTTATTTGTGATTCATTAAAGTGATACTGATTGCATTTTATGTACAATAAAGTGCTCACCTAGATTATTAAAGTGGAACTTTGTGCTGCTTACGTACATATTTAAAGTGATACTTCTTGCATTTATATACATTAAAGTGCTTATGGTTAAAAATTAAAATGATACAATGTGCTATCTATTTACAGATACTAAGATGATACGGCTCTCCCTACTCCTAAAGTATATTGAATTAAGTCGGATCTCCTTACTCTCTCATTTAATACCTAGTAGGTCCTATATATAAAGACCTATGTTGTGCTGCTATGGGGGATAATTCTACTTTTAAAACAAAACTTTGCTCAAGAGGATTGACATATAGTCTAAATCAAATGAAAGGGGCATATGATAACTGCTCATAAATAAAAATAATACAAAAAAATATACATATATAGATACACACACATATATATATATATTTATATATATATATATATATATATATATATATATACACACGTATATATATAATAATTCTACGTATATATTTATGTAATAATTTTACATAATTAGGTCATTTTATTAATTACAATTTGCAGGATCTGCCTGACAACCCAGGCCGAAAGTTCAGGGAATTTAATTTGCTAGCACTTTATTTAACCCTGTAACTTTCCAAGACACCTTAAAACCTGTACATGGGGGGTACTGTTTTACTCGGAAGACTTCGCTGAACACAAATATTAGTGTTTCAAAACAGTAAAATGTATTACAACGACGATATTGTCAGTGAAAGTGACATTTTTGCATTTTTCACACACAAATGGCACTTACACTGACGATATTATTGTTTTGATACATTTTACTGTTTTGAAACAATAATATTTGTGTTCAACGAAGTCTACTGAGTGTAACAGTACCCCTCATGTACAGATTTGTGTTTTCAAAAGTTACAGAGTCAAATATAAGGCTTGCGTTTCAGTTTTTTCACATTGAAATTCGCCAGGTTGGTTATGTTGCCTTTGAGACCGTACGGTAGCCCAGGAATGAAAATGATGGCATACCATTTGCAATAGTAGACAACCCAGGGTATTGCAAATAGGGTATGTTCAGTTTTTTTTAGTAGCCACTTAGTTACAAACACTGACCAAAATTGCCATTCAAATTAGTTTTTTGCATTTTCAAATATTAACACTAACTTTGGTCAGTGTTTGTGACCAAATGGCTACTAAAAAAGACTGGTATGCCATCATGGGGGTAATTATTATTCCTGGGCTACCATATGGGGGAATATGGTCAATGGCCATAAAACGTAAAGTTGGAAGTCCAGGTTCCATTTGTAGAAAATGTTTCGCGACTGGTTTGTCGCTAGGTGAAACCTGAATGCTGTAGTTATGGTGGAACGGTGTCCCCTTATGCGATCTTTTAAGGTCAAGTCGGTTTTCCCGACATAGGAGAGTCCGCAGGGGCATGTGATCATATATATCACATGGTCAGTGGTACAAGTTATATAGTGTGGTATTTTAATCCTCTGGCCATTATGAGCAAAAGTCGTGCCACTGATCATGTAACTGCAGGTCACACATTCACTACATTTGTAGCATACTTTCTTGTTGATCATCGCAGGTCTGCGATAACAAATTATCGGATCACTTTCACCAATAGATCTTTTAAGTTCTTATTTCTTCTGTAACTAATAAAAGGTGTATCCAAGAATGTATTAGGTAGTGTTTTATCCGATCTTAATTTTTCCTGGTTCCATATTTCAAGTGCTTTGGTCTGTGCTAGTTCAAGGACATGTGGTTGATATCCTTGCATTCGAAATCTTTCCCACATCTCTTTCAATTGAACTTTTCGTTTTTCTGTTTCCGTATTGTAACTCAGTGTCCTCAAAAATTGTGATATTGGCAATGATTTTTTAAATTGTTGTGGATGAAAACTAGAGGCCGAGAGGAGGGTATTACGGTCAGTGTTCTTACGATATAAAGTGAATTCCAAGTTGTTTTCTTTCTTGTAGATGGTGACATCCAGGAATTGAATGGACTGTTGGTCATATTTGTGACTCAAAGTAACGGGTAGCGGTAATTGGTTAATCTCCATAACCATTTGTTCCAACTCCTTAGTTGTACCCGTCCAGATCATAAAGAGATCATCCACAAAACGGTAATAAAGTTTGATATATCGCCCGAATTTTGACAAAATGTGTGTACATTCAAAGGTATACATGAAGGCGTTGGCATAGGATGGTGCTATCGCGCCCCCATCACAGTTCCAGATAGTTGGAGGTAAAATAGATTTTCAAATTTGTAGTAATTGCATGTCAATGCAATGGTAAGAAATTCTTAAATGGATCAGGTTTTGCAACAGGGACAAAAGAGAGGCCTTTGTTTAATAACGAGTATTGGTCAGAATCAAGTGTTTAATTTGATAATTTAAATACAGTTGTCATCTCCTCATTCTGGGCGGTTTGCCAGTGGGATTTATATTTTTTCCAATTCTTTTTCCCTCGCCGTATATATATGTACACACTTTTTAAAATGTAATATTATTTTTATTTATATTACGTACTTGGTATTTCCAACACTTAAAAAACGCCTTTTTACGTTTTTAACTTCTTCCTGGTGGAGTCTGCATGCAGTACTTCGCTACAGAACAAATTGAGGTGGCTTAAATTACCATAATATTGCCATGATCACTGTGATTGTAGAGATATTGCTGCTTCTGGCTGCCTCAATAAAGAATCATTACATAAATAGCTTTATGGTATGGCCACATGGCAGACAGTCACAGCCTTGCAATGATAAGCCTATCATGCTTAAGCAGCCATCAGACCTCCATTACAAATTGTACGCACTGCAATCTTGGTGATCACAGCATGCGGTCCAGCAACAGGATTAAGAGGCTGTCCCAGCCATAGGATTACTGTCTGTCACAGAAGTCTTATTGTATGCTTGGCAACAGATGCGGGGCATCCTCGGACCAGCTACCAATTGTCTACTGCTAGACTACCTCACAATTAGGCAGGCTATCTATAGTCTGTGATTGGTCCCCAGCTACCCAATTACCCAACGATCTAATAAAAGGAATGATCTCCTTTAGATGTCCATCAAAATGGAGCCAATGCAAGAAAGATGAGCTGGAGTACTTGTTATTGCTTGACTGTCAGTTAAGGCATGTCATTACTGTAACTGGTTCTCAGGGTCATCAGTCAACTGGGTGGTTAATCTACTACATTCTACAGTTAGGATTAAGGTTGGCATTGGGGTTAGGGTTTGTAATTCCATAATATTTTGCATTCCACTTATATTTCTATTTTACACATTGTATTTATGTGTGCTAATTACCTTCTAGGGCATGAGCACTTGAGTGTGTAGCAGCATATATCAATGATTTTAAACACTGTTTATATATCTGAGGATTGTGAACTCCTTTTTTTTTTATTCTTGAGGAGATCCTTTTACCAATTCCTTCTTCTTTTGAATGTCTGTTTAAGCTTTTTTACAATAGTTTCTCTCTTTTTTTTAAATTAAATAAAGAGGCTTGCCAAATTAGGAGACATCTGTAATGTGACCCTATAAATTTCCCCAAAACCTGTCAACATGTGGGGTATTGCTGTACTTGAGAGCAATAGCAGTATACAAGTTATTGCTTAGTTAAATACCTTTAGGTCTACAAAATTACACATTTGTGTACCGATTTTGGATTCTGAAACTGCTATTAACCCCTTAAGGTCACACGACATGTGTGACATGTCATGATTGCCTTTTATTCCAGAAGTTTGGTCCTTAAGAAGTTAAAGTTAGAATGTCAGTAACGTTATACCTAAGTTAGGTAAAACATATTCACTGCTTGCAATATTTGTCCTATAGCTTTCAAAATTATTATACTAGGCATATGAGGCACATTCACAATCGGAACTAATAGGTGAATCTATTTTGAATTTGTAAAAGTTTGTATTAAGATTTTTTTTGTCAAAGAAACAAAATGCAAAGATGCTTAAAAGGAGTGTCATGAAATGACAGTTAAGGGAAAACATTGGGTCATGTACTGAGTTAAAACTGACTATGGTTGTTCTTATTTGTATTTTTCATAAATCTGTAAACCAGATTATTCTTTATATTTGGGGGCCTTTTGCATGCAACATTTGTATACATTTATAATATTTTTTTTAGTATGGCGTTGTCTAGCACTATAGGTGGAATATCCATTATGATCCATTTTATTCTTGTTTTTCATAACATTTTTTTCTATCTGCTTCACTTGATGAGATTACTGTAATTTTCAACATTAAAAACCACACTGACTATGACATGGAAATTGTGTCTACTCTGCAACTAAATAGAAAATCTGCAAAAAGATGATACGAGGGTAACCACCAAAAAGTCATGGTGAAAAGTCAATGAGTGAACTCAATGAGTGAACTGCAAGACTATTGCAGACTGTTCCAAACAACATTTTCTTATCAGCATTATTTTTCTTGTTCTTCTACCATATTGCAACACAAATTGGAACTTGTCAAATCCACTGAGAGTTTTATAAGATCCCATGATGTAACTGCTACTCTTTCTTTGCCGCAAGCAGAATATCTTTTGGGCTTTCAATCTCAGTCAATTGATATGTATTATTATGCAGACTTTTTTAAAAAAAATACTCTGTACTGTATTTCTGATCGTAAGGCGTCCATAACTAGATTCAACATTCTTTGTGAGGTCTTACAAGCAATCTACAAAGTAGCCGGTAAAAATGTATTGGACTCTGGCTCAACTGCCATCACTGCAGGTGTCTACTTGTACTTCCTTATTCAATCAAAATGTATAAATAGAACAAAGATTTACCTGTTCATTCGTATCATACCTTAGGGTGGATTTAAAAAGCTTACTTCATTGTATGTTCATAAAATGTAAGGTTATATACCATGTCAATGCAAGTACTACTTTAATACTTTATAGTATTAACCTTGCCATGGCTATTATACTTTAAAGTATTAACCATCACCTTGGCTTTTATTTATAATTTTTCTGACGACCTGAGGAGAGATTCATTTTTCTATAGAGGTATTAAATAGCACATGTTGCTGTCTCGTTCTTGCTTTCCTTTCTCTCTAAGTTAGCTGGTTAGGTTTTCACCTATTTTCAGCTATGATGCCTTGTTATCTTGGCATGTGAACAGTATACTGATCATATTTATTCAATTTTTGTTTTTTCACAATTACATTTTATTTCTAAATAAATTCAAACAATACATTTCTTATCTGATACCTAGAACTCATCATATTTCAGAGGTATCTGAGTTAACTGCTCTCTAACAAATTCAGCACTATTTGTTGCAATGGAAAAGAGTGTTGTAATAATTATATAGTTATAAACGTGGCTCAAATGTATGGCACAATTTATCCAAGCTACATAATGCAACATATCTATCCACAGGATTATAGTCCACTCTGGATGTAAGACAACTGAGATTTTCCATGCATGCTGCATATCCATGTAAAACATGTATCCAAATACTACCCCCAAAAACAAAACTAATTTGCCTTATGAAATTTGTCACCTGCACATTGACTCAATAATAATAATAATAATAATAATAATAATAATAATAATAATAATATTCCTTTTGCCTGAAGGAGCCTGTACTAGTTAGAGAATACTGTGAAGAATGTGTTGTTGTGAAGAATCCTGCTCTGCTTGGATTATCTCTCTATTATTATAATTTTACCATGATTTAATTCTCAGTTACTCTTTAACCCCTTAAGGACACATGACATGTGTGGCATGTCATGATTCCCTTTTATTCCAGAAGTTTGGTCCTTAAGGGGTTAAAGGACGTCTGTTCAATATTGAAAGATACCTGCTAATGGAACCCTTGGGTATTGTAGAAGGCAACAGTATGGACTTGTGAAAGTAAATTTAAATATATGAGTTTCTTAAAAATATAATAATAAAATTATATATTTATCAGCATCAACACTTTAAAAAAAAAGTAACAAAAATGTAAACATGGAAAAATGAATAAGTGGTATATGCTACTTTATATCCATTTTTGTGATATTATACTCTATCTTATACTCTTTTTCTTTTTAGGAACACTGTAACATGCATGATAATAATGTTGGAATGTTCCTGCTGCCTTTTATATTCAGGGGTACCCTGTAAAATGTAAAAAAGATAAAAGTAAACTCAACCTTCATCCAGTGGTGTTCAAATTTTGCTGCAGCCACCATTTGTCCTTCATCTAAGTTTATCCGGAAGGATGATTTTGGCCAATCACATGCTGCTGCATAGAGATGTGTAACGGATCACCTGGCACCCCGACTGGGTACCTCCGTTGAAGGGTGCTCCTAGCGCTTACAGAGGGCTCCAAGCACTCCGCCAGACACCGCAACCACCGTAGACCCCACGAACTACTGCAGCTTGGTTGGGGTCTCGCCATCTCCTACCCACCCTGGACCTACGACAAGGCTCCAGGTTCCAGTGGGTGAACCTCTCCTCCAAGAGAGTGAAGCAGGAACAAGCTCTTACAAGAGCCTAGTGAATATAGCAAGGGAATATGCAGAGCATAGCAATCCCTTGTAGCAGATTCCCCCAATAAAAGACAGGACTTAGATTGAGGGTGAAGTAGAACTGACTGTACTGGCACATACAGCCTCTTTTATTCACAATCCACAAACATAGTACTGCCCACAGGGTTTTTAAATACAACCAATCAATCCGTACAATACACACAGACACTCCCACACAAAATCCTCCCCTCTGCCTGTGATATGATTACTGAACACAATGGTTAATATGGCAGAGAAATACAGTATTATAAAACATATTACAGGGACCACAAAACATGCAATAACCCCATAAAATACATATATATCCTCGGAACCGGGGGATCTGGGTAAACCACATATCCAAAATTCACCCAGATCCTTTCAGTAGTTTGGAAGATACAGTTTAATGCAGATTCCGCAGAACATATACAGGCTATTTAAAAAATAATAACTGTATAATGTGTCCCCTGTTGTATAGTTTAAAACTACTTCACAATGTCTTTGTGCACCAAATACTGGCGAGATGGCACCATGTAGAAAAGTCCAAACAGTGTCTGTGAGTTAAAATGGCCGCCATCCATTGTTCTCACCATGTGCTTCATCCATTGTTCTCACCATGTGCCTCTGTTACATGAAATGGTGGCCACCCAGTAACTCCACAGTATGTCCCCAGATGGTTCTTAAAGGGCCAGCAGCATAATAAAATACAATATGCCCAAATCAGTTCCTAGAAGGGCAATACATTCCAGGGCTATAGTCGCAGGGCAGGAGACTGGCACACAGGCCCCTCCAAAAAACAGTGGCGAGGTCACTTTCGCCACAAGATGCATTAAGAGCTCTAATTCACATGCATTGCAATTGCAGCACTGTAGCAGTAGGATTTTATTCCTAGAGAAGTATTACAATGTAAGAGAGCCTTTGGCGTCGTAATGAATCATAAAACATTTCTTTTTAAAGTCTTTATAAAGAAGTGGCATTGCCACAATAGGCACACTAACTGACAAATGTAACCATTGCCACTCCTCATATATGACAATGTTTACTTGATGAACATACTTTAGCTTCGGAGCAGCAAGACCACTACTGTGGTGGAATCTCGGTAAAAATAAATTTAGTAGGCCGAGATTACCACGTGGCATGTGTACGTGCATATGCTGACGTATCGATCAGTTGGTTGCACGAGGCAAGATACGATCAGTAGTGTACGGAGCATGTGCAAGAATACAGGATGTAGTATTCCCCTCCTCCATTGTGCTGGACAGGCCATGCGGTCAAGCAGGAAGTTAATTCTTATTTGTGTTGATTGGTCAAGAGAATGTGCGGGTGGAGCTTAATATGGGAGGAGTTATGTGCCTATATAAGGAGCCTGCACTATTGTCCGGGGCTCAGAACTTGTTGTATTTTGGTGACACTAGTCCCTCTGAGTCCCGATCGGTGATCCAATAAAGAATCTCTTCCTTCCTGAAGAAACCTGTGTCCATCTCTCTGTGCTTCGCTTCCGTCAGTTTCTCCGGTATCACTACGTTAAGCTGTAATACTTTTGTTTAGAGTATGCATTTCATTTTTTAATAGATGTCTTTTTAACTTATCATTACAACTCTTTTCTCAGCACTGAAGATTTCCAATAGCAGACTCCATCCTTAAATATTTAATTTTGTTTAGACTGTGTCATTGTGCGATGCTGTGCTCTGGACCCGAGACATAATTTACATAATTTTTTTTTATATCTTTGATTTTTTTTCGTTCTCTGGATTAACAATTTCCAAACATATTTGACAGTAGTATTCATATACTGTATTCTATGTATATATAATTACCGACATACTTTAATGTAAAGTGGTTATATATAAATGAATAAAGAAATAAAACGTTCAGTGAAATCGATATTGCATTATATAATAAATGGTAGCCCCTCCACACTTACCCACTGCTATCGATAGGGGAGTTGTCGCTCTGTTATTTCCTACCCTTGATTTTCATATACTGTATGATTGTGCTTCAACTTATCCAAATACATTCCCAATGTTTCTGATTGGTCCAACTTCCTCTCACCATTTTTATTTGGTAGAGTAACTGTAACTCTACTTTAGACCGATGGGGATTATCTGATGTATTCCAATATCTAGTAATTGTACATTTTGCCGCCATTAGTATATGGATTATGAAATCTCGCTTGTACTGTGTCAATTTATACAATTCCGTATGTAATAGGAAGATTTGTGGACTAAAGGTAAGATTTATGTCACAATAAGATAGTATTTTTTTCTTTATCACCTCACAAAAAAGGTGTAAGGGTGCACAAATCTCCCCTGTATAACCCACATTTCCAGTGTATATCTGATACTGTTGGATACATTTTAACCCTTTTGTGATGAATGACAGACCCGGTCCGTCATGCCGGGGAAGCAGTTAACACCAGATGACGGACCGGGTCCGTTGTGCGCTAAAGTTAACCCCAGATCGCCGAAATGGTGGCGATCGCAGGGTTAATGCTTCTCCTGTCTGCCTCTGTATTCAAGGCAGACCGGGAGCACACGTTTGTGCTGTCCCTGCAGCAGTGATCACTCTGAATGGCTGTCAGAGCGAGCACATGTGCTGCAGGGACTTCTTATCCGCCTGCCTGCTCTTCCGCATTCTGTGTGACGTGCAGGGAGACGGATCAATAAAGCTAGTTTAAAATCCCCCCCTTTACCTATTTTAAATAAAAAATTAACCCCTTCCCTGCCGGTTGATCACTGACTACAGTGATCAATTGGCAGGGACTACATTTTACTGTGATCTGATTTTTTTTTTTTTAACCCCTGAGGGTAAACTTTTATTTTTTTGTAACCCTCAGGGGTTAATTTTATTTTTATTAATTATTTCAATATATTAAAATTATATATTTAGCTGGGGTGGTTGGGAATTAGTGGGGAATTTGGTGTTAGGCTAGCAAAGGGTTAACGTTAACGTTTTATAAAAAGTTTTAAAAAGTTAAAAAAGTTTTATTGATGTTTTTAAAAAAGTAAACAAAATCCCACCCCTTTACCCAGTCCTTATAAAAATTAACCCCTTCCCTGCCAGTTGATCACTACCTACAGTGATCAAAATACAGATCACAGTATTATACTCTGATCCAATTTTTATTTACCCCATAGAGTTAACTTTTATTTTATTTTTTTAACCCTGAAGGGTTCAATTTATTTAAATAATTAATTAAAATATTTTAAAATTATATATTTTGCTAGCTGGGGTGGGTGGGAGTTATGGGAAATTTGGGAATTTACTGTTAGTGGTGCTTACTGCTAGTTACCACAACAAGAGGACAGTCTTAAATTAGAGGGGCAATGTTTTAAAAATAATACCAGGAAGTATTACTTTACTGAGAGGGTAGTGGATGCATGGAATAGCCTTCTATCTGAAGTGGTAGAGGTTAACACAGTAAAGGAGTTTAAGCATGCGTGGGATAGGCATAAGGCTATCCTAACTATAAGATAAGGCCAGGGACTAATGAAAGTATTTAGAAAACTGGGCAGACTAGATGGGCCGAATGGTTCTTATCTGCCATCACATTCTATGTTTCTATGTTTCTATGTTTCTATGTTAGGGGATAACGGTAAAAAAAAGTTTATAAAAATGTTAAATATGTAAAAAAAAAGTTTTAAGAAAGTTTAGGAAAGTTTAAAAATGTAATAAGCAAAACACGTTTAAAAACAAGTTTTAAAAAGTAAAAGAAGTTTAAAAAAAAATAAAAAAAATACATTTAAAAATGCTCATTACCACTACACCTGGAACAAACTAGAGAAAAAATCATCCAACACTAAGGCTCAAAATATGCCTTTTGAATTACCCCAGGGTGTATTCTTTAATAAATAGTATGTGTTTGTGGGGAAGTTTAAATAACCAACCAGCTAAACTACTCCAAAATGGAACATGGACACAGCATAAAACTTCAAAGTTAAAAAACAACTGAATGGCTGCATCTCAAATGTGCCCCTTCAACATCCACATATACCTGGCAAAGGTACATACGGGGATTATTGCTGTACTCAGACAACATAGCTGAGCAACACATGTAGTATTATACAGTCATAGCACACATCAGATTTGCAAAATATACCGTCCAAACTCACTTTGTGTGTCAAAAAGGCAGAAAAAATGCTTATTACTACTACACTTGGTACAAGCTAGCGGAAAAATGATCCCACGCTACGGTTCAGAATATGCCTTTTGAAATACCCTGGGATATCTGCTTTAAGAAATGATATGCCTTTATGGTGTAGCTGTAAAATGTAGCCTGCTCAAGTGCTCCAAAGTGGGACACAGATGCATCAAAACTCTCCATGAAAATTTACACTTAAAAACCTGAACTTGTCACGTCTCTTTTACAGCACTGTAACTTCACAAAATAGTGTCTAGGTCATACATTGGGCATATTGTTTTACTCAGAATATGTAACAGCATAAATTTGGGATTTTGATGACAGTGGTACATATCAAGTGTAAGAAATACTCAGCAAAAATTAAATTTTTCCTCCCTCACCACAAACATTGACATACATTGGTGAAAAAATGGAGACAAGTTAAGGCACAATATACACCATATAAGATACCCTGGGGTGTTTCTTTTTTTATGAAATGAAAGCCTTTTGTGGGGTTATTTGAATATTCACACTGATATAAATACCCCAAAATGAGACATAGGCCCATCAAATCCATGTATGACATTTCTAACTATAGAAACTAAAATATCCTTGTCTCATATATGGAATTGTAGCTTTACAGAAAAATGCCAAAGGCATACAATGGGGGTATCGTTATACTCAGCAGATGTAGCTGAACACAATGTGGGGTTATGTGCAGGAATAGCATACACCAGCTTTACGAAATACACTTTACAAAAACATTGTTATATGTGTATATGCCAAAATAAAGAAAAAGCACAATTTTACTCCAATATTTAGCAGAGATTGGCGATGAACTGGCTATGTAAAAAGTGTCAAACTAACCTTAGGTAAATAGCCTGTGATGTCTACTTTATATAAATATATACTTTGTGTGGCAATTTGTTTTTCTGTGATGGCTACTAAACCTACAAGACAAACACAACAACTTCTAAAATTATTGCAAATTTTGTTTTATTTCCAAAATAAGCTGAAATCCTATACATATGATGTACTCTATAAATCAAGACACATAAATGAATTTATTTTGAATTACTTTTTCTAAGCTGGACATATTAAAACTGTGGAAAAAAAATATTTTTATTTTATTTTTTAATTTTTTGGCATTTTTTTTTATAATTAATGAGAATGTATCTATGTATATGTGGCATCAAATTAAAGCCCTGTTTGCATTTAAAAAACAATATATAATATATGTTGGTGCAATAAATGACAGAGATGCAAATTGCGTTTGAACACAAACAGTAATGAAATGCAAAAATGTCTTGTGTCCTTAACCCCTTAAGGACACATGACATGTCTGACATGTCATGATTCCCTTTTATTCCAGAAGTTTGGTCCTTAAGGGGTTAAAGGACCACTATTGTGCCAGGAAAACAAACTCATTTTCCTGGCTCTATAAGGTCTTTGGGTCCCCCTCACCCTCAGGGTCCCACTCCGTCGGGCTCTAGGGGGAGGAAGGGGTTAAATTCTTACCTTTCTCCAGCGCTGGGGACTCTCCTCCCTCTTCCGATGTCATTCGCTGAATGTGCATGCACGGCAAGAGCCGCACCCGCATTCAGTCAGGCCATAGGAAAGCATTTCTCAATGCTTTCCTATAGACGGCAGCTTCTTCTCACTGTGAAAATCATAGTGAGAACCGCGGAAGCACCTCTAGCGGCTGTCAATGAGACAGCCACTAGAGGCTGGATTAAACCTAATCTAAACATAGCAGTTTCTTTGAAACTGCTATGTTTACAGCTGCAGGGTTAACCCTAGATGGACCTGGCACCCAGACCATGTCATTGGGCTGAAGTGGTCTGGGTGCCTATAGTGGTTCTTTAAGCGTAAAACAAGCTTCTGAAGCTGTGTCCTTAAGGGGTTAACTGAATTTGTAATGTGTTTCTATTATATTTAAACCATGTAATATTTTTTGTTAACATAGTTTAAAGAGTAGAACCAGTCTTTCTTTTCTATTGGTATCTTTAAATCTTGTTGCCATTTTTCTATACTTTTGTACAATGAATAAGTAGTTTACCACCATTTTTTTTCTTAAGCAGGTTCATTATCTGTTTGATCATGTTCTCCTTTATATAAATTTTCATTTATATGTCCTTTCACTCTTAAGAAATTAAAGATGTTTCTGTCCGGTAGATTGTATTTATGTTTTAATTGATTAAAAGACATGATTACATTATGGGTAACAATATTGTCTACTCTATGTATACCCAGTTCTTTCCAACTATCTAGCTGTATATTTTTGATATTGAATTTGAGAATTTCTATTTGATTTAGAACAATAACTTTTTTTTTCAAGCCCAGTCTGTTTTTAAACTTATTCCAATTTTGAATTAAATCAAGAATAACTTTTGATGATACTGTTTTTTCCTGTTTTTTATTTTTCCTCTTCCTCCCATCCGTCGAGTCGGTTTTCCAAAACAGGGAGCTAGGGTTACAGCTGTTTTATACCAATTTTCTTTATTAGCGGTTTCAATTTGTGTTTGGATCGCATGAAAGATTCTACTAGCCATATATACTTTTTCAGTGTTTGGCATCCCCATTCCTCCTTGTGTTGGTTTTGACATTATAGTTTTAATATTTATTCTTGGCAGCTTACCTTGCCATACAAACTTCCTAAATCCTGCCTGTATCATTTTTAACCAATTTATTGATATATTAAGGGGGATTAACCTAAAAAGGTAGATCCATCTAGGCAGAATATATGCTTTTAATATGTTTACCCTGCCCCACCAAGAAATTTTATTATTTTTCCATTCCATCAGATTTTTATTAGTTTGTTTTAATAAAGATAAAAAATGTAATTCAACAATTTTTGAAACATCTTGAATACCAAGGTAATTTAAATAATTTGTGGCCCACTTGAAACCATATTGTCTATTAAGGTATTTTTTTTCATTCTCTGGTATATATATCTCTTAAGCGTAAGTGATTTCTCAGGATTCAGTTTATATCCTGAAATCTCTGAGAATTGTCGGATAATTAACATTAAAGCTTTCATAGAATTTACTGGATTTTGAAGAGTTAAAATCATGTCATCCGCATGCAAATTTAACTTAGAGTGTGTCTGATGGAGTTCAAAACCTTTTATGTCTTTATTTTCCCTTATAGCTATTGTAAGTGGTTCTACGGACATTAAATATAATAATGCCCCTTGCTGCCGAGTTTGTATACAATGCCAAGATAGCATATAGAATAAGCCCATTCAGTCCAAATTATTTTAGTGAGGTTTTTCAGCATCCAGTGACAGGGCCAGAAATGGAGCTCTTTGTCCCTGAACCACATCCATTATATCTATCAGGCGCCGGATGTTATGTGTTGAGCATCTACTCTGTACAAACCCCACCTGATCCGGATGTATAATATCTTTGATAATTGTATTTAACCTGGCCGCCAAGATTGCAGAATATAATTTGATGTTGGCGTTTTGTAACGCTTTTGGCCTATAGTTTCGGACTTCTACATTATTTTCCCCCATGTTTTAAAATAGGAACTATATTGGATTGCAACATCT
This sequence comes from Pelobates fuscus, assembly GCF_036172605.1. Taxonomy (NCBI): domain Eukaryota; kingdom Metazoa; phylum Chordata; class Amphibia; order Anura; family Pelobatidae; genus Pelobates; species Pelobates fuscus. The sequence continues at coordinate 239,592,432 of NC_086318.1, forward strand.
CCGTTGGAATGGTGTTTTTTTTTTCTACAGAAACAATTAAAGACTTTAAGAAGTTGTAATTTAATGTTATCCTTTAGGATTTTATATAATTTATTCGAAAATCCATTAGGTCCGGGTGATTTATTTATTTGGCGTTTATCTATTGCTTTATCGATCTCCTCATTCCTAATAGGGGAATTTAATGTACTCATTTGCTCTTGAGATATTCGTGGTATATTATATTTTCCTAAAAACTCTTCAATATCTTTTATAGTAGATGTTATTGGAAGATTGTACAGAGTTTTATAGTATTCCTCAAATACTTGTACTATTTTTTCTAGTAGCATAACTATTTGGTCCCCTTTCCGGACCTCCCGAACACCACACCAATCACCATGTTCGACCATTTTCGCTTTCTACAAATCAGGAGCTTCTTGTCCCTACCGTCCAACCACCAAGCAGCCACCACACCAACCACGACCTTTGAAAGGATGTGCATGCACACCCCAATACAAAAAAGGCAGATATCCATCATATATGGCATTCTCCACAACTCCACCTCCCCCGAGGCCCTCTCATACACAGCAGCTTGGGAAAGAGATATAGGACACCCGGAAGACCCCTCAGACTGGAAGGACGTATGGGAAGCCACAGCTTCACTCACCATCTGCGTCACGCACAAGGAACAGGCTTACAAGACCATGTTCCGATGGTATATCACCCCCTGAGACTGAAACAAATGCGTTTCTCCACCTCAGACCGATGCTGGAAAGGATGTGGGGAACAGGGTACACACCTCCACCTCTGGTGGAAATGCCCCCAATTTGCCCCACTATGGAGAGAGATAGCCCAAACAATAAACGGGGCACTCCACAGTAACATCCTGATAGATCCCTGGATCTGGCTCCTCTCAAAACCACACAAATCCCTAACCCGGGCCCAAAACATACTCACAGCCCGGGTGGCACTCACCACATGAAGAACCATAGCCAGACACTGGGGCAGCAATGCCACCCCCCATGCCTGAAGTACACCAAAGAATAGAAGAGGCCGTAGAAATGGACAGGCTATCGGCCCTGATCCACGACACGACCAACTCTTGGATAACGAGAGTGGCAATAATGCCATAACCTCCTTAACACATAACCCCCACCACCCAAACCTCCCCCCCCACAACCCACATTTTTTTTTTGCTTTCCCCTCTCCTTCCCACCTCGACCCCACCCTCACCCCCCTCCTCCACCTGCACCTCCCCCCACACAACCACATAGACACTACAAGACAACAAATTGACGAGTCATGCGCCACGGACACCAACCTGGCATAATCACCCCCTGGAAACACACAACATAAAACGGAAAAAGAAAGGACGGAACCTAAACGCCCCCTTTCTGCCCAGACAAGTTATAAGCAACCCCAAAACAGAGGGGCCCAACTCAAGCAGACATCAGCAAGGAAAGTGCATGCACCGCACCCCTACACCTAGCCCCCACAGCTAGAACCAGAACCCCACATAAAACACCCACCACGACTAGTTCCACACCCCCGCACCACAGTACAACCCCAAACACACACACGACCAACCCACGAAACCAAGCCCCGATCACTCATCCCCTCCCCACAGGACAATAGACATCAGCGACGGTCAGACGCAATGACCCGACACTATACACGAACGGAAAAACACACAATAACCCAACCTAACACCCTGACTTCCGCACCCAACAAGAACAATTAAGACGCAACACAAAACTGCTAAGACAGATATGGTAAGTAACCGAAGATGACCAGACTCAAAACCTCCTCCATCAACACCAGGCAGGGTACCCCTCCCCCCATCCCTATTCTCTACCCCACCCCAACCCTTAGAGCTACAACAGCGACAAATGAAACGGACAACCTAATACTATGTGAACAAACGATCGCTACTGTAACTAGAGAAGAAAAGATATTAAAACGCTATATATGTAACAAACAGCATACCTATGATTTACAAACTCTGTAACTCTAACCCCACTCCCAAGTTTTTTTCTGTACCCAACCCCCGGTGAAAATTTAAAACTGCAAAATAAAGAATTTATAAAAAGAATGATTTAGGAAAACAAGTAAAGTCTTTTATATTAGGGTTACATATTCTCCATACGTCCAACAGGGCACATCTTTTGACCAATTCTCTCATTCTGCTTGCATTATTCTCCATATTTCTATTGTTAATATTCCCTCCATTGGATTGTCTATCAATTGATGGATCCATTACACAGTTGAAGTCACCCATTAGTAAAATGTCCCCTTGTTTAATCCTTTCTACTCTATTTAAAACTTTATAAACTTAATAGGAGAGTGATTGGGTGCATATACACTGGCAAGAGTATATATTGTATTAATTATCTCACATACCAGGATCAAATATCTACCTTGGGTATCGCTGTCCTGATGTAATACTTTTACTGAGATTTTATTTGCAAATGTGATGATAGTGACTCCCCTCTTTTTCTTATCTGTTAATGATGAAGTATATACATATGGATAGTGACTTGACCTAATTCTTATTACATCCACTTCCTTCCAATAAGTTTCTTGTATTGCACATATGTGAATTTGTTCCTTTCTCAGGAATTCTAAAAATATACCTCTATTTTGAGGCGAATTGATGCCACAAGCATTTATGGTAACTATTTTAATATTAAAATCTGGTTAATTATTTTCTCCTTTGAGCCTATGACAAGTCCCCCATCGACAGCAATCCCTCCCTCCCCAAATATGCACGAAACATAAAGAAAAAAACTAATTGAAGAATCCCCTAAAAGATACCCTCCCCTTTCTCCTCTGGGAGTATAAAACCTCCTCAATAGAGTCCAGTGAATGAACAGGTGGAGAGAGGCATTTGCCCATCCCATCTGTTCAGACGCTGAATCTAGTTTATTGCTATGCGGCACCATGCTAATCCATGGTCTAGTGCAAGTTGTATACATTTATAGTTCAAAATACTTTCTTAATATATCACAGCATAGGAAGAAAGATAGAGAGAAGAAAGAGAAAAAAAATAGAAATAAAGATTCTCTCTTTAATCCTACCTTATCTTTTGTCTTCCATTCTCTCCCCTTCACCAACTACACCAATATCTTAACCGCATTCCCTCACTTGATTGATATCATCCAAGATATTATACCCTCTTACATATTTTTTATGTTGTGCATTATTGATTTCATAGATTATCCTTTAAATCTATTTTCTTATCATGACAGTTTATTTTGTATGACAGTTTATTTTTTTATTTTGTGTTTCTTACTCAAAACCTTAATTTAACCTCAGTATTAACGTACCCCTTTTGTCATTGTGCAATTTATCAATCATATCATGTGTATCATTTTAATGAGTAATTATATTTTAATGCTTGTGTCTGTATGTTCTGACCCGCGTTCTTGGAGCGTATATTTTTTTCTGAGATCTTGTATAATTAGATAAGTCTGGAAACAGCTTCCTCTTCTGTTGTTCCTAGAGAGTTTGTCATCTTCCCTAGATCTTTTTTTTTTAACATATTCTGATAATCTTGTTATTTGTAGCTTAATCCTCACCTAGGGTTATCCAGACAAGCATTGAGATGCTCTGTTGTAATGCCTCCTAAAGTTATTGCATGACCGTCTACTTCCAGTTCTTCTTGGGATAATTTTGTTCGAATGTTGGTCTGTCTTACTTGATTTATCCTTCTTATTTGGCTGAGGTGAAAAAAATGATAGCTTTTTTCAGGGTTCTTAGTCTCATTTCTTTTAGATGTTATTGTAAATTAAATGAACACAAACTAAAAAGAGAAAAAAACACACCCTCTTTTCATTTATCCTTATTCCTCCTTTATGTTGTCTATTATGTTTTCCTTCCTCTTCTCTCACCTTCTTCTTTTCCTCCCAATCTCTCCTCTTCTCCCCTCTTTTCTCCCTTAACCCCTTAAGGACACATGACGTGTGTGACACGTCATGATTCCCTTTTATTCCAGAAGTCTGGTCCTTAAGGGGTTAAATATTTGATATTATAAATATATCCTAATTGTTATTTCAGTACTTATAATGAACAATTTTGTCATTGTTAAATATGTATCCATATAGCCCTGTGGCAGTCAATATACAATCTTGGGTTTATCTAAGGTTCTCTGATTCCAGATTCAGTCTTGTTTTTCCTATCTTTTCCTTCCTTTTATTCTTCTTTTTCCTTCCACCTCCCTACCTCTCTTTTTACTTCAGGGTGGGGATGTAATTATCCGCTAAAAGGGATTATCTTCTTATAGGGTTTTTTCTTTTTTCCCCTTCTCCTTTAATTATATCTTATATCTTCTTCTTCAATATAAATTAGAAGGGAAATAACCAGCTATAAAGATTTTATGTCTTTATTTCTCTCTTTTATATTTTCTTTATTATGAGTTAAATAGGTATCTCCGCAGATGTGTTTCTATCAGGTTTTCTTTCCCTCTTCCACCTTTTTCTCTCTTTCCTTTTTTTTAGCTTAACTCAATAGTTTTTGTAGTGTGTCAGCTGTACAATTTACTTCTCCCTATTGAGTTCAAACTAGTTGAATAATCACCATAAAGAAATTTACATAGAGGAATAGAAAGAAATAGCTAGGTATCTGAGGTCCTATGTGTATCCAGTACACTCTTCAATGTCCTTATTTTATTTTTTTTCCTTATTTTATTATCCGGGTGTCTGTGGTGCCTCGCTCTCCTATTGAATGCCAACCATGGAAGCAAGCACGTGAAGCGTGGTGTGCGTGCGTCACGTCATCGCTCCATCCCCAATCAGTATGCTAATGACCCAGAGACCTGATTATTATTGTTATTGGTGAGTGTTTAGTTTTCTCTTTCCATAATTGCTGATAACTGGCAGGTCATTCTCCTATCGAAGATACTGACAAAGCATTTGACTGAGTGGATTGCTTATATCTGACTGTGACAATTTGATATTTAGACCTTAGAGGAAATATGTGTTTGTACATGGACTAAATATAAGGCTTCTCATAAGACAATGAAGCTGTATTCGAAAATCTACATAAATAAAACTTCTCCATCACCAGTGTTAAAAGATTGACACTTAGCATGTGTCTTGATGTTCACATATTTCAACTTTTTTCCCAGACAGTCTGCTTACAATAAATCAAAATACAATGTAAAGGAAATGCAGCTGTAAATCTACCAAAAAGAACACTAATATAATATGATACAGTACAGCACATAAATATGTACTGTCTCCTTACAATAGTCAATAGTACTCAGTACACAAGTTAGGGATACAGCTGAGCATGTACACGAAGAATGAATAAAAAAAGTGTAATATGGTTTAACAACATACATTATTAATAATCTGAATGCACTCACAATGCGGACCTAAGTCAAGTGCTTCTCTGTGCCTCCCCTGATGTTTTGGAGGGCCAGAAAAACCCACAAAATCCGTGGTCTATAAAATACTAGGCCTCTAAAGACTCACAAGGACTCTAGGCAGATATCAACATATATATTTGTTAAAAGGGAAATAATAAAGGTTTTCCAATAAAACAATGAAATGAAATGTAATGAAACTGTAGGTCAAAACCAGAAAAACAGGATGGGTCAGTACTCGGAACCCCTTTTATGAGCAATTATGTTCACCTTTAGCATCTCTACAGAGTTATACACTGTCAGCTTCTGGAACAGGGCAGAATATAGTTTTTTTGTGGTTTGGTGAAGAGTGGAAATTTCTAAACTGTATGACTTGAAGCTGAACACACACCGTTTGTACTGTTGCATGCTTCCTGGAAAATACTCTTTATGTTGTACTACTATATATCTGCTAGTATAGATAAACAAGCAAAGAACAGTTTTTCTGTCTTTAAAAGGTTTTGTTTTGGTTAGTGTTTGGACTGGAGACCTACAATCTTGATACTCTTCAGTTGTGGACTGCCAGATTATAAGTGTGCATTATGTGGAAGTGTTTGCAGCAGATGGAGATTGAGATCAGCAAGGGACTGAAAACAATTCAGAGATTTATAGGTTTTGTAAATTATTAGCGCAGATCAGTGGCGTACACACAACCCATGGGGCCCCGGTGCGAAAACTGATCTGTGCCCCCCCCGCGCTTACTCTGCGCGGGCTGGGGCCGCAACACATGGCGGGTGGGCACCTGGTCACAGGGCTGCGACCCGTGCGACCGCGGTATGTACGCCAGTGCATGCATAAACACATACACTTAAAGGACCACTACAGACACCCAGATCAAATCAGCTCAATGAAGTGGTCTGGGTGCCAGGTCTCTCTAGTTTTAACCCTGCAGCTGAAAACATAGCAGTTTCAGAGAAACTGCTATGTTTCACTGAGGGTTAATCCATCTCTAGTGGCTGTCTCATTGACAGCCACTAGAGGATTTTCTGCGATTCTCACTGTGAAAATCACAGTGAGAAGACGCTGAACGTCCATAGGAAAGCATTGAGTAATGCTTTCCTATATGGGCGGTTTGAATGCGCGCGTGGCTCTTGCCACGCATGTGCATTCAGAGCTGAGAGGCGGATCGGGACGGAGAGATCCCCAGCGCCAAGGGAGCCCGGCGCTGGAGAAAGGTAAGTGCTTTAGACACACACACACACTCTCATGAACAGACGCACACATTTACTGACAGACACACACTCAGTGACAGACGCACACAAACATACTCAGTAACAGACACACACACTAACACTAACACACTCTAAAACTAACACACTCACTAACACAATCACTCACACTAACACAATCGCTCACTCACTAACACACACTCACTAACACACACTCACTCACTCACACTCACTCACACTCACTCACTCACACTCACTCACTAACACACACTAACACACTCACTAACACTAACACACTCACTAACACAATCACTCACACTAACACACACTAACACACTCACACTAACACACTCACACTAACACACTCACACTAACACACTCACACTAGCACACTCACACTAACACACTCACACTAACACTAACACTAACACACTCACTAACACACTCTCTCACTAACACACACACACACACACACTAACACAAACTAACACTAACACACTCACTAACACTAACACACTCACTAACACTAACACACTCACTAACACTAACACACTCACTAACACTAACACACTCACATTAACACACTCACTAACACACACACTCACTAACACTCACACACTCACTAACACACTCACTAACACACTCACTAACACTAACACACTCACATTAACACACTCACTCACACTCTCACTAACACACTCACTAACACTAACACACTCACTAACACTAACACACTCACTAACACTAACACACTCACATTAACACACTCACTAACACTCTCACTAACACACTCACTCACTACCACTCTCACTAACACACTCACTAACACTAACACACACACACTCACTAACACACACACACACTCGCTAACACTAACACACTCACTAACACTAACACACTCACTAACACTAACACACTCACTAACACACACTCACACACACACACACACGTTTTTTCTGTTTTTTTTTTAAATTTAATCCCCCCAGCCTCCTTACCTGTGGGAGAGCTGGGGGGATTCCCTGGGGTCCAGTGGTGTTGCTGGTCCTGCTGTTACCCGGCTGGCGGGCGCGCGAGGGAGCACTGTCCCCTGGGTGCTCCCTCTTCAGCTCCCTCGCGCGCCGCGTACTGATACCGGAGCCGGAAGATGACGTCATCTTCCGGCTCCGGTTTCAGTGCGGTGCGCGAGGGAGCTGAAGAGGGAGCACTCAGGGGACAGTGCTCCCTCGCGCGCCCGCCAGCCGGGTGACAGCAGGGCCAGCCTCGGGGGGCCCGGAGGTGGCCGGCTCCTGGGCCCCCCAGCAGAAGAGGCTGGCCCTGTGGGTACATACCGGGTCACAGGGGCGGCCGGGCCCCCTGGTGGGTCCGTGCCCGGTCGCAGCCGCGACCCCTGCGACCCTGGTATGTACGCCACTGGCGCAGATTCAACAATGGGTTTTTGTCTGTCATTTCACATATGACTATTGCTGCTTTCAAGCACTTGAAATCGCTTTTTGCTACTGTTTCAGTTCTACTACACCCTGTTATTTCCAAATCATTTATATTAGAAGTCAATGCCTTTGACACAGGAATAGGAGCGGTCCTTTTCCAAAGGGAGGTTCATTGATGCTCCTCTACATCCTTAGTCTTCAGCTAAATGAAATTATGACATTGGGAACATGGAATTGTTGGTTATTATTTTAGCACTAAAGCAGTGGAGTCATTTATTAGAGAGCTCAATAGACCCCTTAATGATTATCACTGACCACAAGAATGTAGCATTCATGAATGAGGCCAAACGATTATCATTCAGACAAGCTAGGTGGTCTTTGTTACTTTCACATTTCAATTATGTTATGACATACAGACCAGGTACTCAAAACATGAAAGCCAATGCTTAGTCTAGACAATTTAGTAGGAGTTGCATTCTTTTATTGACTCTAGGTATTCCTGTGGTTTCTTACAATACTTGGTGCATTAGAAACTTTCCAGTTCATGGGTTCCTGCCTCTGCTGTACACACTACTCATCTTATGTGTTTCTTCCATGTCAGGTTTCCCGATTCTGCTCACCCAGTGGGTGGTTTTGAGGGAAGGGGTACTGTCACAGCGCCTGTTTGTCACAGTCATGTGATGCACATCCCCATGTAGTCCATAAACTCTGACTGCTTCCGACACCAGCTGCTGCTCACCAGAGTCCTTTTGTGGCTACACCTTCCCAGGCCTTATTTGTGACGTAACAAACAAGCAATGATGCATATGCACGTTCTGGTCTCATATTGGCAATTGGCAATCACTGCCCACTTAAAGCTATTTAAGCCCATTTTAGCTCTTGTACTGACCTGTGGTGGTTTCCATTTTGATGTTATCCATGCATTTGTCTTGTAGTATTCATGCTTGCGGTCGGTCAAATGTGACTTCCACAAAACTTTTGAACCCCTGCTCTTATCTGGGTTATTTTTGGATATGTTGTTCTCCCAGATCAGGGCTATCCAGGGATGTAATTTGTGGGGATACGTGGTGTTTTGTGGTGTTTTCTGTGTTTTGGGTAAAAATTAGTGTTTTCTGCCTGTAGTAATTGAGTTAGTCCATTGTGTTTGTTAATTGTATCACAGGCAGAGGGGAGGGTTTGTATACAGTAACTGGGAGTGTTCAAACATAAAACTCTGTTTTGTATTGGTTTGTGAGTTTCATGTCCTGTGCCCCTTAAGGTCCACGTGGGCGGTAACCTTGTGGGGAAAAACTGTATATAAATGAAAACTGTTCATTAAACCTTCAGTTCTACTTGACCCTCAACTCGCAGCCTTGACTTGTGTTTGGGGGGGCAGCTAAATTCACGACAGGGATGCTATGCTCTTCAAGTATGAAGAGCATAGCATCCCTGTCGTGAATTTAGCTGCCCCCCCAAACACCCTTGAATAATCACTAAGCTATTGTAAGAGCTTGTTCCTGTTCCTGCTTTACTCTTTGGAGAAAAAGAGGTTCACCCACTGGAACCTGAAGCTTTGTCGTAGGTCCAGGTTGGGTAGGAGACGGCAAGACCCCAACCAAGCTGTGGCGGTTCGTGGAGGTCTGCGGTGCTTATGGCTTCTGCTGCGGTGCTGATGGTCCTTGGTGAGTGCTAGGAGCATCCTTTCTATGGTTCAACCCTCAGCTAGCCTAGGGCAACCGTAACAGGTGGGTGATTCCAAAATACGTATTATCGAGCCTTAGAATGACCGGACTTAACGTATTAAAACAGCAAGAAACAAGGTCAGGGTAAGCCAAGGTCAGGAATACAGAAATACACAGAGTATATACAAAGCCAGGTCAGGATAGCAGAAAATCACAAGTCAAATACGAAGCCGTCAGGATACCAGGAATCACAAGTCAAATACACAAGTCCAAATCCAAAATCGAGGTCAGGATACCAGAAATCACAAGTCAAATACGAGCCGAGGTCAATAACGGGAATACAACAAGAGAGACTTAAATATAGCACTAATGTGTATACACATTACAGAAACATAGATTGTGACCGCAGATAAGAACTATTTGACCCATCTGGTCTGCCCAATAATAATAATAATAATAATAATAAGAAACCATGATAGGGCAATGATTAAGGGCTAGAACAGGCCTTAAATAGATTCAGAAGTATTTCCATTGGTCCACGTCATCTCTGCGTGCCTAAACAGCATGGGGTCGCCTAGACAATGCAGTCCCTTTAAGGGCATGACATCATGGGAATAATTTTATTTAAGGAGCTACAGTTGGTCCCGCGAACCAGCAGAGGGAGCCATTCGCAGGACCGGAAGGTGAGTATACTATTCTGGCTGCGTGGCCATGTGGAGCGTTTGGGCCACTCAGCCTGAGGACTGAGGAGAGGAGGTACAGGTAAGTTTGAGATTTTTTTTTGCTCATATCTCAGTTTTTGAGCATGAATCAAATTAACTCTTAGTCAACATAACATGGTGCTCAGTTGTCTGGTATGTCCTGAAGAGGGCATTGGACAAGGTTTGATCAATATTGAGAAGGACCAGGCAGCATAAAGAACAGCTTGACAGAACTGAATTTGTTCAAAGCTTTCATGAACATTCAAAATAAAAGAAATAATGACCTTGTTCCTCAAGCTTTGGCCAAGCTACCTGATTGCATACAAATGTTACCCTAATCTGAAGGACCTTCTGGGATCAACCAAACCAGTTTTGAACAATTTATCAAATGTTGAATATAACAGCACATGAAGATTAAACATCTCTACAGTAACACCGTTACTACCAGAGCCACTGTCAGCACTGGAGGGTACTACCTTTGCTCATCTTCTTAGATGCAGAAAGGGCGGGTGGGATGCTAGGGCAAAGGGGACAAATTTATATACTGACCATGCAGGAAATCAAGTTAATCTCTGCACAATTGGTTGCCTGGAGTTTCGAATTAAGATGTCAAAAAAACATCGACTGTATAGTTGTACATTTGAGAATATACAGTCAGGTCCATAAATATTGGGACATCGACACAATTTTAATCTTTTTGGCTCTATACACCAACACAATGGATTTGAAATGAAACCAACAAGATGTGCTTTAACTGATTTTCAGCTTTATTTCGAGGGTATTTACATCCAAATCAGGTGAACGGTGTAGGAATTACAACAGTTTGTATATGTGCCTCCCACTTTTCAAGGGACCAAAAGTAATGGGACAGATTAAGAGTCATAAATCAAACTTTCACTTTTTAATACATGGTTGCAAATCATTTGCAGTCAATTACAGACTGAAGTCTGGAATGCATAGACATCACGAGACGCTGGGTTTCATCCCTGGTGATGCTCTGCCAGGCCTCTACTGCAACTGTCTTCAGTTCCTGCTTGTTCTTGGGGCATTTTCCCTTCAGTTTTGTCTTCATCAAGTGAAATGCATGCTCAATCGGATTCAGGTCAGGTGATTGACTTGGCCATTGCATAACATTCCACTTCTTTCCCTTAAAAAACTATTTGGTTGCTTTTGCAATATGCTTTGGGTCATTGTCCATCTGCACTGTGAAGCGCCGTCCAATGAGTTCAGAAGCATTTGACTGAATATGAGCAGATAATATTTCCTGAAACACTTCAGAATTCATCCTGTTGCTTTTGTCAGCAGTCACATCATCAATAAATACAAGAGAACCAGTTCCATTGGCAGCCATACATGCCCATGCCATGACACTACCACCACCATGCTTCACTGATGAGGTGGTATGCTTTGGATCATGATCAGTTCATTCTCCATACTCTTCTCTTCCCATCACTCTGGTACAAGTTGATCTTGGTCTCATCTGTCCATAGGATGTTGTTCTAGAACTGTGAAGGCTTTTTTAGATGTTGTTTGGCAAACTCTAATCTGGCCTTCCTGTTTTTGAGGCTCGCCAATGGTTTACATCTTGTGGTGAACCCTCTGTATTCACTCTGGTGAAGTATTCTCTTGATTGTTGACTTTGACACACAGACACCTACCTCCTGGAGAGTGCTCTTGATCTGGCCAACTGTTGTGAAGAGTGTTTTCTTCCCCAGGGAAAGAATTCTTCGGTCATCCACCACAGTTGTTTTCCGTGGTCTTCCGGGTCTTTTGGTGTTGATGAGCTCACCAGTGCATTCTTTCTTTTTAAGGATGTTCCAAACAGTTGATTTGGCCACACCTAATGTTTTTGCTATCTCTCTGAAGGGTTTGTTTTGTTTTTTCAGCCTAATGATGTGAAAAAAGAAAGAGAAGGAAACCGCGCCCTTAGTGTAGATACGTAAAAATATACAAGTATACATAAACAATGGTAATATCAAGTAGTCTTCTTATACAATTGACCTCAAAGAAAACATAAAACATAGAAACAATAATAGTGTGGTATATCAGGTATAGTGGGTGGATAAATAGTGGTAAGTGATCCACACTCACATGGCCCAGAGCTAACTCAGAGCTCAGCTGTTAATACGCCTGGACGGAACAATCCCCGTCTACGGATATGTGGCTTTCTTTCACGATCTCAGATGGGCGATATATGAAACAATAAGAGAACTCCAAATAGTGCAGAGTGTATATATAAATGAATTGTGTGAATAGGTAATAAGATATCGTACTCACATTTGCTAGAGCAGAACTTGCTCTAGTCTTAAGGGCGTAGGTGGTATAATCCCCACCAAGGAACAGGTTGGTGATCAATTGACCTCAAGAAAACATAAAACATAAAAACAGTAATAGTGTAGTATGTTAAATATAGTGGGTGGATAATTGGTAATAAGTAATCCACACTCACATGGCCCAGAGCTAACTTAGAGCTCAGCTGTTAATACGCCTGGACGGAACAATCCCCGCCTAAGGATATATAGTTGTCCTCACAGTCTCAGATGGGCAATATATGGAAAGATAAAATAACTCCAAATAGTACAATATGTATGGATAAAAAACGTGAATAATTAATAAAGTATTATACTCACATTTGCTAGAGCAGAACTTGCTCTAGTCTTAATAGCTTGGGTGGTATGGTCCCCACCAAGGAACAGGTTGGTAGCCAGGAATAAAAAATGATAAAAAATCCCAGTATAATAAAAAGGATAATTTATTGACAAAAATATATATTAAAAATAAGTAAAAATTAAGTATATAGTCTTTAGTAGTCCACTTAACGCGTTTCACCTGTAAAAAGGCTTCCTCAGAAGTGTGGATAATGTCCTGGTACCAATCGTTTATATAGGAGTCCTTATAGTGATGATTGCTTCCTGCTTTGTGCAATTGATGCTTCCTGTAACCACTGATGAACCGCACGCGTCATACCGGAAGTGACGCGGCGCAATGTGTTCGTGGTGATATCCGTGTTCCATATATGGAACACATACAAAACTATGATAGTGATGCTGTGTTCCAATCAGTTGGAAAAGGTCCATTGGAAAAAAAGATAAATCTTATTGCAGGATTTTGCTCGTTAAATCTTGTGGAACGCAAATGTTGCCGGAACTGTTCCGGTTTGTATTCTTGTTGGGAGGGGCGATCTTCAGGGTAATAATCTCGATAGAGAAAAAAAATTAAAATGCAGCTTATTGATAAAATACCAAATAGTCAATACACATATATATATATATATATATAGGAATATATGTATAGACAAGGAAAGAGTCTATTAACCCATAAAAGGTACAACACTGTATATACAGGGAAATAAACCCAAGTGGGTGATGTAATAAATAAAAGTGTATACTGGAAGTGTACACTCAGATTAGAAACAACAGAGGAACTAAGCAATGTATGAAAAATAAATGATATACAAAAAAACGACAAATATAGAATCTAAGTAAAATGACAGATAAAAAAGTCGATATGTCAAAAAAAGATGGCTTTACAGGTCTATAAGCCATATTGACAATTGGAACGTAGATAAAACATGATACAATAAAATGACATTATCAAAAAAACAAGAATAAATTGCATAGAAAACATAAAAAAGCATGCAGCGCTTAAAGTTACAAATAAGAGGATGGGGAGACTGATATAAGGAATGGAATAGATAGATTAAAAAAAATATTAAAATTAAAAAAATTAATAAAAAATTAAATTAATTAAAAAGTAAAAAAGGTTATAAAAAATTATATAAATCGAATTCTATATTTAATCCATTCGGATGGAGGGTGTCTATATTGAAAACCCACTCCATCTCTTTTTGTCCTATTTTTCGAATCAAGTCTCCACCTCTCCAGTGATTTGTCACTGTGGCTATTCCCATGAATGTAAGATGTTTTGGATCATTATTGTGTATACAAAAGTGGGATGACACTGAGTGATTAGCGTAGTTCTTTTCAATGTTTCTGCAGTGTTCCGCTATACGAGTTTTTAGTGCTCTTATTGTGCGTCCAATGTACTGGAGTCCGCAGGGACATTCTAATAGATAAATGACATTCTTGCTTTCGCAGGTAATAGTTTCCTTTATTGTATAAATTTTACCCGTATTATTAGATTTAAATGTGGTTCTTTTTTTATCTGTAGTCTTGGTTTTTTTACAAGCTGCACAGCTGTTACATCTGTAAAAGCCTTTACCTAAGGATAAAAAATTTTCTTTGATAAGATTAGGTTTGGCGTCCCTAGTAAAATTTTTTGTAAGGTGCATTTTCAAATTTGGTGCGCCTCTAAAAATTATTTTTGGTCTTTCTGGGATTATATCTTTTAAGATTGGGTCTTCTTTTAGAAGGTGCCAGTGTTTATTCATAATCTTCTTCAGATGTCTATTTTTGTCGTTATAGTCTAATATTATAGGAAGTGTAAAATCTGTTTTTTGGGATTGTTGTGCTCTTTCTTTATGAATGAGGTCTTTTTGACTGATTTCAAGGTTTTGTGATATGGTAGATTCTATTAATTGTTCATTGTATCCTTTATTAATCAGACTATTTTTTACTTTATTAGCTTGCTCGATAAAGGTGGTGTTGTCAGAGCAATTCCTTCTTAGTCTTGTGATCTGGCTTTTCGGGATGCTGTCAAGCCAGATTTTGTTATGGCAGCTTTTTGTATCTATGTAGTTATTCACGTGTACATTCTTAAAATGCGTTTTTGTGTTGACAATATTATCCCTTATATAAATATTAAGATCTAAATATGTGATTTCGCTATTGCTTATTTCGGACGTTAGAACTATACCTTCCTGGTTGGAGTTTAAAAACCTTATAAAATCTTGTGCTTCTAAAATGGAACCTTTCCAGATAAAAATGAGGTCATCGATGTATCTAGAATAGGACACCAGGTTCTCTGCCCAGCTATGATCATTCCAAATGTATCTTTCTTCCCATTCGGCCATATACAAGTTGGCATAGCTGGGCGCGAACCTGGTGCCCATAGCTGTACCTCTGTTTTGTAAATAAAAGGAGTCCTGAAACCAGAAATAATTGTTATTGAGAATTAGTTCGATGCCTTCAATTAAAAAATCAATCTGATCCTGTAGCATGGAGTTGTCTTTTTCTAACATTTTTTTGACTGCTGTACACCCTTTATTATGCTGGATGATGGTGTACAATGATTGTACATCGCAGGTGATAAGCAGATAATCATTTTGCCAGCTGATTTTTTCTAATTTTTTTAAAAGATCTCTAGTGTCTTTGAGGTATGATTTAGTTTTAGTTACATAGGGTTGAAGTAGGATGTCTATATATTCTGACAAATTAGAAAGAGCAGACCCAATACCCGAGACAATTGGTCGCCCTGGAGGTTTGGAGAGATTTTTGTGTATTTTAGGGAGGAAGTATATTACTGGAATTTTTGGATGGGCAATATTAATATATTGTAATTCCTTTTCATTTAGAATACCGGCTTTTAATCCTTTGTCTAAATACAGTTCAAGTTTTGATTCTAGTAATGGGGTTGTTGGGGAGTTTTGTATAGGTAGTATGGTCATTCAGTTGTTTGTAAGCTTCTTCCTCATACTGTTCTTTGGACAAAATGACAAGGCCGCCGCCTTTGTCAGCGGGTTTAATGACAATCGAGTTGTCATTATATAAATCTTTTAGGGTTTGTCTCTCTTTTTTATTTAGATTAGCTTTGTCTTTATATTTATTATTATTCTCTAAAGTTCTAATGTCTTTTCCCACTTTCTTTTCAAAGATGTCTAGGGCGCTGGATTTGCAGTGAGCCGGATAGAATTTTGATTTATTTTTTAAGTTGCTATTAATGTATTGGTCAGTTAGGGTATTTTGATGGTTGTTGGTGGTCTGCTTTTTATTGATAGAAAAGAATCTTTTTAAGGTGGCATTTCTAACGAATTTGCCAATATCGATAAAGGTCAAAAAGGAATTGTATGGTTTGGTTGGTGCAAATTTGAGGCCTTTCTTTAAGACATCAGTTTCAGTTTTATTTAAAATTTTATTAGATAAATTAAAAATGCCTGTAGGGGAATTGTTGGATTGGTTATCTAAAATCTTTCTATCCTTCCTTTCTTGATGTCTTCTGCCGGATCTGCATCCTCTAAATCTCTTTTGCGACTTTTTATCTGGGTAATATTTAGATGGTTCATGTGTCGCTCTCTGTTTGAGGGGATCTCTAAAAAAGAGGTCTCATCAAAGGGTTCGCAAAATGATAGGGCAATGATGATGGATGGCTTAGTGACAGCTCTTTGGATCTCATATTGACATTTGACAGCAACAGATTCCAAATGCAAATGGCACGCTTGAAATGAACTCTGGACCTTTTATCTGCTCCTTGTAAATGGGATAATGAGGGAATAACACACACCTGGCCATGGAACAGCTGAGCAGCCAATTGTCCCATTACTTTTGGTCCCTTGAAAAGTGGGAGGCACATATACAAACTGTTGTAATTCCTACACGGTTCACCCGATTTGGATGTAAATACCCTCAAATTAAAGCTGAAAGTCTGCAGTTAAAGCACATCTTGTTCATTTCCTTTCAAATCCATTGTGGTGGTGTATAGAGCCAAAAAGATTAGAATTGTGTCGATGTCCCAATATTTATGGACCTGACTGTATGTCCCGTTGAACTACCCTTCTACTTTCCACATGTATGCTAATCAAATGTATTACAAATATATAATGATGAGGTATCAAGTAATGTAAGATTATTGATTGTACCTAATCTCAACATTGTTTAATACTTTACTAAATGTTGTATCCTACCATTCCTTATGCATGAATAAAAATAGTCAAATTAAGGGGGTTGGGGCCTGGGCATCATGGCAGCTGGCTACACATCAAGTGAGCTCCTAGCTTGACTCACCTATTTTGCTTAATTTTCGCACAGCCATCTTGCTACAAATGAATGAACCTGTTACTTACCTCAACCTGGTGCCCTAAGAGATACCTCTAACACTTTGGGGAACCTAACTGTTGTTACTCCTCGCAAAGACTCCACTGCGGCCAAACTCTGCTGCTGGTGAAATGGCCGATCGCACACTCTGCGCAACGCTGCAAATAGTGAAGACTGCTACTTAAGCCTGCCCCGTCCTCTGGACCAGTGGGGGATATCCTGGTCGTCACTGGGGCACAAGTACCTTCAGACTATGAACTATGGGCAGACACGAGACCTGCGAGGCAAGCTTTAAATGGACACTGAACTGGAGATACTGCAACCATGACCAGACCTCATTACCCAGGAGTGGCATAACTCGTTCAAAGACAGATTTGATGCAATCTGTCAGAGATTCTGGTGCCGATTTAGCGTGACCAATCCCGGGAGCCTCCACCTCCTGCTGATCTGACACCCCACACTGACAGCCTGGATGTCTCTCCTCCACCCAGGCTGAGGACCTACTTAGAGCATAGCGAACCAGTTTAGTAGTCCTTCTCTGAACTCTCTCTAAAGTATCAATATCCTTCTGGAGATACGGTCTCCAGTACTGCGTACAATACTCCAAGTGAGGTCTCACCAGTGTTCTGTACAGTGGCATGGGCACTTCCCTCTTTCTACTGCTAATACCTCTCCCTATACAACCAAGCATTCTGCTAGCATTTCCTGTTGCTCTGTTACATTGTCTGCCTACCTTTAAGTCATCAGAAATAATCACCCCTAAATCCCTTTCCTCAGATGTTGAGATTAGGACTCTATCAAATATTCTGTACTCTGCCCTTGGGTTTTTATGTTCAAGATACATTATTTTGCACTTATCCACATTAAATGCCAGTTGCCACAACTCTGACCATTTTTCTAGTCTACCTAAATCAGACTCATGGGCCCACGATCACGATGATGGGATCAATGGACTTAAAGCGGCATTGTCATGGCTGCATCCAGGTTTTATTTACCCCCCTCCTGACTCTAATATATCTAATAGCCCCCTCTGGTCACCCCCAAATGCCCCTTAGTCCCCCATATTACCTATATTTAATGTTTATTTTCTGCCCGGACCTAGGTCCTGGGTGCCGCCATCTTTGTGTGGGTAGATGAAGTCCCTGTGGGACACGTCATCTGCCCACACTAGATAGCGCTGTGAAATTCCCGCGCATGCCCAGTTCAGCATTCGGACGGGAATTTCGAACATTCATTCGTCAGAAAGACGAATGAATAGAAATTTCAAACAAACAAACACAGACCGAATGTCAGTATTAGTTTGTTTGTTTGTTTATTACAAGGAGGGAGCTGCCAGCTCATAGCTCCCTCCTTGTAATATGTAAAAATAGTAGCGTAAAAATAGGAGCTGTGCTCCTTGCCACTTCCTAACCCCCCACATGTCCTCCCTCACTCTATGGGGGTCAATATGACCCCCATTACAGCATGATGGAGATTAAAATCTCCCGAATTCCTCTTCTCGCTATGTGCCTGCTCACTGTTGTGATACCCCCTTCTATTAACTAGCCCCTCATCAATTAAAAAAGCCCGCCCCACCTATATATTAACTAGCTGAGGGGACATAGTGTCCCCCCCGAGACCCCACCCATGCCCTGCGGGTGGGGACCCTAAATGACAATGGCAGGGGACCTATTGTCCTCTGCTCTGGGCCCCCACCTATAAGCCCTACATGAAAATAGGGGGGACCTATTGTCCCCCC
Organism: Pelobates fuscus; assembly: GCF_036172605.1. Lineage (NCBI taxonomy): Eukaryota > Metazoa > Chordata > Amphibia > Anura > Pelobatidae > Pelobates > Pelobates fuscus. Next base: position 239,611,437 of record NC_086318.1, read on the forward strand.
CAGTCCCTCACCCATGAGCAGCGGGTGGGGGCCCTAAATGGCCATGGGCGTCAGCCCTACATGAAAATGGGGGGGACCTATGGTCCCCCCCCTGGCCCACACCCATGGGCAGTGGGTGCGGGCCCTAATGACATAAATTCTCAAGATGAAAATATAATTTTGCCTCTTTATAAATCGCTGGTAAGACCACACCTTGAATATGCTGTGCAATTTTGGGCACCTGTTCTAAAGAAGGATATCATGGCACTAGAAAAAGTGCAGAGACGAGCTACAAAATTGATAAAAGGAATGGAGCATTTTAGTTATGAAGAAAGGTTAAAAAATGTAAATCTCTTCAGTTTGGAAAAACGGCGCCTAAGAGGGGATATGATAACATTATACAAATATATTCAGGGCCAGTACAAACCATTAACTGGAAATCTATTCATAAACAGGGCTATACATAGGACACGAGGTCACACATTTAGGCTTGAAGAAAGGAGATTTCATCTAAGGCAAAGAAAAATGAAAGTTTTTTTTACAGTAAGAGTAATAAGGATATGGAATTCATTGCCGGAAGAGGTGGTTTTGTCAGAGTCTATACAGATGTTTAAATTGCAATTGGATAAATACTTGCAAAAACATACCATACAGGGATACACTTTCTAATTAGTGGGCTAATAGCTGCTTGATCCAAGGAGACATCTGACTGCTATTTTGGGGTCAAGAAGGAATTTTTTCCTAGTTTGTTGCAAAATTGGAAGCGCTTCAGACTGGGTTTTTTGCCTTCTTTTGGATCAACAGCAAAAGCATATGTGAGGAAGGCTGAACTTGATGGACGCAAGTCTCTTTTCAGCTATGTAACTATGTAACTATGAGGTGGGGGCATAGGTCCTCCTCCTGGCCCCCATGGGTAGGGGCCCTACATGAAAATAGGGGGGGACCTATTATCCTGCCCCCCACCCATGAGCGGCGGGTGGGGGCTCTACATTCGGCCCATCTAGTCTGCCCAATTTTTTTTTATACGTTCATGAGTCCCTGGCCTTATCTTATAGTTAGGATAGCCTTATGCATATCCCAAGCATGCTTAAACTCCTCTACTGTGTTAACCTCTACCATTTCAGCTGGAAGGCTATTTCATGCATCCATTACCCTCTCAGTAAAGTAATACTTCCTGATATTATTTTTAAACCTTTGTCCCTCTAATTTAAGACGATGTCCTCTTGTTGTGGTAGTTTTTCTTCTTTTAAATATAGTCTCTTCCTTTACTGTGTTGATTCCCTTTATGTATTTATGTATCTCCCCTGTCTCGTCTTTCCTCCAAGCTATACATGTTAAGTTCCTTTAACCTTTCCTTGTAAGTTTTATTCTGCAATTCATGAACCAGTTTAGTAGTCCTTCTCTGAACTCTCTCTAAAGTATCAATATCCTTCTGGAGATACGGTCTCCAGTACTGCGTACAATACTCCAAGTGAGGTCTCACCAGTGTTCTGTACAGTGGCATGAGCACTTCCCTCTTTCTACTGCTAATACCTCTCCCTATACAACCATGCATTCTGCTAGCATTTCCTGTTGCTCTGTTACATTGTCTGCCTACCTTTAAGTCATCAGAAATAATCACCCCTAAATCCCCTTTTATGTTCAAGATACATTATTTTGCACTTATCCACATTAAATGTCAGTTGCCACAACTCTGACCATTTTTCTAGTCTACCTAAATCATTTGCCATTTGGCTTATCCCTTCTGGAATATCAACCCTGTTACATAGCTTAGTATCATAAGCAAAAAGACATACCTTACCATCAGGACATTCTGCAATATCACTAATAAAAACATTAAAGAGAATGGGATCAAGTACAGATCTCTGAGGTACCCCACTGGTGACAAGCCCATGCTTTGAATATACTCCATTGACTACAACCCTCTGTTGCCTGTCACTCAGCCACTGCCTTACCCATTCAACAATATTGGAATCCAAACTTAAAGATTGCAGTTTATTGGTAAGCCTTCGATGTGCAACAGTGTCAAAAGCCTTACTGAAATCTAGGTAAGCAATGTCTACCGCACCACCCTGATCTATTATTTTAGTTACCCAATCAAAAAAATCAATAAGATTAGTTTGGCATGATCTCCCTGAAGTAAGCCCATGTTGTCTCTGATCTTGAAATCCATGTGTTTTTAGATGTTCAACAATCCTTTAACAAGTCAGATGGGTAAAAAACAGTCTTTCCAGAAGCTTTGAGGAAAAAATGAGCAGGGATATGGGACGATAGTTGGAAGGGGAGGACGGGTCAAGAGATGGATTTTTTAAGATGGGTACTACAGTAGCATGTTTAAGGGCATCAAAGACAACACCAGCAGAGAGAGAGCAGTTGAAGATGTGTGTTCAGGAAGGCACAAGACAAGAGGAGAGAGATCTGATAAGGTGAGACGGGACAGGATCAAGCGGGCAAGTGGTGGGGAAAGAGGAAAGGAGAAGCGCAACCACCTCTTGTTCAGTAGCCTGGGATAACGTCTGAAGGGTAGGAAAGGTATGATCCAGGTGTGGTTGAGAAATAGAGGGGCAAGGTGTTGAGAATTCTTTCCTTAGCTGTTCAATCTTGTCGGTAAAGTAGCATGCAAAGCTATAGGCTGTCAGGTTAGTTTGGGGATGGCAACAGCAGGGCAAAGAAGGGAGTCAAAGGTATTCAAAAGATGCCTGGGATTGCGGGAGCATGAGCTAATGAGGGAGGTGAAGTATGACTGTTTGGCAAGGGCTATGCTGTGTTAACGCAACATGAATTTGTAGTGAAGGAAGTCCGACTAGATGCATGACTTCCTCCAGCAGCATTCAGCAGAACGGGAGCATCTCTGCAGGTAGCGTGTTGATTTAGTGTGGGTTGGAGGAGTGAGTCCGGTTTTAATCCATAAAGGGCATAAATCACCTAACATTCCTAAATTGTTTGGAATAACGTGCTTTAAAACATCAGGTATGATGTTGTATCGATCAGGTAGTGTAAGGGCTACGCCCGCTTCACAGTGACAGACCAAACTCCCCGTTTAACGCACCGCAAACAGTCCATTTGCACAACCGCAAACTCCCCATTTGCACAAGGTTGGATACCAAGCTAGCCATGTCCCGTTCCTTGTCCTCACTGATGTCATTGAAGGTCTCTTCCTCCACCCAGCCATGTACAACTCCAAGGGTCCCCGAAAGGTGACAACAAGCCCCCTGTATTTTTTTTTTAAATGTACACTACTGTTACACCAGATATGAGTTGCACTGGTGTGACACTGTGCCCTGGCAGGCCCTGAAACGCACACGTGTGAAGGAAACTGACTGCTATTATTTCACAGTCAAATTTCTAGTTTTTTTTTAATGTACACTACTGTTACACCAGATATGAGTTGCACTGGTGTGACACCAGTTGCACCGGCGTTGGTTTCCAGTTAGATATAGGGCTCAATTTAAAATTCTGGTGCTTGCTTACAAGTCACTACATCATGCTGCTCCAACCTACCTATCCTCCCTAATACACAAGTGTAACGGACCGCTTACAAGAGGATAAAACCCAGTTTAGGCGATATCCCCCTTTCCAGATGCACAGGCAGCTACTGCAAGCACCATTCTCCCGACTGGAAACACATGAACACTGGAATAGCTGAACAAGAAAAGCATACGAACAGCTTACACTCCTGGCAGTCAGCATACACTCCAATTCCCCCCAAAAACGAGACGACACATCGGTTTGAGGGTCAAGCAGAATCTCAGGTCTGGAACACCCAGCCTGTTTTTATTACAGTTGTGCACATACAGGACACACCCAGGGGGAGGCATAAAACAACCAATCAAGTAATAGTACAACCCACACATCCCCTCCCCTCAGATAAGCAATTAACATAATTACTACATACAGTAAAAATACAGTTTCCACACATACTCTGTAGCTTTAAAACCATACATCACATTCACATAAAAATACATATCCACAATCAATCCATTCAGGGGAACAACATATTAAAAAATGGCATGAATCAGACCAGGGGTTCAAAAGTTAGTAAAAGTATATTTTGTTCCCCCTGGCTGGCAGTATTTTAATCTGGTCACACAGTAAAAGTAAAACCATCCCCACAATGCATCCTGGTTTCCTCCCTTCTGCCCTGGAGATAATTGGAGAAGTAATCCAATTATCTCCCAGGTCAAAGACAGAACTCCATTACACATGTGGGGACCTAAATACAGGATTATGTTTTAAAATATATAAAGTTACTTTTATTACACCAAACACAGACATGTTACATATCCCCAGATAGCTCAGGTCTGGGTGCACATTATTAGGTGAATGGCACCCAGACCACACGAATACTGTTTTTAAAGGGCCCAATCTCCCAGGGACCATAATCACATGGCAAGAGGCTGGCAAGCAGTCCTCCACTTGGTTCTTTTAAAGGGGTATACACATACATTAACAGTGGTTATACATACAGGACAACATATAGTGGCTGTATTTGCCACAACAAGTATGTCCCGTCAAGGCCCCTACACTCTGCCAAAGAACTACGTATATTCTCTGTCCGTACTCCCACCTCTAATGCTCGCCTCTAAGATTTCTCCAGAGCTGCACCTCTTCTGTGGAACTCTCTTCCCTTCTCTGTAAGACTTTCACCCAGTCTCCATTCATTCCAAAAATCATTGAAAAAAATTAAACTGTTAGCAGGTTTTTATCCCCCACCAGCCCTGCAACTGTCAAAAATTACCTACTAAGCCCTCATTGAATACTTTTCTTGCGACCTACTTCGTATCCCTACTTTTACCCTTTGTGTCACTACCCCACTCCCTCTAGAATGTAAGCTCATTGAGCAGGGCCTGACACCTCTCTGTTCCTGTACGTCCAGTTGTCTGGTTACAATTACATGTCTGTTAGTCCACCCATTGTAGAGCGCTATGGAATCTGATGGTACTATATAAATCATACAATAAATATAATAATAATAATAACGAGCGATGAAAAGGTCGTGCACAGCAGTGAATTTAGTAACACTACAAACAGAGTGTGCATTCCAGAGGGCAGAATTGAAGTAAGATTTAAAGGAAGAGTGACATGGGTATGAGATTATTGTGATTCCTGGAGTTAGCACATGGTGGGTTCGCGTAGGTGGGAACGGGATTTGGAGAGACACTATCAGCTGGTGGTGGTATGAATTTGGTATGGTTTGAAGGAAGCATCTAATCTCTGCCTTAACAATAGCTTGAGTTGGGGATGGCTGTGGGTGGCCAGGGACCCTTATCTTAGGTTGAACTTGTGTTAAAAAATGGTTTAACACTGAATGAAGGGACAGCACCAGAGGACTCCAGGCACTATAACCAATTCAATGAGATTAAATGATTATAGTTGCATACTGAGTTGCTTTAATACCACACTGGATTTGAAAACAAACTCATATCACTGTCAGTCAGTGCTTTAAGAATTTCTGAAGTGCTAAGCTAAAGAAATTGAAAATATATATTACAAAAGTGCTGTAATTTGAATGGGCATTCTTAGTCAGTAGAAACACATTGTACTAATGGAATGAGTGATATTATAACCTTGGATTTATAAGACTTTCCACACAATTCAGCATCTCTCCCACTTAACTTGCAGATTTATTGTCATTCAACCATTTGTCCTTTTAAATTGTTTGGGTTGAAAAGCATCTCTTGTTTGGCAAATCAATTACAAACATTTCACTTAAATGCTCAGCAGGCTACCACCTAGTTATAAGGAGGATAAAAAGAAATTTCAATTTTGTATCTGTTTATATGTTTTAAAGGACTCTCAAAGAAACCTGCCAAACAAAAAGAGACAATACTCAAATGAATCCAATTAAGATAAGCCTATTGTGTCACTTTGGAGTTGCCACAGCTACTGGAACCCAGAGCTTTTACTTTTTCAATGGAAATTATTGTTTACCAATCCTAAATGTGTGAAGCAACTACAGTGGAAACAAAACACTGGAAAATGTAGCTCACATTTTTACTACCTGTCACATTCTTGAAATTTAACAAATTCTTTCAAGATCAGTATGAATTATGCAAACTTTGTTTTGGTGTACAATTTAAATAAAATGTATATACCTTGCATAAATATATGTTAGGTAAGTTGTTTTTCTTTACAACAAGCATGCCCAGAGGTATATTTACCTAAAGGTGAATTGGTCAACAGGCAGATTGATCAGCTCAGAAAACATTGTGAGGCGGACACTATAGGCACCCAGTGCACTTCAACTCATTGGAATGGTCTTGGTCCTTAACCCTGCAATGTAAAACATTGCATTTTCTGAGAAACTGCAATGTTTTTATTGCAGGGTTAGGACTGCCTCTAGTGGCTGTCTGAAAGGCACTATCTGTATTTTTATGGAGTTTAACTCTATGACATGATGCAAGACATCCTCACGTTCTGCATGAGGATGTCCACCATATTCCAAATCCCCACAAGAAAGCATTAATTCAATGCTTTCCTATAGGGAAGGCCTAATGCGCTCGCCGTGCCCCTTTGAACTGATGTATGAGGAGAAGGAGATGGAGCCAGCGTCAAGAGATCTCGGCGTTGGAAGGAGGAAAGTAAAAAGGGGTTTAAGCCTTTACTCACCTGGTGGGGGGGGGGGGGGAGGGGGGACGGGTACAGGGGGGGACCAGACCTATAGGTAATTGCAGAGGGACACTATAGCACAATTTTGTATTCATAATACTATAGTGTTTCTTTAAAATCAGTGAGATACTAAACTGAAAAATCCAACCCTTTACCACATAATGATGTTATAGAATATCAGTGAATGGATGAGACACAACTCAGTCATTGTACTTAGAATTATTCATTAAAACAGACATGATCATATTCATAGACTTAGAATAAATTGAAATGTATAGACAATTTAGGTTTCTTTTTAAAATGCCCCAAAAGCATACATGTTTTATAATTCCAAAAAACAAACACTAGTCCTGCGCATCCAGTATAGGTGTGCACACCAGGTGCTACCACAATTTATTTAAGGACAAAGTTAATCGGCAAACGTTTCGAGCAGCAGCTCTTTCTCAATGCTAATATATACACTGTTGGGACTTCAGTGTGGAGTATCTGCAGCACAGGTCTAATTTTTACTTTGTTTATATTTTGAATTTTGTAGGCATTTTTTTGCCTCTACCTCACCATATATATAGTGTTTTATAATTCCAGTTAACCATAAAAGGAATCATCATATTATTATTATTTTCTGATAACTAGCTCATTCAAATATTCCACACCGAGCACCAAACTTCAGATCAGTGTAGATGTCCAAAAGAATCATAAGCACTATGGCATGTGCCTAGTGGTGAACAACCTCTTTCTAAATAACTGTATAACAGCATGCCTAGAGCAGAATGGTTCTTACTGAATGTTCTTCACTGATGTTATACATATCATATGTATTCTCCAAAATTCAAAGTAAATTTCAGATTTTACCTGAAATACCTATTACTAATTATAGTAACATAATCATCTATATTTTAACATTGTTAGATATATTTTAACATTGTTATTTGTTAATAATTTCTTATATTATAATTATACCTTTTATCTGAACTACCTATTTTTTATGTATGGAACAATATATATTAGTTTGCTCCGAGAGACTACATCTAATTGGTTGATCATGTTTAATCTTTACAGCTTGGTTTATAACTGAAAAACTGGAAGGGGAAGCTTCCAACTAAACAAGTATATATTAATTGGAGTGCTACTGAAATAATAAAAACATTTTCATGATCAGTATATATCTGTTCATATATACATGGAAAACTTTTAAAACGTAAATAATAATGATTATCTCATATTGAGATTTGGTCATATTTCATTGCCATATAAATCCTGAAACCTAAATAATTCAGTTCATAGCTAGTCCTTCAGACAACAGTAGGGGATTGGCTAAATCTTTGTTCAGACTTTAAGCCTAATGATATCACAAGAGCAATAAATTATGAGGGAGTCTCAAGTTGGACATATACTTAACACATGTCTTGCACACACGTCTAGCATTTATCACACTTTGCTGACAATGCCCAAAGAAGGCCAAAACAATTGTCCTGGGTTGCTGTATCTCTTGTGCAGAGAGAACTTATCAACATTTTGGTTCTAAACTGCCCTTATGAGGGGATCAGTTTGATATGCAATGGAATAGGTTCACTCGACACGGCATTTATGGAAGGGAAACCTATTGAGTTTATCTAAACTTTTATCTGCTATCAGTGTTCTCATATACTCTGTTTTTTAGCTTTAGTGTATCTATAAAGTTAATTTTAGTAATGACAGGAGGCAAATATGTGTCATAACTCTCTTTACTAAACTCATAAAGCAGAACAAATCATACACAATACATAAACCAATCAAAAATGAGTAGGAGTTGGAGTGTCATGATGTAGGACACTGAGAGGGCGGAGCTACTGAGAAACCCGCGGGTGCAGATCGAACCCTCGAGCTCTGGAAGAGCCTGTATCAGAGGCACTAACAAATAGTCTGCTATTCCAAGATACTATGCCAATTTTCTCAGTGCGGTAGTGCTGTAAAGAGAATGGGGGTGGCCTTCTGTGAAGACGCAGCGGTGTCGGTCCATTAGGGCATAGTAACCTCCGTGGGGAGAGGGTGTCCGACCGCAGAGATGCAGAGATCCATACTGAGAGTGGGTAACAGTGAGTACAAGCTGATAAGGGGCATACTGAACACTGATAAGAAGCAAGTGAGCAAGACAAGGAGAAAGGAAAGGAAGGGTGCTAAATCTAAGTAAAGTGTGATACTATTCAAAAGTAAGATAAAGGAAAACATCTTCATTTTTACTTTAGACTTACTACACTTCATTGCTTTATTGATATTGGTCTCAGGGCTGAGGACAAGATAGGGGGGAAAGCAGTGGAGAGAAAGGGAGAGGAAAGATAAAGGGAAAGCAGAAAGAGACGCAAGGTAAAAGGAATATTTTTCTAAGAGAAAGAGAGACATAAAGAAAAAGTAAAGGATGTAAAGTAAAGAAAGAGAGGGGAGACCTTGTACATTGAATGTGAAGCACGCTCAGATAACCAGCAACAGTGTTCTGAGTTACAGAGAAACACGTAGAAAATATGGCTTCGAAAAAAGAAACAAGAGAATCAAAAACAAATGCAAAAATAAAGAGAGTAGAATTAGATCAGAAATGAACTTCTATGTTCTCCCCACAAATCTCAAAGAAAACAAATAATGATGAAGAATCTCATGAAGATTCACTAATCTCCGCTGGAGGAACCCTGGAGATAATGAGAAGAACCTCTCTAAGTACCTCAATGCTAGAAACACAATATATTATCCAAGCCCAATTACAATATTGGTTGGATAATCATAATGAACAAAAAAAAAATTATTGAAATCTCAATATGCAATATACAACATATACAACACCACTACACTCAATATACAACACCACTACACTCAGTGCCTGAGCCTGTGTTCAAAGCACCAATACACTTGGTGCCTGAGCCTGTCTCCATAACACAATTACATTCTGAAAGTGCTGAAAATTAATTATGAAGAGCAACATACTGTGCAATATGCCTTTTATCCACAACTCTAAGTCTACCAGATCCTACTGTAATCCATCTGCCATTCCTACTACGTCTCTGCGGCAGTGGCGTTGCAGCAGTTCCAGCCTGAGTTTGTTTACCAGATAATTTACAAATCTCAGACTTCAAAAATACAATCTCCTGCCGTAATATAGAGAACTGTCTACAGATTAAACAGCATCCACATCTCCAAAAAGTGGAACGTGAAACAAATGCATAACAACTATTACACTGAACTAAGTCTGCCATTTTAATGAGGTGAATAATTTAAATCAAACAAATCTTAACTTTTTTTTGTCCTCCTTTATACCTCAGATTACCTCCAGTTTATCTCCAATCACACTTTGAAGCAGCATTTAGAAGCAGCAACCAAGCTATAGTAGCCAAGCTAATGACCACAACCCTGATATAACTCCTAAAAGCACCACCCACTAGGAATGTTTAACACCTGGGTAGGCCTATGCTTATTTGCAAACAATAGCTAATTAACCAACAATCAAGAGCAAGCACCTAGCTGATCAAATGCCTTACCAGTTGCCAACAGGAAATCAAACCTTGTGCCATCAGTAACCTTTTCCTATAGATGAATCTTACCAATTACCAACAGGAAATCAAACCTTGTGCAATCAGTAACCATTTCCTATAGATTAATCTTACCAATTACCAACAGGAAATCAAACATTGTGCAATCAGTAATCCTTTCCTATAGATGAATCTTACCTGTAACAGTAAAAAAGAAAACTCTTAGCAAAATCTTAGACAGTTGAAGATTCTGTAAAACTCTCCAGAATATTTCCAATCACACACTTAGAAGCATCACTTAGATGTAGCAACCAAGCTATATTAGCCAAGCCAATGACCACTACACTTATATAACTCCTAAAATCACCACCCACTAGGAATGTTTAACACCTGGGTAGGCCTATGCTTATTTGTAAACAATAACTAAATAACCAACAATCAATAGAAAACACATAGCTAATCAAATGCTTTACCAATTACCAACAGCAAATCAAACCTTGTGCAATCAGTAACCTTTTCTGTAACACCAATGGTAAAACTAGAGCATGTAGTATAAATATCAATATAGGACTGAGTTCATGAGGGGGTACACCCTCGAATAAGGTATCAGATTCTGTTTTGGTAAGAACCTGTAAGATAAACAAAGCCTAAATAGCCATGTTGGACATAGGTAGGAGATGGGCTCGCCCTCCAATAAGGGAATCAGTATCCAGCACTGTAGTAAACTGTAAAGTAAGCAGTAAACTGACTGGAAACAGAATAAATATACATACTGGGCTGTGCATATGAGAAGGGTTCACCCTATAGAAGCGTAATTTGTAACAAATCAGCATCGGGAAGAGTTAGGAGAGGGGCTCACCCTCTAATTGGGAAATTAGTATTGATATCAGCCACGGGCTGTGTTTGTGAAAGGGCCGCACCGTCTAATAATGTAAGTAGTCTCCATATCAGCGTCAAGCTGAATTTATGAGAGGGCCTCACCCTCTAATAATGTAATTGGAATCCGAACCAGTATCCGGCTGATTTAATGGGAGAGGCTCACCCTCTAATAATGTAGTTAGTATCAATACCAGTGTTGCGTTTAGCTTCGAGAGGGGCTCCTCCTCTAATAGAGAAATAGTAACGATATCAGTAGTGGTATAGAGTGTACGAAAAGGCAGCACCCTTAATGTAATAAACAACCCTATCAGCATTCGGCTGAGTTTAGGAGAGGGCCGCACCCTCTACTAATGTAATTAGTATCCATATCGGCAGCAAACTGAGTATATGAGAGGGCCGCATCCCCAATAATGTATTTAGTATCTGTGGTCCTCAAGAGCCGGGGAAGGCGGAGGAGGCCAGAGACAGGAGGCCTCTCGACTCCCGAGCAGGAGGAAATACCGAAAGACACAAAACAAAAAAAGCAATAGAAAAAACTAGAAACAGTGAAATAAAGGCATATACGAAAGAGGAAAGTATACGACAGGAAGTAAAAAAAACAAGATAAGCCAATAGGAAGGAAAAGATAAGTATACCAGACTACATAAAACAAGGTATTAAACTATAGAAAAAACTATAAGAGGGGAACTAAAAACAGTGCAGGGGTGGCACGCTAAGGCCTAAGGAGTAGCACACAGGCTGAATGATTAGGCGCTAACCTGACAGGGAGGAGAATAATCCTCCTGGGAAGAAAAATGTAGAAAAATCAGATCCAAATGAGTGAAAAAAAGGTAAAACTTAAAATAAAGCAGGGACAAGACTAAAAGGTACTGCTAGCCCAAACAACTAACAGAGATGGAATCCTAACCATGCCTGGCGGAATCCTAACCATGCCTGGGGGCCAGCACTCACCTCACGTGGTGTGTGTTTTGGACATCAAGCAGAAAGGTGGTTTGAATGCCTGTCCCTGCCATCATCACCTCACAAATAGACCTGTACAGTATCATGGTACCAGTAAGATACTCCAGACCCAGGGAGACGCACTTGCCGCGGGGAAGGACCCCCAGCTGGGACAGGGGCAGTGGTACCCACGCTCTTCCCCTCTGCTCCAGGCGCACATGGGCTGCGGAAAATGCCGGCTCGGTAGGGAAGATAGGTACTGGCCGTCGGGATCTCGCGCAATAACGCAAGGTCCAAGTAGGCCGCAAGTAAACACGTTGGACCACCGGAGATAAGCTTTGCGGTCCCGGTGCTTGGGAGGGCAGGGGAGGCAGCTAGGATGGAGCCTCCTGAGACTCCCGAGTGGCTAAAACTCCTAACGGGGGAACAGCTATGTGGAGAAGAAAATGCAAAAGGGTAATAAGCGCTCTCTTCTCAAGGGTGAGCTGCAGTTCACCAACAAGGTGTTCCCTCTACCTTGTGATAAATGGACAGATAAAATAGAAAGGTGAACAGCGCTAAAGATCAGAAATTGTACATACATTTAGTAGAAATACTGGCCAGCGGAGTAACTTAAAAAAAAGGAGAAACAAAAATACAAATAATGGTACAGTATGTATGAACGATATAATTCCACAAGAACAAAGGTGTTATATTCACACTCACACTTTGAGGAGCTATATCAGCTCGGTGTTAAGAGCTTGGACGGAATAATCCCCGTCTATGAATTTCTTGAGGTTCCAGATCGTTGGTGAGTTTATAGGTGTAAGCATTCGTTATATGAAAAACAAGAGTAAAATACGCCACATGGTATAGTACGTAAATATAAAATATTGTAGTAAGAGTAGATGATCCTACTTACATATACTAGAGCAACGACCTGCTCTAGTTTGGAGAATTTCAGGTGGAATAATCCCCACCTCGGGATATAGTGGACCCAGGTATAGCAGCAAAGCACTATTAAATAGGAAGGAGGACAAGAAAAATGACTGGATGGTTTAAAAATTATATATACTTTAATACAATAAGTAAAAAGTGAATAATACACTATAAAACCAGTCCTGTATAAAAGTCCAAAATTCTTCCTCACTTGACGCGTTTCGCCGAAGCTTTCTCAAAAATGAGAAAGCTTCGGCGAAACACGTCAAGTGAGGAAGAACAGATAGCAGAAAATGGCATGGGGAAACAGAGTAAATAAAGGCACGAACAATCCACCTAATATAATCATCAAGCAACCAAAAATAGACTAATTAAATTAAAGTAATATAAAGTAAAATGACATTCCACAGCACCCACAAGAGCATGAAGCAGTGGTACTCTGACCTGTACTGATGTGGAGCAGCAAATAAAGAGGAAGTTATGTGTGGGGAGGGGAGTATTATTGTACCTGACTTTTTTCTGATTGCTTGTTCTCTGTGTTAATGTGCTGCAGTGGATTGGTTGTTCTCTGTGTTAATGTGCTGCAGTGGAGTTCTGTTAAAGAGAGACTTAAGGAAATATGAAGCCTCCTGTCATGTTATAAAATTGAATTGGACATTTCACCATTTATACAGTGTCAGGATTACTGTTTGATCCAGCATGTAGAACTGTATAGCACGGATGACAAATAAGTAACGTATTACCGGTCCTTAGAATGGCCGGATTTAACGTACATAGAATAGTCAAAAATACTAGCCGAGGTCAGGGAACACAGAAAGGGACCAAAATGATCTAGTGATCGCGGCAGCGGACTTATTGATGCCCGGGTGTCCAGCAGTTATATTGTCATGGAAGACTTTCATGATATTAACCCTTTCACATAGGGGAACGAACAGTTTATCACATGGTTTACCACTGGGTGCCTGAGGCTGGGCCTCCAGTATGGTGCCAAGCAAAGGGGAAGACAATGAGAGGACAATAGTAGCAATAATACACTCTGGTGGAATAATAGGAGATGTCACCTGTTCCGGAGCTGAATCATTATCAAATTGCCTGGACAAGGCACCAGCCTTGGTATTTTTAGAACCAGGTCTATAAGTATAGAAAAGGATAGAGAAAATGGAGTAGAGAGTCCACTCACACAAAGTAGGTGGAACACCTAATCCATTTAATAGTACCTCCTAAAGTAGAGTATCACATATATAGGGTAAACAACCTTTAATAGAAAAAATGCTAAAAGTCAAATGAAAATAAATACACCCCCCTCAAAAAAAAAGGTGTATATACTGTGATAAAGTTAGCACCAACACCTTTAAAAACCTGGGTAGACTAGTCCTGTAATACCACAAAATACAAAAAGTAAAGTGAGTGGATACTAAGAACCTCTAAAGAGAGGTCAAAACCACACTCACTAAGTAAACTTGGTAAATAAGTGGCAGCCCGGACTAGTATAATCCCCCTATAAGGGAAGTACCGCTAGTGGGATGGAAGGTATCTAGTAGTGGTTATGGTGCCGAAAGTTAAACAAGGCAAAAGCTATAAGCGACAATATAGGCACCCCTACGTGTCTAAATATATAAAAAATATCACCCCATCCAGGAAAGAACAACTTCCCAATAGACCCAATAAACGAGGAAAGGAGGGGAGGCACCCTAAGACTCCCTAAGCTAACTAGCTAGCCTCAAGTAAACGGCAAAAACTCACTGCTGCTTCATGGCAGCCTACCAAAGTCCCTAGAGAACTATAAGGAGTGTATCAGCGCATCCCAAGTGCTATGGGGGCCAAGGTGAGGTAAAAATAAAAAATAGAAAAATCAATTTAGAGAAATAGCATCGGCTAATACAGCTCGACGCGCGTTTTGGCGTTTTAGATACGCCTTTGTCAAAAGCTACCTGATGTGTGGATCGGGCGCCGTATATAAAGGAGTAATCGTCAGACCCCCGGGGGTGAGCTCCAATCATAACCTATTCTCACGAATGAGTGACAGCTTACCTCCCCTACACTCCGGACCAATCAGGGGAGGTGGGCATGATGACCACATTGACGTCATGCCTAAGGGGGGGGGGGGAGGAGACTTGACGGGAACGGCTGAAAAAGTATAACTTGAAATGATTCAAAAGTTCCCACCCATCAAGATGAAAGCCTGTACAGTGCACTGCTACACATTCCACAGTGCTCGATACATATGATAGTGACATAGAACAAAGATACAAAGTCATTAGTCCAAATGGCATAAAGTGACTATTAAGAGTAGAAAAGTTAACTGTTCAAAGTCACTACCTTAATAGTATGAAAGCCTTTCAATAAATAACTGCTAGCTGGATCATGGTGGAAAGTCAAAAGGGCATGGCTCAACTGTTCAGTCCCCTCTGCAAAGGTACTTTGATGAACACTGACATAACTGCTACAGTATTAAATGTCTGCAATAAGGGTATGTGGTCAGTGCGTCAAAGAGAATACACATAGTGGGGAATCCGAACCAAGCAATGTACAGCCCATCAAAAATATGGATTGGTGTGAAATGAGAAGTTTTTATAGATGGAACTATGTTTATTAGAAATTAAATAAAGATCATATGAGATCCCACCTCCTCAGAAGTGGGTACCTCCAGAGAAGTGCAAGTTCAGGCAAGAGTGATAGAAAAAAAGGGGGGAACTAAAATAAAGGTTCACCCTTAGTAGAGGAAGGGGAGAAAAGGGTTCATCAGAAATTACGGAAACCCAAATTTTGGGTCCCATGATTCACACATCGGTATGAAAGGTTGTTAAATTACCATAAAGTGTATACAAAAATGATCACAAAAATAAGTAATAAACAAATTCACTAAAATAGTGAGGCCATAAAAGAACTGAGTAGAATATATATGAAATTCATACA
This sequence comes from Pelobates fuscus, assembly GCF_036172605.1. NCBI lineage: Eukaryota > Metazoa > Chordata > Amphibia > Anura > Pelobatidae > Pelobates > Pelobates fuscus. The sequence goes on from NC_086318.1 coordinate 239,627,171, forward strand.
AAGATAAATGGGATAGCTGAAAATAGTACAGATGGAACTTTATTCAATCAAATAAATGGAGAGAAGGAGAAGCCTTCATTAAGCCCTCTTGGATTAAGGGTATTCAGTTTATAGATCCATCTACATTCTCTTTGACGTAGGATTTTATCGAAATCCCCACGTCTCTGTTCACGCTTTACAAGCTCTAGGGCACAAAAGCGTATGTCTTTGCAAGACCCACCATGCCGCTACTTTAGATGTCTTGAAATAGGAGTATCAAGTCGATTCTTGGTGATCTAACATGTTCTTTGATACGTTCCTTGAAAGGTCGAAAGGTTTTACCCACGAACATTAATTTACAGCTGCAGGTAAGTAAATAAACTACCCCCGCTGAATTGCAATTAAAGAAATGAGTGATCTGGAAGGATTGTTTGCCTTCACTGTCACTCACCTCTTTTGAATCCCTGAGGATATATTTGCAGGCTACACATCTTCCGCAACCGAAGGACCCTACAGGAATTTTGCGTCCGAGCCATATAGTACTGGAAGGTTGTTTAAGGGTGAAATGGCTAGGTACAAGAATATCCCGAAGGTTTTTGCCCCTCCGGGCAGTGATGGTAACTTGTGGGCCCAAAACCTCTTTAACCCCTTAAGGACCAGACTTCTGGAATAAAAGGGAATCATGACATGTCACACATGTCATGTGTCCTTAAGGGGTTAAGATGGGTGTCCTTAAGAAGGATAGGCCAGAACTTCTGCATAGAGTTTTTGACCTCATCTCAACCAGTATCAAAAGTCCCAATCATCCTGATAGTTTTATTGGCACTCTTAGTTGGTACAGGAGAGTCTGACAGGAGGTCTGCCCTATCAGTTGTCAATGCTCTATGGTAGGCTCTTTTGAGGCATTTGTTAGGGTAACCCTTCTCTTTGAATTGTTGTCTCAAGACATTGGCTTTAGTTTGAAAATCCACCAAATCTGTACTGTTACGTCGTAATCTGAGGTACTGTCCAGTAGGGATGCCTTGTTTGAGAGGGCTTGGATGAAAATTATTCCATTTGAGAAGTGAATTAGATGCAGAGGGTTTCCTAAAAAGGGTAGTATCAAGGAAACCATCCTCAGAGATTGAAATTGTAAGATCTAGGAAGTTCAGAGAAGAACCTCCAAACTCAGCTGTGAACCTAATGTTGTCCTCATTTATATTCAGGAGAGACACAAAATTATCAAACTCGTTACTGGTACCCTGCCAAATTAAAATTACATCGTCAATTTATCTGTACCAAAAAATAATCTTGGACAGAAAAGGTGACAAATTGATGGATGTCTTAATTTGCTCTTCCCACCACCCCAGATGGAGGTTGGCATAAGAGGGTGCACATGCAGTACCCATTGCTGTACCTCGTATCTGATGGTAGTACTTGTTATGAAACAAGAAATAATTGTGGGACAGGATACATTTCAGTAACTTGAGAGTGAATGTGGTATGTGCTTGTTGTTCCAGGCCCCTTTTTTCAAGAAAGTATTTGACATGTTCAATGCCTCTCTGGTGTGGAATAGAGGAATATAAGGCCTCAACATCGAGACTGCATAGATTGACAGTAGGTTCAAAATGAAGGTTCGAGAGAAGAGTGCCTGCTTAGTGTCTCTGATATAGGAGGGTAGAAGTTCAACAAACGGTCTGAGGATCTAATCGATATAAAGTCTACCATTTTGTGTTAAATTGTCAACCCCAGACACTATTGGTCGGCCTGGTGGATCCTCAAGGTTTTTTTGGACCTTCGGCAAGCAGTAGAAGGTTGCTATCCTCGGATGACGATTCAGAATAAGGTAATATTCCTCATCAGAGAGCAACCCTCCACTGCGGCCTTCGTCCAGAATTTAATCATCAGGTAGCTCTTGACAAAGGCGTATCTAAAACGCCGAAACGCGCATCGAGCTGTATTAGCCGATGCTATTTCTCTAAATTGATTTTTCTATTTTTTATTTTTACCTCACTCGGGCCCCCATAGCGCTTGGGATGCGCTGATACACTCCTTATAGTTCTCTAGGGACTTTGGTAGGCTGCCATGAAGCAGCAGTGAGTTTTTGCCGTTTACGTGAGGCTAGCTAGTTAGCTTAGGGCGTCTTAGGGTGCCTCCCCTCCTTTGCTCGTTTATTGGGTCTATTGGGAAGTTGTTTTTTCCTGGATGGGGTGATATTTTTTATATATTTAGACACGTAGGGGTGCCTATATTGTCGCTTATAGCTTTTGCCTTGTTTAACTTTCGGCACCATAACCACTACTAGATACCTTCCATCCCACTAGCGGTACTTCCCTTATAGGGGGATTATACTAGTCCGGGCTGCCACTTATTTACCAAGTTTACTTAGTGAGTGTGTTTTTGACCTCTCTTTAGAGGTTCTTAGTATCCACTCATTTTACTTTTTGTATTTTGTGGTATTACAGGACTAGTCTACCCAGGTTTTTAAAGGTGCTGGTGCTCACTTTATCACGGTATATACACCTTTTTTTTGGGGGGGGGGGGGGGTGTATTTATTTTCATTTGACTTTTAGCATTTTTTCTAATAAAGGTTGTTTACCCTTTATATGTGATACTCTACTTTAGGAGGTACTATTAAATGGATTAGGTGTTCCACCTACTTTGTGTGAGTGGACTCTCTCCTCCATTTTCTCTATCCTTTTCTATGCAACTTTGGGGGTCAAGCCCCGTTTACTTCCTGTAACCTTTTTTGGGGCCGTGGCAGTAGTTTTTCTACCCCATAACCCCTCCTCTTTCTCTTAGGTCTATAAGTAATGAGGAAGTTAAAACGTGAAAGGAACAGTGACCATCTAGCCTGTCTGGAAGACAAACGTTTGGCATCCCCTATATATGCCAAGTTTTTGTGGTCGGTTATGATCAACAGGGGGTCCTCGGAACCCTCCAAAAGATGTCGCCACTCCTTGAGGGCAAGAATAATGGCCAACAGTTCTCTATTGTCAATATCGTAGTTGCGCTCAGCAGGAGACATCTTTCTGGAGAAGTAGCCACAAGGATGCAATGGTGTTCCCTGGCTTTCTCTGTGAGAGAGAACAGCCCCTACCCCTTTCTTGGATGCATCAACCTCCAATATATAAGGTTTACTGGTGTCGGGATGTTTTAGTATGTCCGCAGAGGCAAATCTTTGTTTAAGAGTCTCAAAAACATTCACAGCCTGTTTGGACCATACCGTGCTACTAACCCCTTTGCGAGTCATATTAGTGATGGGGGCTATTACAGAAGAAAATCCCTTGATGAATCTTCTGTAATAGTTGGCAAAACCAATAAACCTTTGAATGGCTTTTAAACCAGAGGGTAATGGCCAGTGTAGCACAGCCTCTAGTTTTTTAGGATCCATTTGAAATCCCAATGCAGAGATGTTGTAACCCAAAAAGTGGACTTCAGGCTGGTCAAATATGCACTTTTCTATTTTACAATAAAGTTTATTTTTCAACAACGTCTGCAGAACCTGTTTCACATGGGAGTGGTGAGTTTGAAGATCAGGGGAATACACCAAAATATCGTCCAAATAAACCAAGAAAAATGAGTAAATGAATTCCCTGAGTACATCATTTATAAAGTCTTGGAATACGGCCGGGGCGTTGCATAGCCCAAATGGCATTACCAGATATTCATAGTGTCTACTACGGGTATTAAATGTCGTCTTCCACTCATGATTCTCTTTTATTCTAACCAAATTGTAAGCGCTCCTAAGGTCAAGCTTAGGAAATACTTTAGCTCCCTGAAGTCTATCGAACAATTCGGAAATGAGTGGGATAGGGTATGCATTTTTTACAGTGATTTTATTAAGTGCCCTGTAGTCTGTGCAAGGGCGTAACTCACCACCCTTTTTCTCAACAAAAAAGAATCCTGCACCAGCTGGTGAGGATGACTTTCTTATGTGCCCTTTGCTCTAGGATTATTTGATGTATTCCTCCATTATTTTACTCTCCTGGGGAGATAAGGCATAAACTGCCCCTCCTTTCTCCTATACTGTTTTTCGGCCTCCGACAGTCTAGTGACCCCCAACTGCATAGGTTCGGGTTCGGACTGTACAGGGAGATTAGACAAAACAGGTTTAGAGAATTGAGGTGCTAGGGACATAGTCGTGCGTCTGGTCTTGCTTCTGGTGACTTCTCTGAGTCTTAACCTATTATCAGTATGCATGACAAATGTAATAAATGTAATAAAGACTCTTAGGTAAATCTTTAGCGGCTATCTCATCCAGTATAGTCTCTGAGAGACCCTTTTTGAATGCTGAGATTAACCCATTGTTAGTCCAGTCTACCTCGGAATCTACGGTACGGAATTCAATAGCATAATCCGAGATAGACCGGTTACCTTGTCTGATGTGCATTAGGGCAGTGGAGGCGTCATCCTCTCTACCCAATGGCTCAAACGTGAGCTTGAATTCGGCAAGGAATTCCTGGTAATTATGAGCTATGCTCCGATTACTCTCCCACAACGGATTAGCCCAGGCAAGGGCCTTGCCCTTTAATTGATTCATTAGATAAGCAATTTTTGCTCTGTCCGTGGGGAACGACTCTGGTGAGTCCTCAAAATGGTACTCCTGATTAAGAAAACCCCTGCATTCCTGGATATTGCCATCAAACTGTAGGGATGGCGATAAGGAGATGCTAGGAGTCCTATTAACAGTGGGTGGAGGTACACAGGGTAGAGGTGCTATAGGAGGAGACGCTGCAGGCTGCAGATGCGCCATTCTAGCGAGAAGCGTACTGAAAGCCTGAGAATTGATCCATGCGGTGATCATTCTCCTCTAATTTCCTCTCGGCCGCAGCTATGTGCAGACACAGTTCTACAGGATCTATGGCCATGTCGCAATGTCAGGATTATTGTTTGATCCAGCATGTAGAACTGTATAGCACGGATGACAAATAAGTAACGTATTACCGGTCCTTAGAATGGCCGGATTTAACGTACATAGAATAGTCAAAAATACTAGCCGAGGTCAGGGAACACAGAAAGGGATGCAGCGATGAGGAAAGCCAGGAGTCAGGATACCAGAATATAGAGAAGTCAATAAACAAAGCCAAAGTAAAAAAACAGGTAGAAAACTAATAACAGGAACGCGCTCTCGGACAACCACAAGGGAAACCGGCCTTTGAACCCAAAGTTAGTTACCAGGTTTCATTTGCATAATTGCTGCTCAGCATTAACCCTTCTGTGGATTAGGTTGCTGCTCGGCACAACTTTTCCTGTGTGGACAGTAAATGTCATTAACCACATTTCTATAAGCGGATGCATACGTGACATACAGTCTCTTAATTTTATGCCACTGATTTTGTTTTTTGTTTTTTACATTTGTCTTTATTAAGGTGATAAGTTTGATAGGTCTTGTGTGTTCATGCTCTAATTGAAGTGGATAGATGGTTTTATCACTTAATGATAGGTCTTTCTTATGTAATATTAATATATTCTGAACACAACTTTAAAATTTTTCAGTGTCAGATAAATATAGTCCATCTTTAGCAAGTAATATTGTCTAAACGGTGTTAAGCATTAATGTTTACCTGGATAGATGGAATGCTTCAGTTTTTTTCCTTCTGTATCTAACATCATCGTTGTGCTGATATGTTAGCACAGTTTTAAGCATATATTAATGGATTGTTATTTTTCTATTTTGAAATGTGCTACTGATTTGCAAGTAACCTTGGAAAAAGTTGTCTTTTTATTTAATGGTTATACTTGAGCACATATGGACCATAATAACTATATACATTTGCATTGTATTCTACGGCTGTGCCAAAACAGTCAGTCATACATTGTTAAAAAAAAAAAAAAAACAACATAAAAAGAAAAACAAATAGCTTTCCTATAGTAAGCTGTTGAGTTGTGCAAAAATCTCAGATGTGACCATTCAGCTTTAAACTTAATGACTCAGTAATAGCCTTTACCCTTTAAAACTATGATAAGTATTTTGTTAGGCAACATAATCCTCACTCTGATGTTATGTAAAATATATCTTTCATCAATCCACTTTAGTCATGAGAGGGTTGGCCCTTTTAAATAGGCCAAACTTGTTTGTAAAGTTTGTGTATGGAAGATTTTAACAGGCAACTTATTTTCATCTACAGGGAAGTTATTTGTCTATTTTGACATTGTTATAATGGGTGCTGAAAAATGCATTCATACGTAAAATAACAAAACACAATGCTGTCAGTTTACAGGACTAATAATCTCCATGTGGTTTGAAGTTACTTGAAGTTGGTTGATGTTTATTTGAAGTGTTATTCTTATTTTATTTGGTCATTTAAAATAAGAAGTCAAGAAAAGACTAGGGCTAGAGAGTCACAGCAGTCTGCAGCAGCTACAAAACATTTGTAGAGACCTTGGCACAAAAGTAAAATTTTTGACACTTTGGCAACATAACAAAAGAAACAATCTTCTGATCTTACTGATATGATATATTTCTCAACTGATCTTCTCCTTCACCCCATGCTGGTCTCAACCAGTAACACAGAAAACCTTCATATACAGAACACGTAACAAAAAGTGGAAATGGGTGAAGGAAAATAAAAGCAAGTACCCAAAGATACATAATGAAAAGAAATTGTATGTTATATATGTCAGTTATTCAAGTAAAGTTATATGTATTTAAATGAATAAAGGTATTTTTTTGAATATAGAAATATGAAATCAACATTAAAATATCATGTTTGTTTACAAGAGCTAAAAAACATGCGTTGCTCATTTATCTGTTATTTTTGTGAAATTGTGAACTTCCAGATTTAAGGAATTTAAGACATAATATGCAAGTAATTTCATTTGTTCCTTCATAAACCTAAACTTTTAAACTTAATGTTATCTGCTAATTAAATGAAACGGCCATTATGTGTTCTTTGTGAAACACTCAGTTTATCTATTTAAATACAGAGTCATTAAAGCATTCTAACAACCACTGTAGCAAAGGAGTAAATTTGCTCTGCTCTGGATTTTGCACAAAGCCTAAAATGGACAGATATTCCTGTCTAGCATGTTTTACTATTTACTGAGAAAATGTCCATTGCTAATGAGAAATTTCACCTAGGTTAAGTGAATTACTAGATTGTGTATAAAGACTAAAAAAGACAAATAATAATGCAAAATGTTTTTATTTAAACCTTAGAAACAATGCACATATCTACTCAGTATGTATGACTAATTTGTTTTTAAGGGTTAATATTCCAGCATACATTAATACTCCTTTTTGCTAGAGTATTGTAGACAGGAATCTTGGCTTTTTTTTTTTTTTTTTTTTTTACAGACTGCTTTGTGTCATGTTGGACATTTCTCATCTGGCATTTTATTATTTTAGACATAAAGCTAGTTACTAACCTGGAAGGCATAGGAACAAAAGACTTCCCTTTAAATTCTGTTCTTTGGGTGTGAGCATGAAAAAGTGTTTACGTGGTGTGACATGCAATCTGGCCCAGGCTTGGAACATTGCATCAGCAATGGCCTCCAATTGCAATCTGTCCTTGGTATCCTGCAAAATCTATCTATTTATCATTCATTATTATCAAAAGCTGTCATTTATTTCTCTACAAAACAAATAATTGTGGCTGATGACCTTGTACAGCATATATGTTAAGAATATCCATTTTTTAATTGTACGTGGAATTGTTTACACAATATAGTATAGTAGACCCTTCACTACAATATACAAACTAGACAATTAAAATATATTGTGTAATGCAGCATTAACCCCTTAAGGACCAACTTCTGGAATAAAAGGGAATCATGACATGTCACACATGTCATGTGTCCTTAAGGGGTTAATTAACTTTTTGACTGTGTATGTTGCAGGATTGCTTGCTTGCTCTGTTTACATGCAACATCCTGTCAAAACAATATATAGATGATTGCACTGCTCTTACAGGTATATTTAAAGGGACACTTAAGCACTACTGATTTTTGTAAGAGATATGGCACTATATAAATAATAAAATAATTATAATAATATGGTGCAAAGAGCCATTGCTTATTTAAAGTGTAGAGTTAAATGTAGATGAAAATACTATCCCTAATGGGATAGGTGGCGTGCTACAGAGACCTACCAATAGTGGGTAACCCAGCAAAATACACAAGTAATAACTATTGCTCTAATATGCAGAGGCACACATAGGCGTGCGCCCTAAAGCACAAACACACATGCCACGTGTATATATGTATAAATACACTCTTGCATACATACATACACAGACCGGCACTCATATAAATATCAATATAAACAAATATTTAGCTACACAGGCAAAGTAGCATTTTTCCATCCCCAACCTTATTCCTGGTGGAAAGGGGGCATAGGGGCTCCAGAAGGGGATCAGGAGCTGTGGTGGTGGGCAGGGGCTGTAGAGGGGGACACACACAGGAGCTGTAGAGGGACACACACAGGGGCTGTAGAGGGACACACACACACAGGGGCTGTAGAGGGGGGCACAGGGGATGTAGAAGGGGGACACAGGGGATCATAGGCGTGCGCACGGAGTGTGCCGGGTGTGCATGGGTACACCCTAATCCCTGCAGCCTGCACTATGTGCCTCCCTCTGTGGCCTGGTGAGGGAGATCTTCCTCACCGACCCAGAGGCAGGGAGGGAGGCAGGAGAGGACCCGGGGAGCTTTAGCCAGCAGCTCCGCCGGGTTCCTCTCGCGAGGTCGGAGCTTTGCCGTGGCAACGCTCCGATCTCGCGAGAGTGTACTCTAGCCACTTGTGGGGCTAGAGTTCACTCACCACTGGACCACCAGGGATGGCAGCAGCACGGTTCCCCCTCCCTACATAAGGTAAGAAGGGAGGGGGATATTAACTAAACGGCCCCCACACAATACACACAAACAGCACACACACACTAACAGCACCCACACACATACATCACCCTTACACACACAGCACACACACACACATACTATCAGCACCCTCACACTAACAGCACCCACACACTTACAGCACCCACACACATTAAGCACCCTTACACACACAGCACCCTTACACATACACTAACAGCACCCTCACACATACACACACACTGCAAACACTAACAGAACCCTCACTCACACACAGCACCCTTAAACACACACACACACACTAACAGCACCCTCACACACACACACCACCCTCACAAACACACACACAGCACCCTCACACTCACAGCACCCTTACACATACACACACACACACTAACAACACCTCACACACACAGAGTGCCCTCACACACACAGCACCCTTACACGCACGCACACACATACACACACACACTAACAGCAGCCTCACACACACACAGCACCCTTACACACACACACAGCACCCTCACAAACACACACAGCATCCTCACAAACACAGCACTTACACACACAGCAACCTCACACACACACAGTGCCCTCACACACACACAGCGCCCTCACACACACACAGCGCCTACACACACACAGCGCCCACACACACACACACAGCACCTACACAGAGCACCCTCACACACACGCACAGCAGTGTATGTGTTTGTGCTTTAGGCAATGGGCTGCGCACGCCTATGCAGGGGATGTAGGGGGGCTGAAAAGGGGCACAGGGGCTGGGGCTGTAGAGAGGGGAACAGGGGCTATAGAAGGGGGTAGGAGAATAAAAGGTGAGGCATGGGCTGTAGAGTGGGAGCATGGGCTGTAGAATAGGGGGTGTGGGCTGTAGAGAGGGGGATATGGGCTGTGGTGGTGGCCAGGGGCTGTGGTGGGAGGCACAGGTGCTGAAAAGGGGCAAAAGGGCTATAGAAGAGGTGGGCAGAGACAATAGAAGGGAAAGGCAGGGGCTGTAAAAGGGAGGGCACAGGAGCTATAGAAAGGTTAGGCAGGGGCTATAGAAATGGGAGCCGGAGCTGTAGAGGTTACCTTAGTCCGGGAGGGGTGGACAGGAGCCTGGAGCAGAAGCCTACAGCCAGCACAGAGCAGCCAGGGAAGTCGGTCGGCCTCTCCTGATGATGTCAGGAAGAGAGGGTTTAACTTCCACTGCTTTTCTCCCAGACTCCCCAGTGGATTGCTGGGGAGTCTGGGAGAAGCACTGTGGAAGTTACATCCCCTACTGTTGACATCATCAGGAGGGGCCAGCCAACTTCCCTGGGCGCTCTGTTCTGGCTGACTGCAGGGAGACAGCAGGTAATGCAAAAAATCATAGGCAGGTGTAACGGAGCTCCGTGTACCCCGACCGAGTACCCTCCGTTGATGGATGCTCCTAGCGCTCTCAGAGGACTCCAAGCACTGCAGACGACACCACAACCACCACAGGCTCCACAACCGCCGTAGCTTAACTGGAGCCGCGCCGTCTTCCTTCCACCCTGGATCGGCTTCTGTCCTCCAGGACCGTGTGGGGAAGACCTCTCCTCCAGGAGAGCGTAACAGGAACAAGCTCTTAAAAGAGCTAAGTGATTAAGAGCTCAGGGGAATATGCAGCGCATAGCAATCCCCAGTGTGATATAGCAGTTCCCTCCAATAACGAGACAAGGCTACGTATTGAGGGTCAGAAGAGGTCTGAGGACTGGAACACCCAGCCTGCTTTTTATTAGGATCAGGTACATACAGGACACTCCCAGGGGGAGGATGAAATTGACCAATCACATGCATGGTAACACCCCCACGTCTCCTCCCCTCAGATAAGCACATAACCCAATTAAAACATACATTATTTTACCCAGTTTCTGGATGTACCCCAAAAACAGGGGGTACAGCTTTAAATCTGGTATCCCCAAATAGCCCTTGTTCAGGGGAACAGTCTGTCCAAAAATCAGCCCATTCGAATGGATGGTTCGGGAGATACAGGGCTCCAAAGTTTTGACCGACCGCACAGACCAACTAGCCGAAAATAGTTCCATGAGTTTTGGCCTTGCGGTCGGTCTCCGTTCGCACGGTAAAATAGACGAAATTCTTGCCATCCATTCGCATCTTTGTGGTCGCTAGAATCCCCATACTAAGTTAAGTATAACTACCGAACGGCCGGTCGTTCGGTAGTTTCCGTGCGAAGTTCTGGATGTCTGGAGGTCTTAGCGGTATTCGCCTGTTTGCGCTGCCGATTTCAGTTCCATGCGTTCACAGGCAAACACCGCTGTTCGCACGCAAGATGGCCGCGAACACGTGGAAAAGTCCCGAAATGGCGGCCACCTATTCAGAGCACAAAGAATTCGCATGAAATCATGCGAACGGCTGTATTCTCCAGTAATGTGATTCTTATGCAATATATTCGCCTAAATCTCCTGGCTGTTAGGTTATATTAGTAGTCCAAACCTACAGCATAGATAAAGGGAAAAAGACAGTCTAATACAAGTCCATATGCCTGAATACAGGGTTTACAGTGCAATATAGTCCAGGACCATAGTCGCAGGGGAGGAGGCAGGCAAGCAGGCCTCTCCAGGACAAAGTGGCGAAGGGCACTTCGTCACACATCTCCCCTTTGGGGGGAAGACTAACCAGGCACCTGACCTTCTGTCGGTCAGTGCCTCCGTTAGTCGATCCACCAACCCACAATAAACAGATGTCCGAGTGGCCCCCCCACAACATCAAAGTACAGGAACAGCCCACCCACAACACACAGTCACTGCACCTGGGTATTTGGCTGTGGTAATGAGGCCACATGCCGAGGGTACTTGAAGGGCAGAGGCCAACTGCACTCTGCCCAGATGCCAGCTCTTCTGCTGGGGTAGCCTGCAGGACATCAGGCTCTGGACCAGGGACAGAGGTAGGGCAGAGGCCGACTGCACTCTGCCCAGCTGCCAGCTCTTCTGCTGGGGTAGCCTGCAGGACATCAGGCTCTGGACCAGGGAAAAAGGTAGGGCAGAGGCCGACTGCACTCTGCCCAGCTGCCAGCTCTTCTACTGGGGTAGCCTGCAGGTCATCAGGCTCTGGACCAGGGACAAAGGTAGGGCAGAGGCCGACTGCGCTCTGTCCAGCTGCCAGCTCTTCCGCTGGGGTACTGAGACCATAATCCGGCTCAGTAGTTAAGGGAACCTGGACGTCAGGAGGGGTTAGCATCGCCTCCGTTAACCCTGGTGCCACGCTAGGAGTTAGCTGGGGAGGGGAATTTGTACTTACCCCCTCCTCTGGGTGTCCCGGTGAGGGTAGTTGGGGATCTGGAAAGGCTGTCCAGCATCCCTGTAGGTCAGGCACAGAGACCACGGTCCCATCTGCGCCGTCTGGAGGATTGGTGTCTCCCCTTGTTGGGGAAAGCTGCCGCTGGGGAGAGGGGGGGCTGTGCTCCTTTCCTGGAAACACAGGCTGCCGCTGGAGAGGGAGACCGCCTGTCTCCACTCCCTTACCATGGTCCTGTTGCTGTAGAGAGGGACCAACTGTCTCTGCTCTCTGTAGGACATACTGCTGCTGGGGGGAAAGGACGGCACCTTCGGCCCCCTGGGGTACACACTGCCGCTGGAGAGGGAGACCGCCTGTCTCCACTCCCTTACCATGGTCCTGTTGCTGTAGAGAGGGACCAACTGTCTCTGCTCTCTGTAGGACACACGGCTGCTGGGGGGGAAGGACGGCACCTTCGGCCCCCTGTAACTCACGCTGTTGTTGGGGCGCAGGGACGGAATACTTTGCCCTCACTGCCCGATATTCTGCTTCCATCTGCAGATACTCCGCCAGTTCTCTCCTCACTATTGGTACAATTTCCTCTGTTAGGAGGGGCCCGTAGATAGCCAACCGCCGCTTCAGCATAGCGTCAAACTGCACGTGACTATACCAATAGTCCAGTTTTGCTTGGTGTTCCCAGGATGCTGTTCCTCGCACTAGGGAAGCCATCCTGTTGTAGCCAGGGGCGCTGCCCAATGGCTAGCGTTGCCCTCAATTGTAACTCCAAACGTTACCCGTGTCTCTGAGCTGCTTCTCCTCGCACTAGGACGCCATCCCACCGCTGCCACCACTGTAACGGAGCTCCGTGTACCCCGACCGAGTACCCTCCGTTGATGGATGCTCCTAGCGCTCTCAGAGGACTCCAAGCACTGCAGACGACACCACAACCACCGCAGGCTCCACAACCGCCGTAGCTTAACTGGAGCCGCGCCGTCTTCCTTCCACCCTGGATCGGCTTCTGTCCTCCAGGACCGTGTGGGGAAGACCTCTCCTCCAGGAGAGCGTAACAGGAACAAGCTCTTAAAAGAGCTAAGTGATTAAGAGCTCAGGGGAATATGCAGCGCATAGCAATCCCCAGTGTGATATAGCAGTTCCCTCCAATAACGAGACAAGGCTACGTATTGAGGGTCAGAAGAGGTCTGAGGACTGGAACACCCAGCCTGCTTTTTATTAGGATCAGGTACATACAGGACACTCCCAGGGGGAGGATGAAATTGACCAATCACATGCATGGTAACACCCCCACGTCTCCTCCCCTCAGATAAGCACATAACCCAATTAAAACATACATTATTTTACCCAGTTTCTGGATGTACCCCAAAAACAGGGGGTACAGCTTTAAATCTGGTATCCCCAAATAGCCCTTGTTCAGGGGAACAGTCTGTCCAAAAATCAGCCCATTCGAATGGATGGTTCGGGAGATACAGGGCTCCAAAGTTTTGACCGACCGCACAGACCAACTAGCCGAAAATAGTTCCATGAGTTTTGGCCTTGCGGTCGGTCTCCGTTCGCACGGTAAAATAGACGAAATTCTTGCCATCCATTCGCATCTTTGTGGTCGCTAGAATCCCCATACTAAGTTAAGTATAACTACCGAACGGCCGGTCGTTCGGTAGTTTCCGTGCGAAGTTCTGGATGTCTGGAGGTCTTAGCGGTATTCGCCTGTTTGCGCTGCCGATTTCAGTTCCATGCGTTCACAGGCAAACACCGCTGTTCGCACGCAAGATGGCCGCGAACACGTGGAAAAGTCCCGAAATGGCGGCCACCTATTCAGAGCACAAAGAATTCGCATGAAATCATGCGAACGGCTGTATTCTCCAGTAATGTGATTCTTATGCAATATATTCGCCTAAATCTCCTGGCTGTTAGGTTATATTAGTAGTCCAAACCTACAGCATAGATAAAGGGAAAAAGACAGTCTAATACAAGTCCATATGCCTGAATACAGGGTTTACAGTGCAATATAGTCCAGGACCATAGTCGCAGGGGAGGAGGCAGGCAAGCAGGCCTCTCCAGGACAAAGTGGCGAAGGGCACTTCGTCACAGCAGGGGATTCGGATTTATGAGCCGGCATTGCAGTGCAGCACGAGCCTCAATTTTGAGGCTTGATTAGCGTGTGCCCGGCACACCCAGCACACCCTATGGAGGCACATAAGACCAAAGTAGGTCCCTCAGTATAAAATAACAAGATATATAAATGAAACTTGATTGAATAACTCAGGTCTAAAAAAGGTACTTACAAAACAACACCATTAAAAAAAAGGTTATCGCTTGTGCTAGAAAGGGGGAGGAAGAACAAAACAAAACAAAACAAAACAAAACAAGGAAATGCATTTTCCTGTAGTGTCCAATATTATTTGTAAATGCAATGTGATAAATAAGTAGTTTCATGAGAGGAGCAAATTACCAGAACCCTGTAGGTTTCCCTTTAGGGCTAAAAAGGGTCTAAAAAAAAAGTGTCTCCAAGCAAAAAAAATAACATTGACTTTAAATTAATAACAAGCAACATGTTGCATTTTAGCACATGATAAGGACCCCTTAGAAAAATATATATTAAGCCGAGAGGTGCACAAGAAAAAACTATTTGCTGCCGTAATAAACAGACAGTGCAACATAAGGGCCTTATCCACTAATTAATGCATGTATAGCAAGCAGCAGGTAGTCCAACATGTATACACATAGGAGGCCTTGTTATCAGGTGCCCAGGCTGTATGTGTTCTGTGGTATCTGGCACTAAGACATTAGCAGCAAGTCTTTTAAGTCTTGTGCGATACAAGAGGTGTGGCCTCCATGTATCAGATTTGTTCTTCTATCACATCTGTCATATTGTCAATTGGATTGAGATCTTGAGAATTTGAAATCCATGGTAACACCCTGAACTCTTTGTCATGTTCCTCAAACCATTCCTGCTTTTTTTTTGCAGTGTGGCAGGGTGCATTATCCTGTAGAAAATGGCTACTGCCATCTGTGACAAGACCAATCTCGCCACATTGCATTGGAGGAGCCTGGTTGCCCGCCTGCTGCCTTTGGACTATGGCCCTGGGAGATTGGGCCCTTTTAAAAAAACGTATTCGGCCCTAACAGAGTGCATGTCACTCATTCTGGCCCTTTAAACACAGTGGGGCCATTCGGTACTTGCCCTGTGTGAGCGGTGATACCCCCAGATAGCTATGCCATGGAGCCTTTTCATATAATGAAAGACTATGGGAAAGACTTTGGCTCCATGGCAATTAAACTGTATTTGTGTGGTCTGCGTGCCATTCACCTAATAATGTGCACTCAGACCTGAGCTATCTGGGGATATGTTACATGTCTGTGTTTAATGTATAAAAAGTAACTTTATGTATTTTAAAGTGTTTTGCTGTCTTTGTGTAACCATGTGCTCAATTGAGTCTGCCTCTATCCCTGGATAATTGGATTACTTCCCCCCATTGTCTCCAGGATAGAGGCCTCTGTAAAACCTGTGTGAGCCAGATTTTGCCATGCTGCCAGCCAGGGCCCAAAAGATACTTTTACTAACTTTTGAACCCCTGGTCTGATTCATGCCATTTTTAATATGTTGTTCCCCTGAATGGATTGATTGTGGATATGTATTTTATGTGAATGTGATGTATGGATTTAGAGTTATGAAAGTTGGGTAGAAAGTATGTTTTAACTGTATGTATAATTGAGTTTCCTCTCAGGATAAGGGGAGGGAATATGTGGGATGTAACTGTGATGTGATTGGTTGTTTTATACCTTCCTGTGGGTGGACCTGTATTTGCAACAACTGTAATAAAAACCAGGCTGGGTGTGCCAGCACCTCAGACCACTGCTTGACCCTCAACACGGAGCCTTGTCTCGTTCTTGGGGGGATTCACTGTATGCTGCTGGAGATTGATTGTAAGCTGATGTCTGCTTTTCCTGTTTGTCTGCTAGCAGCTATTCGTGAGGTTCCAGTTTGGAGTGCTATTTTGTATCCAGTTCAGGAGTTTGGTGTTCTACAGTAGCTGTGCCTGTCTCTCAGAAAGGGGCATATCGCCTAAACGGATTTTAACCCCTTGTCTGCTGAAACGGTCCGTTACACTATCTGAGATCACCACTGCCATGAAGGAGTATGCGTGGTCTGCAACACTCTCTAGGTAGGTGGTATGTTTTAAAGTAACATCTACATGAATGCCAGGACCCAAGGTTTCCCAGCATAACATTGCAGAGCCATAACACCGCCTCCACCAGCCTGCCTTCTTCCAATAGTGCATCCTCTTGCCTTCTCTTCCCCAGGTAAATGACGCAAATGCACCGGCCATCCACTTAATATAAAAGAAAATGTGATTCATCAGACCAAGCAACCTTCTTCCTTTGTTCTATGGTCCATTTCTGATGCCCATGTCTTCATTGAAGGAACTTTCGATGGCGGACTTTGGTCAATTTAGGCACTCTGACCGATCTACGCAGTCCCATATGCAGCAAACTGCGTTGTGTGTTCTGACACCTTGTTATAATGAACAGCATTAAGTTTTTCAGCAATTTGAGCTGCAGTAACTCTTCTCTGTGATAGGACAGATGGGCTAGCCTTTGCTCCCCACATGTATCAATGAGCCTTGGGCTCCCATGACCCCGACTCTGGTTCACAGTTTGTCCTTTCATGCCTCACTTTTGGTATCTACTAACCATGGAATGCCAGGAACACCCCAAAAGACTTTCTGTTTTGGAGATTCTCTGACCCTGTCATCTATTCGCCCTTGTCAAAGTCACTCAGATCTTTTCTCTTGCCCACTTTTCCTGCACCCAACATGTGCAATTCAAGAACTGAGTGTTTACTTGCTGCCCAATATATTCCACCCCTTGACACGTGCTATTGTAACAATATAATCAATGTTTTCACTTCACCTGCTAGTGGTTTTAATATTGTGGCTGATCAGTACATGCTTTTAGAGCATTACTTGTTTGTTTTGTTTGCATAGACTGCTATGTCTGATGATACAGCATTGTTGTGATTCATTAGCAAAAGTTACTTCTACTGAGCGGGACTAAGTGGTTTTCACAAATATGATTCAGTGTAATTCTACTTGAATAATCTTAGAACATTTCAGTTCATGACTAATCGTTTATTTATTTTGTATGTTTATTGCATTGTAACATTGTTTTTACAAGATGACACATGCCAGTTTCATCATATGTACTTTAATTAGATTGTATTTTATATTGTATAATAAATATTTAAAATTAAGTTGAATTTAAAAACAATAAAATTAACAATTAAAAAACAATTCTCAACACCAGAAGGGAACACAGTACAGACCTTTTCTTACTTATAGTACTGATATCTTAATATACTTGATATACATCTGCAGGGTTTCTGGGCTGAACTTATTTATGATGGAGTTACTATTCAAAGATTTTCCATATGTTGGCAGTGTATTGTCCCCCCACCCCAACAAATTCCTGTTTTAAACAATATTTAATGGGTTACTCCGGCCAAAATGACCACTCCTGCACTACAGAGATATTTGCACTTGTTTGCCTGGGGCTAGTTAAACACCTGGTATACATATCTTGGGGGAAGGGGAGGGGGGCCTAATTACTAAAATAAACTTGTTGTGCTTAGCCTGATCCAAGCAGCCCAAAAGCAATCCTCTCCCTCCCTCTTGGTCTCCATAAATGCAGAGAAAATGTTCAACATGGTTGATTAGGAAAAAATATCAGGCACTCACTGTGATACGTTAAGTAGCTTTAATGGAAACCGTTTATCACAGTATTTGGCTGAGATTTTTTCCTTGACACATGTTCTATGTGGTATGCTAACCCATACTCAGTTAACACCCTGTGTTATTTATGATTGAGTGCAACCCTTTTTTCTCGTTTGCAACATGGTTGATTGGTCATTTTTGTTTGTGACGCTTAAGTGTCTGGGATTTGGCACAAATATGTCAGCTTGGGTAGGATCCTTGTTCATCTGCCCATCAGCATTGGTTTGTGTAAACAACATTCTCTCACACCCATTCAAGAATCGGAACGGAACCAGACAGGGGTGTCCACTGCTCCCCTACTAATTACAATAAGCCTCAAACTTTCCTGAATTCAGTATGCTCCAACTCCTGGACATTGGTTGTGATCTGTTGCTAGCAGCAGATCTTAAACACATGTTCCCCTTGCAATGGTGTACTAGGGTCATAACATATCTTAGATATGTTAGATATACCCTAGATATACCCTAGATACTCCTCCATTAGCTGCTTGTAACCCAGTCCCTTGTCACAGAACATGAAATGATTATTGTTATTGTCTTTTTAAAGCTTGTTAACTAACCAGCTGCACTTATGTGTGTGCTATGATGCCTTTTTTTTTTGTTAAATGGTACTCTGTTCATGTCTGTTACTTTTCTGATTTACCATGTCATGGGCACAACATGTATTGTTTGCTGTATCAGTAGCCTACATTGGCAATATTATTTCTGTAATGAAACTTGATATGCTGTCAATAAACGTGAATGAAATAAATACATAAACTTGTTTATAAACAAAAATTCCCTTGGCACCTATATACAGTGCCTTGCAAAAGTATTAACCCCCTTGACTTTTTACCTATTTTGTTACATTACAGCCTTAAGTTCAATGTTTTATTAATCTGAATTTTATGTGATGGATCAGAACACAATAGTCTAAGTTGGTGAAGTGAAAGGAGAAAAATATATACATAAAACTATTTTTTAGAAATAGAAAACAGATTTTTTTTTCTTGATTATGTCTATCAATGTAACGGCTATATTATGGAAATCTTTGGCATGAATTATTTTGATAGCGGCTGGCATTAGACGAATGTAGCGTGATTGAAGGAAAACACCGCGTGTAGGATGTTTTTTATTGAATGTTGTACTCTATGTGGAAACTTTCGGTGTTTAACGCTATACAATGCCTATATTAGAATATATTGCCAGTACGCTTTTGCTTAAAGTAGTTATATTGACGTGTATTTATTTTTCTTTTTTGGTATATATTATTTATTTATTTTATTTACTTTTTTTCTTTCTTTCTGATATAAATTGGGAAAAATGTGTATGTTTTAACATGTATTTAATTGTTTCAACACGT
Organism: Pelobates fuscus; assembly: GCF_036172605.1. Classification (NCBI taxonomy): domain Eukaryota; kingdom Metazoa; phylum Chordata; class Amphibia; order Anura; family Pelobatidae; genus Pelobates; species Pelobates fuscus. Next base: position 239,646,331 of record NC_086318.1, read on the forward strand.
TGGAGTATGAATGTTACAAACTTTCACATAATTTAAAAGAAAAAAATAGAAAAAAGAAAAAGAAATAGAAAACAGAAAATTGGCATGTGCCTATGTATTCACCCCCTTTGTTACTAAGCCCATAAAAAGCTCTGGTGCAACCAATTACCTTCAAAAGTCACATAATTAGTGAAATTATGTCCACCTGCTGGCAATCCCAACAGGAGGGTCATGTAAATGCCACATATCAGGTGCTGTAGAGTGACTAGAAGAAATCACCTTCCTCTACCTACCCAGTCACCCGTATAACAATACCAATTCAAGCAGAATAAATCAAACATTTAACTCACTAGTGACTGCAGGGGTTGGGTCAAAGGAACAGATTTCAATGAATGGCCCTGCTGTCCTTCATTCAACATCTACCGGTTATGTAAATATATCCACATTGTGTCGACCTTGTATTATTTAGCTGAGAACTGCTTTGGCAAATGATAGATTACAGTGTGTCCACTTCAGGCCATCAAAGTGATTAAATGGCAGGTCTGGAATAGACTTCCCATCCCCCAATGCTTACATATCCGCTAAGTGATGCTAATGGAATGTAACCACCAAAATCACAATGGGTATGGTTAAGCTGTTTTACACCTCCTCTAAGTGCATATCATGCCAGTCTCAATATTGGTCTAGGAAGAGTGAATACAGCATTAGTTACTCAGTTAGAAAAAAACCCTAGGCCATCCAAACGGCTAGTATACAGATGATCAATGAATAGTACTGTAACGGCACCCCGGGCATAAAAGGGGTTAAACGCCGTTTAGTAGATCTTCCCCTTGCAGAGATACAGGCACAGCTACTGCAGAACACCAAACTCCCGAACGGAATACAAGGGAATGCTCCAAACTCCCGAACTGCATACAAAATAGCACTCCAAACTCCCGAACTGGAACCTCAAGAATAGCTGCTAGCAGACGAATAGGAAAAGCACCCAAGTGGCTTACACTCCTAGCAATCAGTCTCTAACAGCATACAGTAAATCCCCCCAAGAACGAGACAAGGCTCCGTGTTGATGGTCAAGCAGTGGTCTAGTTAATGTGGGCTACCTGCCTGGTATTTATGCAGGTCTTCCACCTGGTGGACACTCCACTAGGGGAACAGATGGAAGACTGGGACACAAATGGTAAAATGACCAATCACAGGCATACAGGGTTAAAACACTTCGACAGTACATTACAATCCCTCCCCTCTATCCTTGAGATAATTGGGAAGTAATCCAATTATCTCCATGGACAGAGGCAAAACTCCATTGAGCACATGTTAGTAAAAAGACACAAAAATACACAATGTTGCAAATAATGAATAAAACATATACATTCTACCTATCCCCAGATAGCTTAGATCTGAGCGTACATTATTACCGAATGGCGCTCAGATCACATACATACAGTTCAATCGCCATGGAGCCAAAGTCTTTCCCATAGTCTTTCGTTATACAAATAGGCTCCATGGCATGGCTATCTGGGGTGATGCTGTTCATATGGTTAAACTCCTGAATGAACAGGCATTCGGTTAAATGACTGAATGCAGAAGCAAGGAGGCTGACGGCTCAGCGGTGTTCGCGCAAATAAGTGTCCGTTTCCAGATCCATAGTTTGGGCGCTGAACACCGCTGGCCATTCGGGACTTTAAAATTGCCGGCGCCACGTGTTCGGCAAACGAACAAAGGCCACCCAGCATTCGTCAATTAAGCTGCGGTTAACCGCAGCTTCTGGGAGGTAAATTGATGGCACACTCCAGCTCCCAGGTGGTCCAGACATTCGTGCGTTTGTTTGGTACATTGAATTTACACCCTGGCAGAAAGGCACGAACAAGTCTTTCTGCAGGGGAAAATACAAGGTTTACCATGGGGCCATAGTCCTGAGGCAACAGGCGGGCAACCAGGCTCCTCCAGTGCAATGTGGCGATATTGGTCTCGTCACAAGTACATTGAAGAAAAAACAATACCGATAGTATGTATAGATATATGCGGGCGGGTAAGCCGATGCTCATAAGAGATCCTGTACAAAACAGTGATACAATAAGAAATAGTAAATAATAAATAATAAATATGTACACATTTACATGACTTAATTAGATAGAGCAGGGCAAGCAGGGCAATCAGGTTGAGATACAGCGGAAGTCCCGGACAGGCGGATTTACACTCCACTCCTTTTGAAGTAGTCGTGAGTATATCCATGCCCCTCCCCTTGGGAGTGGTGCGGCTACACGGGAGGGGTATACACTACGCAAAGCAGATCATTTTGGACACCTTACAGCATCAAATAGGAGGACCTCTTATTGGGGGGGGGGCACAGATACGTCTATGCCCTCCACCTTATGGATACTGGCGGGTGGTCACACGGATGGATGGGTGGCGAAGGAGGCAGATTTTTTCCGGACGCCTTACAGCGCCCGATAGGTGAAGTCACATGACACTCTCCTGTTGATGTAGGTACGAGTACATTCATGCCTCCCCTGTGAAGAGACTGTCCGGCTGTAAGATCGTCAAACTCCTCTGATTGGCTATGCAGAAGGTAGCTAATTAGAGATTTGCGTTTATACCACACACATGGAAGGTATGGTATTTATGCCCCTGATGACAGCATGGTAAGATGCCAAAACATGTAGGGAGCACTTTGTGGTTTTTATTATTATTTTTGTTGATTTTGAATTGAGGGTCTTTTGGTGCAGGTAGGAACTAGCCTTGTGCGATGCAGAGGTAAATAGTAACATGTGGAGGTGCTCACCTGGAATAGTCCCATTATAGATTCTCTTGAGCTGGGAGTGTGTGTAATTTGGGGGGGGTGGGGGTTATTGGGAGCCAATGTCCTTGATTCTCTAGGTATATTGTCTGAGGAGTAGGTAGAGTCCTGCTATAGGACTGTTTATCTATCTATTTCTTGGAGATGTTTTCCTAGGCTTGGTTCTTTTTCCCGTGCTCATTGTTAGGAGTTACACTTGTCTTCATTGGTCAGTTATACCTGACATCCCCTACGCCTCCATTCTGATTTGTCTACCTGCCAGCACATTTGACTACTGTTCACTCAGTGTACAGCTTTATCTGGTGCTTTGTCTTTTTGTTAGTTCTCTCTCTAATAGCTATTAGTAAATATGCATCAATAAATAGTTTTGGAGTATATCTGTGGCTATTAGAGTTTTAGTCTGGGCTTTCCCTATTGGCTAAAGTAAAACAGAGAAAGAGAGTAAGCGCTAAATAACAAAAAGGCAGCAACCCTATAAGGGAATCCCTCAAACACCCTTAAAAGATAAGACAAAAGAAATAACAAAAAAGGCTGCGCCAGGGGAAATTAATATATAAACGACAATTAGTCCAAGTAAAAAAGAAAGTCTTATCTAGAATATGCTCCTATGGAGAATGTGAAATCTGTAGATCCACGATCAGGGGAAAATTCCTCACTGATCTCCTTCTTAGGAATTCCTAAGAAGGAGATCAGTGAGGAATTTTCCCCTGACCGTGGATCTACAGATTTCGCATTCTCCATAGGAGCATATTCTAGATAAGACTTTCTTTTTTACTTGGACTAATTGTCGTTTATATATTAATTTCCCCTGGCGCAGCCTTTTTTGTTATTTCTTTTCCCTATTGGCTACCTTGTATTTAGGTGCCAATGGAATTTTTCTTCTGATCTCCCCATCTGGCCAATTTGGGTCAGCAGCCTGGCATGCTATTCTTTGCATGGCACACATGCCATTGGCTGCTGAGCCCTGCTATAGGGCATACTATAATGTTGTTTTACTATTTCATGTCCTTATACATTGTGATCTGGGATGCTTTGCAAGCATTGATGCTGCTTGATGCTAGTATTTCACAGTGATAATATAAGTTATTCATATCCAACATTGTAACAAATTAATTAAGTTTTACAAAGATGCATGACTATCAAGTTCATCCTTTCACACAACCCCAGTAGGCATCACAGTAAACAAGTTCTGTCATATTTTAACTATATTTGACTTTTGTTGACTTTGTAATAATTGTGTGGGATGAGATAGGGAGATGTGAAGTAGCAAATCTTACATCAGCTAGAACAGTAAATACATGAAAAAAAAACAAAAAACACAAACAAATTGATTGGCACTACATTTAATATTGCCGTTTTCCCACATTCAGTTAAACAAAACATAGATAAATTAATCTGAAATGCTTTCCCAACGGTTTTAGAATTGATAAATATATATATATATTTTTTCATTTAAATTTATTTTCACCCTTTGTAATTTTTGTTTTGTTTTAGTTAATAATTGCAAAACTCTGCAAATATTTTATTCACTGCTAAACTGTTGTTGCTCAATTGACCATATTGCTTACACACTGCTAAATTGCAATGCAAAAGAACTTTGAAAGCCAGATTACATGTTGTTACTGCTGTGCACTTTTGCCTGATTTTAATATGAGCTATGTTGTAACTTGCTGTGTCTGAAAACATCTGTGTACATAAAAAAGCACAGGGGATAATTCACGAAGTTCCAAGTTTGCAGTAACAAATTCTGAGAAAGTATTTTCAGCATTAGGGGCAAATGAATAAGTTCACAAAAATCACTACTCTGAAATGTGCAAGACCAGCATCAGTTGAGCTGTGAACTGAGTCTGTTGGAATCTTAAATGGCCCCAAATGAACCCGAAAAAGCAAAAACAGTAATTTGTTTCAAATTATATATATCACATCATGTGCGTATTAAATAAATAGTAAGACAGACCACTCTCAGATACAGTAAGATACATGAATGCTCTTGTCTGTTAAAGTAAGTTTAAAGAGTTAAAATTGTTATGGTGCTAAGCACCATGGCCACTGCAGTGATATGAAATTGTTATGGTGCTTGCAGGCTGCCTGTCGAGTGGTTTAGATTGAAACTTTGCACATAAAGAGATTTAGTACATTGCTGCCTGTGGTGTTATTCTACCTACATCAGGCCAGAATAATAGTTTGGTGTGGCTAAAATGTATTCTGCAACTCAGACTCCCTCAGCTTGGCTTTTGGAAAGTCTCTCCCACACCACCATTCAGGGCCGTCTTTAGCGCGGGGCAAACGGGGCAGCTGCTCCGGGCCCAGTTGCTCCTGGGGGCCCCAGAGCAGCTGCCCCGTGGGCCCCGCGATTTGAGCAGCCCCCATCAGGGCCGTCTTTAGCGCGGGGCAAATGGGGCAGCTGCGCCGGACCCAGTTGCTCCTGGGGGGCCCCAGAGCAGCTGCCCCGTGGGCCCCGCAATTTGAGCAGCCCCCATGTACCCGGCGGTGCGGCTGCAGAGCCAGAGCCGCACCGGCCCGCCAACTTACGAGGCCCCCCGGGTGGCCCATGCACTAAGGGCCACCCGGTAAGCATGTGTGAGCAGAGGCCCGGTCGGGTGCTGTGACGCTTAAACAGCGCGACCAGACCCCTTCCTGTACCGGCTGGGAGGAAGTGAGTGCCGTGCGTCACTTCCTCCCACCGGAGATCAGAGCCGCGCGGGAGGAGAAAGGCAGGGAGGAGGGGAGTTCCAGAGAAGAACTCCCATCTGCCTCAGCCTGCCACTGGACACCAGGGAAACCACCCTACAGGAAAAGGTAAGAACCTGGAGGGTGGCTAAATGTGTGTGTGTGTCAGTAGTATGTCTGTGTGTGTCAGTATGTTTGTGTGTGTGTGTCAATATGTCTGTGTGTGTATGTCAGTATGTCTGTGTGTGTGTGTGTATGTCAGTATGTCTGTGTGCAGGTGTGTGTGTGTCAGTATGTCTGTGTGTATGTCAGTGTGTGTGTCAGTATGTCTGTGTGTATGTCAGTGTGTGTGTCAGTATGTCTGTGTGTATGTCAGTGTGTGTGTGTGTGTGTGTCAGCATGCCTGTCGGTGTGTATGTTAGTATGCCTGTGTGTGTCAGTATCCCTGTGTGTGTGTGTCAGAATGTCTGTATGTGTCAATACATCTGTCAGTGTATGTGTCTGTGTGTGTTTCAGTACATCTGTCAGTGTATGTGTCTGTGTGTGTCAGTATGTCTGAATGTATATAAGTATATATTTGTGTGTCAGTGTATGTGTGTCAGTATGTATCTGCAAATGTTTTAATATATCTGTCTGTGTGTGTATGTGTCAGAAGGTCTGTCAGTGTGATTGGGGGTTGGGCGTAATTGGGGCAGTGCTTTGACTAGCTGTTGCTTTCTCCAACAAGTGTATATTGCAAGTTTTTAAATGTGCAAATGAAGAGTTCCTGTGCCTACTAAAAGGTATGATGTTGGAGGGTGCCTTAATCTGCTGCTATACAGACTACAATGAAATTGCAGCGACCAAGAGGTGCCTAAAAGAAAAGAGTGTTAATCTTCAGCATAAGGAAAAGTATTTGAGATATATGATGGAGGGACTATTCCAAAGACCTGCTTGTGTGTTTTCTGCTGATCTCAGTATCTTGAGGGTTGTAGGCAGGGAGAGAAAGGAGGAGGTTTTATTTCCCATCCTCTTATTTCATGGGATATCTCCTCCTCACGTACCTGGGCATTAAGTTAACCAAATCTAGTTCTCTCTTGATTAAAGAAAACCATATTCCTTTACTGTACAGATTAGAGACCCAGTTAAATAGATGGGGGGTCCTGGGGATGTTGTGGGTGGGCCGTGCACACACAATAAAAATGATGGTACTGCCTCATATTTTGTACCTCTTCCACACTGTTCCAATTGTTTTGTCGAACAATTTACTTAAAACATTTCCACACATGATCAACTCGCATATAAGAGTCGCATTTAGGCTTACAGGGCTTCCATATTCAAAAAGAAGCTTAGGCATTCCCAACATCGTCAAATATTATCAGGCTTCCCTGCTGGCCCAAAGCATGGAAGTACATTTTTGTCCTACCACACCGCTGTGGTTGTACATGGAAAAGGCTTGTGCCAAACACTACTCACTAGAAGGCCTTCTTTGGCAAATATAAGACTCACTAAACATGCATCACATAGCCTCACCCACTGGAAAGCTTACAGCAAGGTTCTGATGAGGTGGTACCTGGTCCCAGCTAAACATTTGCGAATGTATGTAGGTGCCTCTGACCTATGCTGGGGAACCTTACTCAACATTTTTTGGGATTGCCCCTACCTCACACATTTTTGGAATGATGTTAAACAAATCATACATACCCTGATGAGTATACCTATACAAATCCACTCTAAGTTTTACCTATTACATATGCACCAGGATCTGTGTATGACGCGGAACAACTCAGCAGTCATATACATGCTATTGGCAGCCAAAATGAGCATTGCCCAAAATTGAAAAAAAAAAAACAACTCCTCCAGATATATCAGAGGTGTAAAAGAGAATGGATAGGATGTGCTAATATGAAAGAATGGCATATAGAATTGAAAGCAGAGAGCTCAAGCATGAAAAAATGTAGCAAGGCTGGATAGAGTAAAGGGGGAATGTACCAACACACAGACCGTAACTTACGTTTATTTATTGTGAAGTACAGGGAATGCAAGATTAATCATCCCTACAAAATTTCTCCCACATCCCCATATTTCCCTCTTCCCTTATCCCTTAAGAAGTAAATTTCACAGTTATGTTGGCATAGGCATGGAAACACGTTAATAACAAGCACATGTTTAAAAAAAAAAAAAAAAAAAAAGGAGATGCTCGGAATCTTACCTAGATAGAGTTTATCCTCTCTTCTGAGAGACTGCTCTACCTAATAAGTATGTCGTACATAGGTAGATTTGGGGTTTGATTGAAAATAACATTGATTTATCCTAATAGGAACAATGCATATATTAGTGAGCTATCAAGAGTAGAGTCTATTGTTCATCAAGGCAAGAGGGCAAAGTGCATAAAATGACAATGTGACTCTGTTTAGTGCTCTGTGGATGTGTTTTATTGTATTTGCTGTATAATTACTCGGTCGCAAAAGAAAGCATGAATAAGCATAACATGTTAGAAATGAAGTTTTCATGTCATGTTATGCTGTGTTATGATCCCTCCTCTTAACTGTTCTTCTTTTATTTCTTTTATTTATTTATTTTGTGTGTGTGTTTTTTTTTAAATAACACTTTATGGTATCATATGGCACTTGACTTTTATACCCCTGAGATGGCTAAACACATCTTTTGTAAGCCGATATGCCCTTACTAGTGATGCACCGAACTGTTCGCTGGCGAATAGTTCCTGGCGAACATAGCGTGTTTGCGTTCGCCACGGCGGGCGAACACATGCGCGGTTCGATCCGCCCCCTATTTGTCATCATTGACTAAACTTTGACCCTGTGCCTCACAGTCAGCAGACACATTCCAGCCAATCAGCAGCAGACCCTCCCTTCCAGACCCTCCCACCTCCTGTACAGCATCCATTTTAGATTAATTCTGAAGCTGCATTCTTAGATAGAGGAGGGAAAGTGTAACTGCTGCTCATTTGATAGGGAAATGTATAGCTAGGTTAGTGTATTCAGTGTCCACTACAGTCCTGAAGGACTCATCTGATCTCTGCTGTAAGGACAGCACCCCAAAAAGCCCTTTTTAGGGCTAGAACATCAGTCTGCTTTTTTTGTGTGTAATCTAATTGCAGTTGCCTGCCTGCCTGCCAGCTTCTGTCTCAGGCTCACAGTGGATACTGTGCCCACTTGCCCAGTGCCACCACTCATATCTGGTGTCACAATAGCTTGCATTTAAAAAAAAAATATTTTTTAACTGTAATAGATTAATTAGCAGTTAGTTGTCTGCAAGCGTCTGTGTGTCAGGCCAACAGCGTGTACTCTGCCAGTGTGCACAGTGCCACTCATATCTGGTGGCACAATAGCGTGCATTTAAAAACCCACAAACTTTTTTTCACTGTAATAGATTGAATAGCAGTTAGTTGTCTGCAAGCGTCTGTGTGTCAGGCTCACAGTGGATACTGTGCCCACTTGCCCAGTGCCACCACTCATATCTGGTGTCACAATAGCTTGCATTTAAAAACAATTTTTTTTTTCACTGTAATAGATTAATTAGCAGTTAGTTGCCTGCAAGCATCTGTGTGTCAGGCCAACAGCGTGTACTCTGCCAGTGTGCACAGTGCCACTCTTATCTGGTGGCACAATAACGTGCATTTAAAAACCCACAAACTTTTTTTCACTGTAATAGATTGAATAGCAGTTAGTTGTCTGCAAGCGTCTGTGTGTCAGGCTCACAGTGGATACTGTGCCCACTTGCCCAGTGCCACCACTCATATCTGGTGTCACAATAGCTTGCATTTAAAAACAAATTTTTTTTTTCACTGTTATAGATTGAATAGCAGTTAGTTGTCTGCAAGCGTCTGTGTGTCAGGCCAACAGCGTGTACTCTGCCAGTGTGCACAGTGCCACTCTTATCTGGTGGCACAATAACATGCATTTAAAAACCCACAAACTGTTTTTTCACTGTAATAGATTGAATAGCAGTTAGTTGTCTGCAAGCGTCTGTGTGTCAGGCTCACAGTGGATACTGTGCCCACTTGCCCAGTGCCACCACTCATATCTAGTGTCACAATAGCGTGCATTTAAAAACAAAAAACTTTTTTCACTGTTATAGATTGAATAGCAGTTAGTTGCCTGCAAGCGTCTGTGTGTCAGGCCAACAGCGTGTACTCTGCCAGTGCACAGTGCCACTCATATCTGGTGTCACAATAGCGTGCATTTAAAAACATTTTTTTTTCACTGTTATAGATTGAATAGCAGTTACTTGTCTTCAAGCGGGTGTGTCAGGCCAACAGCGTGTACTCTGCCAACCTCTGCCAGTGCACATTGCCACTCATATCTGGTGTCACAATAGTGTGCATTTAAAACCAAAACACTTTTTTCACTGTTATAGATTGAATAGCAGTTAGTTGTCTTCAAGCGGGTGTATCAGGCCTACAGCGTGTACTCTGCCAACCTCTGCCACTGCACAGTGCCACTCATATCTGGTCTCATAGTAGCTTGCAAGCATAGTACCACTAATCCCCCAAAAAATGACAGGCAGAGGCAGGCCACCCCACAGGGGCCATCGTGGTCGTGGTGCTGTGATTCCCTTTTGCCCTAGAATAATGCCCAGTTTTCAGAGGCCACGTACCCTGAACTTGAAAAGTTCTGAGGACATAGTTGACTGGCTAACACAGGACACCCAATCTTCTACAGCTTCCGCTCGGAACCTTGATGCACCATCCTCCTCCAGCTTAGCTTCGGGCACCTCTCAAGATACCACTCACCCGCCTGCCGCCACCAGCAACACTAGCACCACAGCCGCTTCACTTTGTATGTCAGAGGAGTTATTTACACATCCGTTTTAAGAAATGAGTGATGCGCAACCATTATTGCCAGAGGATGTAGATAACAGGGATATGTCTCAGGCAGGCAGCATTACACACATGGACGTACGGTGTGATGATGATGATGTTGTACCCGCTGCTGCTAACTTTGCTGAGTTGTCAGATACAAGTGAAGCGGTTGATGATGACGATGTGTCCATGGATGTCACGTGGGTGCCCGCTCGGCAAGAAGAAGAACAGGGCGAAAGTTCAGATGGGGAGACAGAGAGGAGGAGGAGGAGATGAGTTGGAAGCAGGGGGAGGTCGTCGCAAGGAGCTAGTGGCACAGTCAGACAGCATGCATCGGCACCCGGGGTCAGCCCGACAGCACGCCTCTCAACGCATGCTGTGTCCACCACCAGAATGCTGTCATTGCAGAGCTCAGCAGTGTGGCATTTTTTTGTGTGTCTGCCTCTGACAACAGCGATGCCATTTGCAACCTGTGCCAAAAGAAACTGAGTCGTGGGAAGTCCAACACCCACCTAGGTACAACTGCTTTGCGTAGGCACATGATCGCGCATCACAAACGCCTATGGGATCAACACATGAGTACAAGCAGCACACAAACTCAAAGCCGCCATCCTCCTCCTGGTCCAGCATCTTCAGCCACGTCAACCACTGCTGTCCTCCTTGCCCCCTCTCAACCATCTGCCACTCCGTTTTTCCCCTTGAGCAGTTCCCGCTCATCTGCCCACAGTCAGGTGTCTGTCAAGGACATGTTTGAGCGTAAGAAGCCAATGTCAGAAAGTCACCCCCTTGCCCAGCGTCTGACAGCTGGCTTGTCTGAACAATTAGCCCGCCAGCTTTCACCATACAAGCTGGTGGAGTCTGAGGCGTTCAAAACATTTGTGGCTATTGGGATACCGCAGTGGAAGGTACCCGGACGAATCCCCAACCTGTACTCGATTGTGCAAAAGGAAGTAATGGCATGTCTGGCACACAGTGTTGGGGCAAGGGTCCATCTGACCACTGATACCTGGTCTGCAAAGCATGGTCAGGGCAGGTATATCACCTACACTGCGCATTGGGTAAACCTGCTGACGGCTGCCAAGCATGGAATGCGTGGCTCTGCAGAGGAGTTGGTGACACCGCCACGACTTGCAGGCAGGCCTGCTGCCACCTCCTCTACTCCTCCTACTCCATCCTTTTCCATAACTTCCTCAGCTGACTCCTCTTCTGCTGCTACGTCTTGCTCCACATCAACGGCACCCCCCCAGCTCCCCAGGTACTATTCCACATCCCGGATACAGCAGTGTCACGTCGTCTGATGAGATGAGCTACCTTGGGCTAAAAATGGTGACCCTATGTAGGAGGAACAGTCCCTATTCTGCTCTGTGTCTGTGTGTATCAGGGTCCCTGAGGACAGGTGTCAATCCATATCTGCCAGGTGACCCTATGTAGGAGGAACAGTCCCTATTCTGCTCTGTGTCAGTGTGTATCAGGGTCCCTGAGGACAGGTGTCAATCCATATCTGCCAAGAGACCCTATGTAGGGGGAACAGTCCCTATTCTGCTCTGTGTCAGTGTGTATCAGGGTCCCTGAGGACAGGTGTCAATCCATATCTGCCAAGAGACCCTATGTAGGGGGAACAGTCCCTATTCTGCTCTGTGTCAGTGTGTATCAGGGTCCCTGAGGACAGGTGTCATTCCATATCTGCCAAGTGACCCTATGTAGGGGGAACAGTCCCTATTCTGCGCTGTGTCAGTGTGTATCAGGGATCCTTAGGATAGGTGTCAATCCATATCTGCCAAGTGACCCTATGTAGGAGTAACAGTCCCTATTCTGCTCTGTGTCAGTGTGTATCAGGGTCCCTGAGGACAGGTGTCAATCCATATCTGCCAAGTGACCCTATATAGGGGGAACAGTCCCTATTCTGCTCTGTGTCAGTGTGTATCAGGAATCCTTAGGATAGGTGTCAATCCATATCTGCCAAGTGACCCTATGTAGGGGGAACAGTCCCTATTCTGCTCTGTGTCAGTGTGTATCAGGGTCCCTGAGGACAGGTGTCAATCCATATATGCCAAGTGACCCTATGTAGGGGGAACAGTCCATATTCTGCTCTGTGTCAGTGTGTATCAGGGTCCCTGAGGACAGGTGTCAATACATATCTGCCAAGTGACCCTATGTAGGGGGAACAGTCCCTATTCTGCTCTGTGTCAGTGTGTATCAGGGTCCCTGAGGAAAGGTGTCAATACATATCTGCCAAGTGACCCTATGTAGGGGGAACAGTCCATATTCTGCTCTGTGTCAGTGTGTATCAGGGTCCCTGAGGACAGGTATCAATCCATATCTGCCAAGTGACCCTATGTAGGGGGAACAGTCCCTATTCTGCTCTGTGTCAGTGTGTATCAGGGTCCCTGAGGACAGGTGTCAATCCATATCTGCCAAGTGACCCTATGTAGGGGGAACAGTCCCTATTCTGCTCTGTGTCAGTGTGTATCAGGGTCTCTGAGGGCAGGTGTCAATCCATATGTCAAGGTGTCAATATGTCATATGTCAGGTGTCAATCCATATCCATTGTGATTTAGGAATGTTAGGTGATTTATGCGCTTTATGGATTAAAACCAGACTCTGCATCAACTGTGTAATTTTCCATGGGAGTTTTGCCATGGATCCCCCTCCGGCATGCCACAGTCCAGGTTTTAGTCCCCTTGAAACAACTTTTCCATCACTATTGTGGCCAGAAAGAGTCCCTGTGGGTTTTAAAATTCGCCTGCCCATTGAAGTCAATGGCGGTTCGCCCGGTTCGCCGGTTCGCGAACGTTTGAGGAAGTTTGCGTTTGCCGTTCGCGAACCGAAAATTTTGTGTTCGCAACATCACTAGCCCTTACCTGGTTTTTAATCATAGTTTGTAGATGTATAATAACTGGCAACGTAAAAATTCAGAACATCATGCATAGATCCAGGGAAATCAGATATTGCATTTGCATACAGACTTGGATACTTTGCTGTAAATATGAGCTCTTTCACCATGCAGTATTATCAAACCGTATTACCATACTGTGTAAGGTACTGTTTCTGTTTTAAAAAAATCTAATAAATATGAGATATTGAAAAAAAAACGTAAAAATATGGTTCTCAGTTTGCTGCATATCTAGGGAAAATAAGGGTAAGTATTTTTCAAATATGTTTATAACATTACAATACTTACTGCAATAATTGGTACGGAAGATTATATTTTTTGTACTTTTAGTGATTATGTATTTATTGCCTGTTCTTTAGTTTAGCAATTTTGATACCCTTGTTTTGTAATAACACTGTCCAGGAAATTGAATTTGAGCTATAACAAATTCAAGACTAATACATTCTTTTAACAGTACTTCTCTAAACACATGTCTTGAATGGCTACTTGAGCAAAGTATTTCCTGCAATCTCATTTCTAAAATATCCTGTATATGTAAACCTCGTGTGAGGGTCACCAGCAAATTTTAGGTTAAAAGACAGATTCTGTTTTTAACAGTTAAGGCAAATGTATATAATTGAATTAAGAAAAACATCTGAATAGTTATTGAATCCCTTGGCTACAGAAGAACATATTTACGTTTTTGATTTAATATTTTTGGCTAAATTTTTCGAATAATTTTTTATAAAATATTGAAATATCAAACATATATTATATATAAATATATAATAATCGCTGGTAAAATCACACCTTGATAATGCTATGCAATTTTGGGCACCCGTTCTAAAGAAGGATATTATGGCACTAGAAAAAGCGCAGAGACGGACTATAAAATTGATAAAAGGAATTTAAATCTCTTTGGTTTGGAAAAAAAGCGCCTTTAGAGGGTGTATGATAACATTATACAAAAATATTTGGGGCCAGTACAAACCATTATCTGGAAATCTATTCATAAACAGGGCTATACATAGGACATGAGGTCTGGAATAAAGGAGATTTAGTCTAAGGCACAGAAAAGTTTTATTTTTTACAGTGAGAACAATAAGGATGTGGAATGCTCTGCCTGCAGAGGTGCTTTTATCAGTCCTTTCAGATGTTTAAACAGCAATTGGATAAAATCTTGCAAAAACATTATATACAGGGATATAATTTCTAATTAGTGGGGTAATAGCTTCTTGATCCATGGAGATATCTGACTGCCATTTTGAGGTCAAGAATAATTTTTTTCCTGGTTTTTGCAAAATTGCAAGTGTTTCAGACTGGGTTTTTTGCCTTCTTTTTGATCAACAGGAAAAACTGATGGAAAACTGATGGAAGCAAGTCTCTTTTCAGCACGGTAACTATAATATATCAACATATTTTTCAAACTAGTAAATCATTGTTAGTGATTCGCTGTATGTCATCCATGTAATTTTCCCCTACATAGTGTGTGTTCTTGTGGTTTACCTACTCCCGTTCGGGAGTCCCCATACGAACGAGTTCAGTTCACCTCCCGAACGGGGACCACCTCGATACCCCATTTAGAATGTTTGTTTGGAATGTTCACACCTCGTTAGAATGTTCACACACATATAGTCAACGAGGTGTGAAAACCACAAACTGCAAGGGAAGCCTTGGCGCTTGCTGACCCTGGGTGGCGGCCCCTTCATTTAAATGAATGCCATTCAGGGGGAGCATTCGCGGGTTGCTTCCCACCTCGTTTGACTCCCGAATTAGGACCTCCCCAGCGCCCTTGGAGTGTTCACACCAATCAATTAGAATGTTGGCAACATGCAACATAAGTGTGAAACCGCAAGGGAAGAAATTAAAGAGTGCTTCCATGGGTGGCCGCCGTTCGTACAAATGAATGCTGGCCTTGAGGACCTTTCATGTCCCGAAAGGAGACACTTCCCTTGCCTGGTTTCACCCCGTGAACGGAAACGGTTGCCATTATGGGGGGTCCCTGAGATTCCTTTGGGGACAATGGCGGTGTGGTGGGCTTTCTATGCCTGGGAGCCCAGAAGGTGGGAGGCTTTCCCATGCTGGGGCTCCCAGGTACAGAGGGTCCTGGGAAGAAGACCCCTGCCACGGGCAGTGGGAAACTCTGTACTTGGATGGCGGGAACAAGGCACAAAGGAACTGGAGTTCCTGTCACACGCACAGGCCCCTGGGAGGGGGAGGACCCTGGGAAGGGACACCGAGTTGCGGGAACAATGGACAAAGGGATAAGGGCCGGTTCCGTCATCCGACCCCTATGAGTGGACATTGTCTGAATGAGTGATCCACCCCTTGCATGGGGAAAGTATAAAGCTAATTGTTGTACCCTGGAACTGTGTGTGTTCTAGTTACTGGGTAAAATGGGTCTCTTACTCTGATAGCGGGGGTAACCAGCCAGGATACCCAGGGCACACTACAATCATGCTTACATTTTTTTCAAAAAACAGTTAAATCATTTGCAAAGCTTATCCAAAAATTATAAATTGAAGTCAAAATGTGTAAAACTAAGCAGTAGAATGTTTAATAGTAGATTGTACAAAACATGTGTACTTCAAATTCACATATCTCTAAAGTCGTTTACAACCATCTCAAGATCACAAAAAGGTTGTTGAAATTCTAAGCAAGTCAAATCCATAACTTGTTTATAACTATCACCTTATTGTGTTGCATGTATGTTTGAGCAAAGAACATTTACATCAACTGTTAGCCAAGAATAAATATCTGACCATGACCTTGATCACAGTCTATAGTTTAATTATTAGCTACATGTTATTGGCTGCTGATGATCTGTTGATTCACTTCAACAGAAAAGAGTCTTATGCCTTGCATTAAGAAGTCCAGTTTAGGTTATGACAATCACTTAAATCACAATAACTTTAGATTTATTGACAAATTTTCCCCTTATTCAATAAATAGCCAAAAGAACTTGATAAACCACTGACAATGCTCACTAATACTCCCATCATTATTAAAAAATGCATGTAAAATAACTGTGTAGTTGGAAATCTCTAGTGCCACCAACAGCTCCCAAGAACTACACGAAGCCAGGTTATTAGATTGGAGGGGGCATTGTGACATTATTGTAATTTGTTTAGCACCAACTTTTTCCGCAGCACTTTATAATGTTAAAAAAATTCTAAATATTATAGGAACAATAGGTTTATGAGGACTCTGCTCAAAATGAGCTTACAATCACTTTATTAATATTGGATACTTTCTTAAAATTAATATTAATCATTTATTCAAAGTCCCAAAACTGATACTGTCAAAGTCAATTCTTTAAATTGTCACACTTAGATGATTCAGAGAAAAGGCAGTGTTTAGATTACTGCTTAGCAACACCTCTACTGGCAGTCACTCACAGTTCAGCACTGGAGTTTAGCATCCCCATGCTGTGCATGGTTGGTTAAATGCATCTCTGTGAGGAGCTACTGATTATCGCAGTGTGGCATTTTGCTGTGCATGCACAATTGCCTCCCGATGCTTACCTATGGAAAAGCTTAGATCACTAAGTTTGACGATCTTAGCCACAGAGGTGGGGACAGATGGTGAGTAAAATCACCTTTTTACTGTAATAAGAGGGGGGTGGAGACCTAAATAGTTATTTTACCACTATAGTGCCAACAGTGTAAATTACCTACATTGTTTAAGGGTCTATGTTTAAATTTTAACTTTTAAGAAATTACTATTCTTTGTATTTATATGGCACCGAAATATTCTGCAGTCCTCTATAACAGAGGGAATACACTCAAATCATGAACACGGATACAAAAGGAGCAGAAGACCCTGACCGTGAGCCTGCCATCTAGAAAATACAGCAATTTTATACAAAGTGCCTAGCAAGATAACTTGTAACCTTACACTTTTAACGTAATAATGGGCGTTGGCACATAAATATGCAGGTAATATTTGAAGTAATGGCCAGATATCTGGGTAATATGCAAATACAGTATTACTTGTGAGGTAATTAAATAGTTAAGATTAGAGACTGTTGCAAGATCACATGATAAGGAAAGGTTTAACAAGGGTGGGAGGATGGATGAGAGGGTCCCTAGTGATAGCAAAAATTCAGAATGGTGGCTATAAAGATAGGGAAAAGAAAAGAATTATGAAAGCAGGCAATGGCTTTTCTATAGAGAGTTAAAAAAGAGCAGTACACGGGGGTGGAGAGGGGAGTGTATAGAGTTAAAAACATTTTGACAATCAAATTCCATGTCCCTCGTTATTTTGTTAAACACATAAGTCTATGTTTTTCTCAAAATCTCGATTGTATAGCTGAAATCAGAAGTCCTTCTGTTTAAAGTTTATAAGTAATTAAGTGAATCCTGTCACTATAGCAGACACTAGATAGAATGAAAAAAGGCAAGTATGTCACGTTGAAACTGAAACTTCAAGAAAAAGATTTGTCTGCAGCAGAAAAAAAAAATAACAAAAGCAAACAATATTCTGTAGATTGTTATGGTAAGAGGACTGTAGATTATATTAAACAAATGTCTGGATTGTATTATAGAAACCGTAATGGAAGAATCAACTGTTCAATTATCTCAGTTTTCCTCAATATGAAATCCACATTCTTGGAACCATTACAATGTTTAATAATAAGGAGCTCTTATGTAATTCGAAGAAGATACACATTTCCAGATGATTTAAAAAACTTGACACTACAAGTCAGGCTGCATATTTTTATGAAACAGAAATCCATTAAATGTGCTCTGCATTTTATTTTTCTTATCTAGTATAATTGGGTTGCATCTTATTCTGTGTCTGTGGATAATAATTATTGTGCCATGGATTCATGATCACAGGGTTCATGAAGTCACTGAATGCACTGTTTATGAAATTAGCAAATCAATGTAGCAGCATGACACAACTAGTGCGTGTCCAGTGTCCAGTGTCTGTATATCTAATCTATTGTGAATTACTATACTGAGTGCAGAACTGTGCTGTTCTAGTTTGTGATTCACGCAGTTACACTCTTTCTGTATCTGATGATACTATACCAGTCTCTGATAGTCTTATAGTGATAGTCTTATAGTGATAGAGCTACCTGCCTACTAAAATATAAAGGCCGATGGTTTCAGAACCTACAACCAGTGGCGTACATACCGCGGTCGCAGGAGTCACAGCTGCGACCGGTCCATCGCTCCAGGTGAGCCGGCCGCCCTGTGGACCCCTGTGACCTGGTGCCTGTCGCCATGTGTTGCGGCCCTGGCCTGCGTGGCAAACCTACAGGGCCGCACGTTCAAGGGGCCCATCGGGTGGCTACCCGATAGAGATGAATTTCCAGGGGACCCCGGTCAGCGCTGCAGCACTTTAACAGCGTGACTGGGCCCCCTGCTATGACATCAAAGTGGGGAGGAAGTGACTGCCCGTCACTCCTCCCAGCTATCAGCGAGAGCCTGCATGGGAGGAAGGAGAGGGTCACCACTGGACCCCAGGGAAGTCACCCTCCTGCATCTGAAAGGTAGGAAACAGGAGGGTGACTCAAACACTTTGTATATGGGTGTTTCTGTTTGTATGTATGTGTGTATGTGTTTGTGTGTCTGTCTGTGTGTGTGTGTGTGTATGTATGTGTCAGTGTGTCTGTGTGTGTCTCTGTATGTATGTGTGTATGTGTGTGTCTGTCTGTGTCTGTATGTGTGTATGTGTCTATGTGTGTGTGTCTCTGTATGTGTGTAGGTGTCTGTGTGTGTCTGTCTGTATGTGTCTGTGTGTCTGTATGTATGTGTGCCTGTCTGTCTGTCTGTATGTATGTGTCTTTTTATGTATGTGTGTCGTGTGTGTATGTGTCTTTGTGTCTGTCTGTGTGTATGTATGTGTCTCTGTATGTATGTGTGTCTGTGTGTATGTATGTGTCTGTCTGTATGTATGTGTCTGTCTGTCTGTATGTGTCTGTGTGTATGTATGTGTATGTATGTGTCTCTATGTATGAATGTGTCTGTATGTATGTGTGTATGTGTTTGTGTGTCTGTCTGTGTGTGTGTGTGTGTGTGTGTGTATGTGTCAGTGTGTCTGTGTGTGTCTGTGTGTGTCTCTGTATGTATGTGTGTATGTGTGTGTCTGCCTGTGTCTGTATGTGTCTATGTGTGTGTGTCTCTGTATGTGTGTAGGTGTCTGTGTCTGTCTGTATGTATGTGTCTGTGTGTCTGTATGTATGTGTGCCTGTCTGTCTGTATGTGTCTTTTTATGTATGTGTGTCTTGTGTGTGTATGTGTCTGTGTGTCTGTCTGTGTGTATGTATGTGTCTCTGTATGTATGTGTGTCTGTGTGTATGTATGTGTCTGTCTGTCTGTCTGTATGTGTCTGTGTGTATGTATGTGTATGTACGTGTCTCTATGTATGAATGTGTCTGTATGTATGTGTCTGTGTGTATGTATATGTCTCTGTGTGTATGTATGTGTGTCTGTATGTATGTGTATCTGTATGTATGTATGTGTATGTGTTTGTGTGTTGGAGTGAGGGGGGCATGGATCAGTTTTGCACCGGGGCCCCATGGATTGTGTGCACGCCACTGCCTACAACTATCCATGATGAACTTTGGGTAGCCCACAAATTATTGGCCTCTGATATACCCCCATGTATTGTGACTCCTGATATTACATTTAACATTCCAGTTTGTGTGGCAGTAAATTATAGAGACTTGTTTCCGACGGACAACATGTTTAAGTATATGAATACCAATCACAGGTTACCTCTTTTTACGGAAGGAATGTGTGTAACAAAGTGCTTAAAAGATGAAAATGATTTACAGGCAGCTCTGTACACTTGTGTGGAAATATCCTCAATTCCACTAAACGAATATGTAGATTATAGTGCGTTGTAAGTGACAAAGACCTACACCTATAAGTGGAGCGTTCAAACAGATATACAGCTTACCAAACGTTATTCCGTTCAATGATGCAGTATAAAGTACATGTAAAAAAAATACAAAAAGATACAATATAGTGCAGATGGTATATAAAGTGGCAGTGCAATAATAATAATATCGTAGTGAACTTGTACACTCACATTTCAAGGAGCCTGTATATAGAAACACTAGCTCCGTATTGAGGCTTGTGTGCTTATTATGGTAGCACCACCCTTCTACTTCGGCTCGGAGTAATTCTCAAAGACATAAAAGAGAATGGACCAATGTGTAGATTTTGGCAATGGAAGAACACAGGTATGTGTTAATAAATGTGGTGCTCACCTTGTCCTGAGCCTATGGGTATAGCCAGAGCTCCAGGTATATAGGTTTAATGTCAATTCAAATGGGGAAGGCACTACCCCTATGAAGATTCCTTGGAGGTTCCAAAAAAGGACTTGGATAGGATTGAAAAAAGTAACACATTTATTGATATATAATAAATTAAAACAAAATAAATGTGTCTATAAAAAGTCCTCAATAAAAGTCCTTTAAAAATGGCCAATACGCGTTTCACTCTCAAAATAGAGCTTCTTCAGTTAGCTGTAGTGTTGGTCCTCTGAATCTTCATTTTTAAATGTCTTTTGGGTCTTCCCTTTTAATGAGTTAAGTGCATCATGTCCAATCACAGTAAAGTTTACATTCTCCCTATGTGGGGAGATGTGTGTATATACCTTTAATTGGTGGAAATTCTCTGCGCCTTTATTTGTTATTATTCTCATTGGTGGGCAGTGGTGGTTGGCGGAAGTATTCTAAAGCTATCCGGGTGGTTGGCGGAAGTGACGTCACGAGCCCACGTGAGCGTCACTGAGCCGCCGCCCGGAGTCTCCTGGACACTCCGACCCTGCCGCACATCACACATGCGTGCAGGTCGGAGGGAGGGGGTTGTGGCATGGGAGGGGGTGGTCCGCGGGCATGCCGATGCGTACTTCTCTTAAGGCGTGTCGGCATGTCCGCTGGCTCCCCTCTATAAATATAGTAAAAATCTTACAGTATTCAAGCCAGAAGGTGTAACTCTGCATGCTGTTAGACTCAGAAAAACAAACAGTCTGCTGACATCATCAGAAGTGGTAGCCTGATCCAATCACAATGCTTCCTCATAGGATTGGCTGAGACTGACAATGAGGCAGATCAGGGGCAGAGCCAGCATGATTCAAACACAGCCCTGGCCAATCAGTATCTCCGCATAGAGATGCATTGAATCAATGAATCTCTATGAGAAAAGTTCAGTGTCTGCATGCAGAGGGTGGAGACACTGAATGTTTGGATGCATTTTAGGCAACCATGACCCAGGAAGGATCTCTAACAGTCATCTGAGGAGTGGCCAGTGAATTTATCACTAGGCTGCAATGTAAACACTGCATTTTCTCTGAAAAGACAGTGTTTGCAGCAAAAAGCCTGAAGGTAATTATTCTACTCACCAGAACAAATTAAATTAGCTGTAGTTGTTCTGGTGACTATAGTGTCCCTTTAAAACATGCTGAGAAATATAGGTACCACTGGAGATGAACTCAGAAAACAAAGCTACACAAATCAAAACAAATGGCTGCAAAACAAAAGAATGCATTGCTGTTGGGTAAGACGTGTAGCCCAATTCCAAGTTTTGTGGTCTGCCCCTCTTTTAGAAACTATGAGCTTGATATTTTATCACAGGAAACTATCAGCCCTCCAGCAGTGTTAATATTGTTGACTAATAATCTTAGTCAAATTTTCATTGATTCATTTTTTTGAGATTTAGTCGACTAAAACTAGACTAAATCTAAAACAATTCAGATGACTAAAATATGACTAAAACAAAAATGGCTTTTTAGTCAAAAGACTATGACTAAAACTAATTGAAATTTGCTGCCAAAATTAACACTGCACAGAGGGGCTGTGGAAGGGAAAGGGGAACAGGTAGAGGCTTTAGCTAAACTAACTTTTAGTCATGTTGACTAAAATCTACTGCAGATTTAGTCAACTAAAATCTAGTGGAGATTTAGTCAACTAAAATATGACTAAAACTAACATGGGTCTTTAGTTAAAAGACTATGATTAAAACTAAATTGAAATTTGCAGCTAAAATTAATACTGCCCCCCAGGAGAGGCCCCAAATCACTCTGACCTCCAGTATGATAAAGTTAGTAGGAAGGTCCCGGCACACCGACATGCCCAGCACTGCCTGCTCCAGCAACTCCCAAACTCCACACAAGCGTCATCTAACACCCTCAGATCCTGTCCTCCAATGAGCTGTAATGTGTGTCCCCAGAGAGGACCTTACGGCATTTCACCAGTGAACCACTATCCCTGGTATAGGGCTGTGATGTGGAGATCTTCTCCACCATGCCCGAGGCTCAGGAAAGTGAGTGTGGGAGCCAAGTCATCATGTACATAATGTGTGCATGTGTCAAAAAAGATTAACATCCACTGACATACATAAATATACATATACTACAGTCATGGGAAACAGAAAGTACACCCTCTTTGAAATCTATGGTTTTATATATCAGGACATGATCACAGTCACCTTAGCAGGTCTTAAAATTAGGTAACTACAATCTCAGATAAATAAAAAAACATAACACATTACATCGTGTCACTATTTCACAAAAATAAAGCCAAAATGGAGAAGTAATGTGTGAAAAACTAAGTACACCCTTACTGCTTCTTTCAACGTTTCAAAGGCTAAGTATCAGACAGGCGCTGCTAATCAAATGCTATTGATTAATTGTTAATCGCAGTGGTTATCACCTTTATAAAAGCTGGGGTTTTAGAAGTTTGCTGGTCTGGAGCAGTCAGGTGTGTTTTAACACAATGCCAAGGAGGGAAAACATAATTAATGATCTTAGAGAAGCAACTGATGCTGCAAAAACTGGGAAGGGTTATAAGGCCATATCCAAACCATTTGAAGTCCATCAATCTACAGTGAGAAAGATTATTCAAGACAGTTGCCAATCTTCCCAAGAGTTGTTGTCCCAGCAAATTCCCCCCAAGGTCAGATCATGAAATGCTCAGAGAAATTGCAAAAATAGTATCTCAGACTCTACAGGTCTCAGTTAGTTAAAGTTCATAACAGTACAATTAGAAAAAGAATGAACGAGTATGGTTTATTTGAAAGGGTTGCCAGGAGAAAGCCTCTCCTCTATAAAAAAGCATATGGCAGCACTGCTTAGCTTTGCATAGTTGCCTCTGAACAAATCAGAAGACGTTTGGAGCAATATCCTTTGGACAGACAAGACCAAAGTGGAGATGTTAAGCCAAAACACACAGCACCACATTTGGTGAAAACCAAAACATAATATATCAGCACAAACACATCATAACAACTGTCAAGCATTGAATTATTTGGGCTTGTTTTGCAGCTACAGGACCTTGGGCCCTTGCAGTCATTGAGTCGACCATGGGCTCCTCTATATAACAAAGTATTTTAGAGTAAAATGTGAGGATATCTGTCCAAGAGCTCAAGCTTAGCCTAAATGAAGACAATGATCCCAACCGCACCAGCAAATCTACAACAGAATGGATGAAAAAGAAAAGAATGAAGGTGTTACAATGGCCCAGTCAAAGGCCAGACATCAACCTGATTGAAATGCTGTGGTGGAACCTTAAGAGAGCAGTGCATAAACAAACATATAAATAAATAAATACATATATAAAGAAATATGTGTAAACCAGTAGAATTTTGCCTGTGACATTATCATGTGATGTGCTGCGGACTATGCTGGCATTGAATAAATAGTCATGTTACTGCTTATAATTATTAACATTTGTAGTGTTTGGCTGCTTGCAAGATGGCTTGTAAGCTTATTATATAAAGGAGATAACTGGGGTTCTGGTAAGAGTTAGTTGGCCAAGTATTACAAATTAATGAGATGCTTAGCAAGTCATTAGCAATGATTTCAGTAACCTGGAGAAATGTATAAAATAACTGCAGGAAATGTGCATTATCTCTTGCTGAGTTTGGGGTCAGTTTCCAAAAAGATATATAGCGATGTGTTGCAGCTGTAATGAAAATAAGTGAAATGTATGTGTTAAATACAATGTATTTATTATATGAAAGGTTAAAGAAGAAAAAACAATGTATAATGTATAGCACGTTCATACAAGCAAGTATGAATGTGTTTTTACAGGGTTATTTACTAAAGTGAAAATGCAAAGTGAATACAGAGTGAATTTAATCTGTGACCAACGTAGTTAAAATGGAAGCATACCTGGCTAAGAGAATATTTCTGCTAAAGGTGGTTCTACAAGCTATTGAAGATGTACTTAGTTTTTCACACATGGTTTCTTCATTGTGGCTTTTTTGTTAAATAAACCATGACACTGTGTAATATGCCATGTGTTGTTGTTCATCTGAGGTCGTATTTACCTAATTCTATGATCTGCTAAGGAACAGATGATTGTTATTATGTCCTGATATGTGAAACCATAGAATTCAAAGAGGGTGTACTTTCTTTTTTTTTCACATGACTGTAAGTGTTCATGCTGTGGG
This sequence comes from Pelobates fuscus, assembly GCF_036172605.1. Classification (NCBI taxonomy): domain Eukaryota; kingdom Metazoa; phylum Chordata; class Amphibia; order Anura; family Pelobatidae; genus Pelobates; species Pelobates fuscus. The sequence continues at coordinate 239,670,864 of NC_086318.1, forward strand.
GAAAAAAAGGTTTATATATTGCGCGAATGCACTACAGATTACACCAGGGTATTTCACATTTAGAGAAATGCTAAACATATAGACCAACCAGGATGCCCTGATTCTATGATTACCAACGAGAATAATGTGTTGGATCTCCTCCTACCATTGTTGAACAAAGGCTACCATGTATAGCTAGACAATTATTGCAGTATAGATTAAAAAACCCAAAAACAAACAGGTAATAAAAAATGAATTCAATTCTGTATGTGCAATTTTGTTTTCTATTTGTTTCATATTCAGATTCTAATACTTTTTCTGAAATTAGCATAGGTATAGTGTAATTTATGATATATATATATATATATATATATATATATATATTATCTAATCTATAACTTGCAACATGGATGTAACTTGAATGTCAGAGGTGCTTTATGATGTGTTGGCATATCTTTGAAAACCAAAGGTTTAAGCAAAGAGAGTATAAATGTATTTATTTGACAGTCATTTTGAGTAGCATTTACAGAAATAGAATACATCTAATTAAAGGGATGGGAGCTAGCTTGCCCCCACAATTTTAAAAACTTCAGGTCTCCCTGGAATTGATTATTAAAATACTTTTATAATGTTATAAAGCTATAATCTAACAAAAGTATAGCAGGATAGTCAGGAACAGTAAGATAGAGTGTAATGTGATATTGTATAGTAATTAAAATACAGAAATATAAAAATGCAGATATACACAAATAAGTACAACTATATGGCTGTCATTGGGGTACTACATACATATAGTTAGTACCAAACAGTAACATTATTAATTATTTCAATTGTTTAATTAATTGATTCACTAATTGTTTGATAGCACTGGTTTTAAGTCAATGCTTATAAAAAAGCTCACAATTTATGTTGTGAAAAAGCTTGACAAAGACCCAAGTTTAGGTTGAAATATTTATGTGTATCTCTGGTTCCAATGAATGTGTCTTTAAGCATAGAAGTGGAAAAAACCCAAGGGCAGAGTACAAAATATTTGATAGAGGCCTAACCTCAAAATCTGAGGAAAGGGATTTAAGGGTGATTATTTTAAATGAGTTAAAGGTAGGCAGACAATGTAATAGAGCAGCAGGAAATGCTAGCAGAATGCTTGGTTGTATAGGGAGAGGCATTAGCAGTAGAAAGAGGGAAGTGCTCATGCCATTGTACAGAACACTGGTGAGACCTCACTTGGAATATTATACGCAGTACTGGAGACTGTATCTCCAGAAGGATATCGATGCGTTGGAAACAGTTCAGAGAAGGGCTACTAATGGAGTTCATGGATTACAGGATAAAACTTCCAAGGAAATAGTAAATGATGTACATGTATAGCTTGGAGTCAAGACAAGACAGGGAGGATATGATAGAAACATTTGAATACATAATGGGAATCAACACAGTAAAGGAGGAGAATATATTTAAAAGACGAAAAACTACCACAACAAGAGGACATAGTCTTACATTAGTGGAGCACCATTTTAAAAATAATATCCGGAAGTATTACTTTACTGAGAGCGTAGTGGATGCATTGAATAATCTTACAGCTGCAGTGGTAGAGGTTAACACAGTGAGGGAGTTTAAGCATGGGATAAGCATAAGGCAATCCTAGAAATAAATATTAAAAAGTGTAGCGCAAAGCAATTCAAAATACTTAAGTAGATGACTCAGAAACTTTTCACAAGGATCACATGAACATGTAGAAAATAATACAAATAGTGTAATTGTGTTACACTTCAAAACATATATATATATTGTAATAGTGATTCTTAGTAATCATTATGATGCAAAGATGTAGGAATAAATGAATATACAATGTATTAAACATATATAGTTAAAATATAGTATGTTCAAATCTTATTTAGATATTACACATAGTTTTGAAGATAAGTTAACTGCCTCTTACTGGAGATGGATGGTGAGCATGTACGGACTAAAAAACCACAAGTCCATTCGTAGGAGATGTACTATTGTGTTAAAGTGATCCCATCCTGTACAAATACCGTGCATCCCCTCTTCTCTATTCTGTACCCCATTTAACTCCTGCCTCAATAAAAGAAAGATTGACCAAAAAACCACAAGTCACAAGCACTTGGGCCTTAAGGTGGTCAACTATAGTCTTTACTTGTTTCACAGCTTCCAAGATGCTGTTTTACCATATCTGGGCAGTCTATTCAGTACAGCAAACTCAATTCTGTGTGCGTCTGTACTCGTGTATCTCACGGATTTATCTGTTCTCTTATTCTGTTGTATTTTCTCCCAGATTATTGAAATTCTTCACTTTATCTAAGTTTCAGTTTAACCCCTTAAGGACACATGACATGTGTGGCATGCCATGATTCCCTTTTATTCCAGAGGTTTGGTCCTTAAGGGGTTAAAGTAGGTGTTATGAAGAAGTCTGTTGGGAAATACCAAAGAATTATTATTATTATTATTATTATTGGTATTTATATAGCGCCAGCATATTCCGTAGCGCATTACAACATTATCAGAGGGGGGGATTTAACAATAAGTGAGACAATTACAAAAACCTACAGGAACAATAGGCTGAAGAGGACCTTGCTCAAATGAGCTTATACATGCTATAAAAATGACATTAAATCAAAGTCCCTATTTAGCCTCTGAGGTATAACAACCCCAATGTAAAGATCCAGCAAGCCTTGTATTTCTGAGAATTTTTTGTCTATCTCTGCTACTATGGAGGACTGGCACTATGTAAATTGCCTGAAACTTTAACTGAGCAATCGTTTCATTGCATTCCAAAAGATTCTTCAAAAAAATTCTTTATTCTTTGGAATTGATTATTGAACCTAATTTATCCAAATTGCAATCTGCGGAAAATGATTCTCCAAGTTTTTTTTTCTAGCCTTTAGTTAGTTATTATATATATCTGCCTACTAGCTACATTGTTACTGGATACTGTATACTGTTTACAAACTGGGACAGATGGCTGGAACCGCATCTCAATTTGGTTACTAATTACTACTAATCTTATTTCCTTCTTTTTGAGCTCCAACAGTTCTCTTCTTTCCTCATGTACCATGTGAAGGACTGATTTAGGAGACAGACCCTCTTATATGTGAAATGGACATTTTTTTTTATGCTTTAAACATTCTATGTCTGAGTACTCTTGGATGTTTTTTGTGATAACATAGGTATTAGCACTTTGTATATGACTGTTTCTTCCTGTTTTTTTTTTTTTTTTACTTTATTCATTTTTCCCTTTTTTATGTTTATTTATCTGATTAGGTCCTATATACAATGTACTTATTTTCTATGGTAGCCGCTTATTGATTGTTATCAACATTTCAAGGGTTTAACATTTTGGTAATTGTCACCAGTAACTTAAATGTTAAAAACTTTTGTAATTTTTAAATTCCTCCAAAATCTGTTGAAGGTTCTTTGAAATCATACAATTAAGGAGATACTATAGCCACAAAAACCACTGTAGCTTAACCCCTTAAGGACACATGACGGAAATATTCCGAAAGCTGTTTTGGTGTATAGATCATGCCTTATGCAGTCTCACTGGTCAATACTCTGCCATTTAGGAGTTAACTTACTTTGTTTATGCAGCCTAGTCACACCTCCCTGCATGTGACTTACTTACACTGTCTTCTAGTCAGCAGTCACATGTTATGATACTTTGTGTTATTATTACTTTACATTATTGTTATATTGTAATTACAATCGTTTGGTTTCCTATTCTTGTTTATTACTATTATTTACGTTATAGTTATCAACAAAAATGATGTTATTTTCACTAAGGGATACATAAGTTTACTCCCTAGTTAATACATATGATAAAAATGTATTCCTAAGTTTCCTCCCCACTGATTCCAGCCTATTACTTTAATTTTCTATATCTAATGAAAGATGCAGGCACTCTTGGTTATTTCTTGTGATAGCTAAATGATAAATACACACTCTTCTTTCTTACATATGCAGCCACAGACTTTTATATAATTTTTTGAATACAGGAACAAAACCATATCTTGATTTCAGTTTACTTTTTTTTGCAATTAAATGAACAATACAGTCCCCTAAGTCACTTCAGATTTGTTGTAGTTAGTGCTCTGGGACAGTGGTTCCCAACCCAGTCCTCAAGTACCCCCAACCAGTCAAAGATTTAGGCACAGTTGTGTCTAAAGTGTTTTTAGAAGAAAGAAAAAAACATTTTAGACACAACAGGATTATCACTAAATCCTGGACTGGTTTGGGGTACTTAAGGACTGGGTTGGGAACCCCTGCTCTAGGCAGTGGCGTACATATGACCTATGGGGCCCCGGTGCGAACATTGATCCGTGGGCCCCCCCCCCGCACGCTTACTCTGCGCGTACTGGGGCCGCAACACATGGCGGCGGGCACCTGGTCGCAGGGGTTGCAGGGCTGCGACCCCTGCGACCGCGGTATGTACACCAGTGCATGCAGATGCACACACACTTAAAGGACCACTACAGACACCCAGATCACATCAGCTCAATGAAGTGGTCTGGGTGTCAGGTCCCTCTAGTTTTAACCCTGCAGCTGAAAGCATAGCAGTTTCAGAGAAACTGCTATGTTTCACTGAGGGTTAATCCAGCCTCTAGTGGCTGTCTCACTGACAGCCGCTAGAGGAGCTTCCGCGATTCTAAGACACTGAACGTCCATAGAAAAGCATTGAGTAATACTTTCCTATGGGCGGTATGAATGCGCGCACGGCTCTTGCTGTGCATGCGCATTCGGAGCTGAGAGGCGGAGGGATCCTCAGCGCCAAGGGAGTCCGGCGCTGGAGAAAGGTAAGTGCTGAAGACACACACACACTCTCATGAACAGACGCATACACACTAGCTAACAGACACACACATTTACTGACAGAGACACACTCAGCGATAGACATACATACACACTCACTTACAAAACATACACTCTCACTGACAAACACACACTCACTAACAGACATCAAACAGACTCACTAACACAAACACACTCAGTAACAGACACACACAGTAACACACTCACTGACACTCACTAGCAGACACACACTCAACAGACACTCACTGACACTCACAGTAACACTAACACACAGTAACACACACACTAACACTCACAGTAACACTAACACACACAGTAACACTAACACACACACTAACACACACACTAACACTCACAGTCACACACACACTAACACACACAGTAACACTAACAAACACACTAACACAGTAACACTAACACACACACTAGAACTCACAGTAACACACACACTAACACACACACTAACACTCACAGTAACACTAACACACACTAACACTCACAGTAACACACACACCAACACTCACAGTAACACTAACAAACACTAACACTCACAGTAACACACACACTAACACTCACAGTAACACTAACACACAAACACACTAACACATTTTTTTTAAATTTAATCCCCCCAGCCTCCTTACCTTTTGGAGTACTGAGGGGATTCCCTGGGGTCCAGTGGTGCTGCTGGGCTCCTGGGGGGCCGGTCACCCGGCTGGCTGGTCCTGCGGGCGCGCGAGGGAGCACTTTCCCCTGAGTGCTTCCTCTTCAGCTCCCTCACGCGCCGCGTACTGATACCGGCACCAGAAGATGACGTCATCTTCCGGCTCCGGTATCATTGCGGTGCGCGAGGGAGCTGAAGAGGAAGCACTCAGGGGAAAGTGCTCCCTCGCGCGCCCGCAGGACCAGCCAGCCGGGTGACAGCAGGGCCAGGAGCAAATTGAGAATTGAGAATAGATCTACCACGCGGGCTAGTGTGTGGAGGGAAACCTGGTCAACCTAGAAACCTAGATGTTATTTTTATTGTTCTGTCTCTGTATTATATATCATTGTTTATTTCTATATTACTACTTGCTTATATTTAATTGTACATATTATCTCTGTGGCGCCACCTTTTTCTACTTCCTCAAAACACAGTAGATAAATAGGCCCTAATACCAAAGAGAAAATAGAAAAATCAGAGGAGAACAAACAGCCAGAATAAGGCTAGAGAGCCCTAATGGAAAAAAAAATAGATAGGAAAAAATAATGGAATAAACAGGGAGAGAGGAAGACAAAACAAATCCCTAAAGACAATAGGTAAAATTCCACAGCCACCCACAAGAGCAGGAGGCAGTGGTACGCTGACCTGTACCGATGTGGAGCAGCAAAGAAAGAGAAAGTGATGTGTGGGGAGGGGAGTGTTATTGTACCTAATTTTTTTCTAACTGGTTGATCTGTGTTAATGTGCTGCTTTGGGGAATTAAGCAAATATGAAGCCTCCTGTCATGTTATAAAATGTAAGGCTGTATGAACTAAATGTTGTTTAGATACACATTTTTCATTCAGTCCAAATGTAGTGCGTCTTATGTGTTATTGTAACAAATTCATCCGCTTATGGTAATGTGTTTAATGTCCGTCCTGACAGGAATAGTTGCGCCATTCTACAGCTGTGCGACCGGATACCGAATAAACCCAGCATGTCTAGGGCCGCTGGGCGCTGCAGATCTATGCCACCTTATAGCCCCATGACCGCCCACGTTGAGGATGACGTCGGCGTACGTGTGACGTCATGCGCATGCACGTTTTGGGGTCAAAGGCCGATTACAGCCAATTGGAAAAACAGGAGGGTTATTTAACCCCTTAAGGACCAAACTTCTGGAATAAAAGGGAATCATGACATGTCACACATGTCATGTGTCCTTAATGGGTTAAACTACTTTAACATTCTTTCATTGCCCTGTCGTGGTTTCTGCCTGATGGTAATCTGAGAGTGCGTTCCTCATCTTGATTTTTTGGTATTTGACATTGGCTTCATTTTGACCCTGATTTCTGGTATCCTTGACTTTTGGCTTTTTCTCATCGCTGTGTCTGATTCTCTATCCCTGAGCTCGGCAAGTATTCAGACTATTCTTGGATACATTAAGTCTGGCCATTCTAAGGTCTGGTTAGACATTATCCTTAGTCCTAGTTGTGATACAATTCCGCGTGTGAGATCAATTAGTAATCCTGACAATATGACATGGCCATAGATCCTGCAGAATTGTGTCAGCACATAGCTGCTTGTGAGAGAAAGTTAGAGGAGAATAATCACCGTATGGATCAATTTGCCCAAGCTTTTACCACGCTCCTTACTCGGACGGCTCATTTACAGCCTGAGGCTTCTCTGACTAGGCCTCCACTGCCTACTGTACCTCCGCCTATAGTTAATAAGGCATCTCTCTATCTCCTCCTCTGCATTTTGATGGTAATATTTTTGAATGCAGGGGATTCCTCATTCAAATTGAATACCACTTTGAGGTCTCACCTGGTTTATTTCCCACGGATAGAGCTAAGATTGGCTATTTAATGCCTTAACATGGACCAATCCATTATGGGAGAGTAAAAGGAGTATTTCTTATAATTACCAGGATTTCCTTGCGGAATTCAAATTAACGTTTGAACCATTAGGCAGGGAGGATGATGCCTCTACTGCCTTAATGCTTATCAAACAAGGGAACCGGACTATCGAAGATTACGCCATCGAATTTCGCACCTTGGCTTCTGAGGTAGACTGGACTAACAATGGTTTAATCGCTGCTTTTAACAAAGAATTATCAGAATATACTTGACGAAATTGCTGCCAAATATCTATTGAAAAAATAAAAAAATTTATTACCTTTGTGATGCAGATTGATAATAGACTTAGGACCGGAGAAATTACTAGAAGCAGAACCAGACGTATGACCTTGTCACTAGCACCTTGATTCTCCAAACCTGTTGTCCCTGACCTCCTGGTACAACCTGAGCCTGAACCTTTGCAACTAGGGGTTACGAGATTGTCAGAGGCAGAGAAACAGTATAGGAGAAGAGAGGGTCTATGCTTATATTGTGGCAAAAAAGGACATGTGAGAGATACTTATAAAATTTAGAAAATAATCCAGGCACTCCAACGAATTCCAAAATAATAGGCAATTTATTAGAACCAGCAGCTACACAGCGACGTTTCAACCCCTCAGGGTCTTTATCAAGTTTGATAAAGACCCTGAGCGGTTGAAACGTCGCTGTGTAGCTGCTGGTTCTAATAAATTGCCTATTTTTTTGGAATTCGTTGGAGTGCCTGGATTATTTTCTACATTTTATAAGTTTATATTTGGTCCATTCTGGTACTGTGACTTATCCAGTGAAAAAGCACCCTGGATTCCTGGATGAAGGGTTGAGTGCACTTCCACTATTTCTCTATATCTATCTATGTGAGAGATACTTGTCCTATACACCCAGAAAACTTCCGCACCTAAGAACCTTAAGGGGACAGGTCTTAGGTCTGATGGATACGTCCTCTAGTAAGAACCAAAGTAGATTTCTCCTTGACACTGTAGCCATTAGCAAAAAGAAAAACTTTTGATGCAAAGCCATGGTAGACTCAGGTGCGGCACGTAACTTTATTGACATGTATTTTGTTAAAAAACACTCTATACCTGTCAAGGAGAAATCTTTACCTCTTGCGGTTGAGGCTATAGACGGGAGAACTCTCTCTCAACAACCTTAATACCCACGAGACCTTGCCTATCTGTATCAGTATAGGAGCATTGCATAAAGAATTCCTTACATTTTAGATAATCGCTTCCCCTTCGTGTCCCATCATATTAGGATTCCCTTGGCTTTGTCAAGTACAACCGTCATAGGGGAAATACTGGAATGGGGTGCAGACTGTCAGGAAGATTGTATGTCACCTCTTACTAAAAGAGTGGGCATCGTTACTTTACCTTCTATTACACCAACTACCCCCGAAATACCCAAGCAGTATTGGGAGGTTAGGGTAGTGTTCAGTAAAAGTCAAACTGATGTTCTGCCTCCACATAGATCATATGATTGTTCCATTGATCTGTTGCCTGGGGCAATGCCTCCTAAAGGGGAGGTTTATGCTCTATCCCCACAAGAGAGTTAAATCATGGAGGAGTACATCAGAGATGGCTTAGGGGATGCAAATCTTCCCTTTTTCGTGTCTAAAAAGGATGGAGAATTACGTCCTTGCATTGACTATGGGGCATTAAACAAAATCACCATAAAAAATGCCTATTCCATTCCCCTTATCTCTGAATTGTTTGACAGACTCCAGGGTGCTAAGGTCTTTACCAAACTTGACCTCAGAAGTGCATACAATTTGGTTACGATTAAGAATGATCACGAGTGGAAAACAGCATTTAATACTAGAATTGGCCACTATGAATATCTTGTTATGCCCTTTAGGTTATGCAATGCCCCGGCCGTATTTCAGGACTTTATTAACGATGTGCTAAGAGATTATATTTACCGTATATACTCGAGTATAAGACGAGTTTTTCAGCACATTTTTTGTGCTGAAAAACCCCAACTCGGCTTATACTCGAGTTAATGTCTGTATTATGGCAATTTACATTGCCATAATACAGACAGGGGCTGTGGGGGCTGCAGAGTGGTTACTTACCTCTCCTGAAGCTCCTGTCAGCTCTCTCCTCCGCGGCGGTCCGTTCAGCACCTCGGTCAGCTCCCAGTGTAAGTCTCGCGAGAGCCGCGGGGTCATAGTACGGCTCTCGCGAGACTTACACTGTGAGCTGACAGAGGAGCTGCACGGACCGGCGTGGAGGAGGAGAGAGCTGACAGGAGCTGCAGGAGAGGTAAGTGCTTCCTGACAGCCCCCCTCTCCCGCACTGAACTGCCAATGCCACTGGACCACAAGGGAAGGAGAGCCCCCCTCCCTGCCATGTATCAAGCAGGGAGGGGGGACGAAAAAAAATAAAATAAAATATTAAAAATAATATAATAATATTAAAAATATTAATAATAATAATAATAATAAAATAATATATATTAAAAAATAATAATAATAATATAAGTTTTTTTTAAAATAATAAAAAAAAAATGCCCAACCCCCACCAAGGCTCTGCAACACATACACAAACACACACTGCATCACACACACTTACACTGCATTCATACACACACACACTGCACTCATACACACACACACTGCACTCATACATACACACATACTGCACTCATACATACACACACACTGCATTCATTATATACACTGCACTCATATACACACACTGCACTCATATACACACACACTGCACTCATATACACACACACTGCACTCATATACACACACACTGCACTTATATACACACACTGCACTCATATACACACACTGCACTCATACACATACACACTGCACTCATACACATACACACTGCACTCATACACATACACACTGCACTCATACACACACTGCACTCATACACACACTGCACTCATACACACACACTGCACTCATATACACACACTGCACTCATACACACACACTGCACTCATACACACACACACTGCACTCATACACACGCTGCATTCATACACACGCTGCATTCATACACACGCTGCACTCATACACACGCTGCATTCATACACACACTGCACTCATACACACACACACTGCACTCATACACACACACTGATATAATTTTATTTAGAAATTTACCAGTAGCTGCTGCATTTCCCACCCTAGTCTTATACTCGAGTCAATAAGTTTTCCCAATTTTTTGGGGTAAAATTAGGGGCCTCGGCTTATATTCGGGTCGGCTTATACTCGAGTATATACGGTACTTGTTTGCACTTGTATACCTTGATGATATCCTTGTTTATTCTCCAGACCCATCATGATCATGTTACACAAATATAGCAAACTTTACTCAAGAATGGCCTTTATTGTAAACTTGAAAAAGGCATGTTTGATCAACTTGAAGTACAGTTTTTGGGATATAATATATACGCCTCTGGTTTCCAAATGGTTTCTCGCAAACTAGAGGCTGTTCTAGACTGGCCATTACCCAAGGGCCATTGAAAGGTTCATTGGTTTCTCCAATTATTACAGGAGATTCATAAAGGGTTTCTCTTCAGTAATAGCCCCCATCACCAATATAACACGCAAGGGGGCTATTTGTAAAATATGGTACAAATAAGTCAAAGAGGCTTTTGAATGTCTAAAATATTTTTTTGCTTCTGCAGACATCTTTATACATCCTGACACCAGCACAGCTTTCATACTTGAGGTTGATGCCTCCGAAGCAGGGATCGGGGCTATCCTTTCCCAGAGAGAGAGTCAGGATGCCCCTTTGCATCCTTATGGTTACAGAAAGTTGCCTCCAGCTAAACGTTATTATGACATAGGTAACAGAGTCTGTCTTCTACACAGGCTAGATGGTCTCTGTTCTTGTCCCGCTTTAACATTATTATGACTTACAAGCCTGGTCCTAAAAATGTTAAAGCTGATGCCTTATCTAGACAATTTGATGAAGAGTCAGAACTAGAACAAGAGACGTCACACATTGTTCCTCCTGAGTGTATCATAGCATCCACCGTCCTTTCCTTGTCATCGCCATTGCTTTGTGCTATCATGGCGGCTCAATCCCAGGTACCTAACAATTAACCTCTAGGTAAATTGTTTATTCAATTACCTGACAGGAAAGAGGTATTGAAAATATTCCACGACAATGCTACTGCTGGGCATCCGGGTATAAATAAGACTGTATCCGCTATTTCCAGATCATTTTGGTGGGAGTCACTCAGAAGGGATATTAAGGATTATGTGAAAGCATGTTCTGTTTGTGCAGTCTCTAAGGTTCCACACACACTCCCATGTGGATTATTACATCCACTTACCATACCCAGTGTTCCATGGTCTCTTTTGTCTATGGATTTCATTGTGGACCTACCTAATTTGAGTGGTTATACCACCATCCTTATGGTGGTTGACTGCTTTTCCAATATGGCATTTTATTCCACTCAAAAAATTGCCATCTTCTCAGGATCTAGTCCTCATATTTATATACGACATTGCTAGGCTTCATGGGATCCCTTTAAAATATTGTGTCATATAGGGGTTCCCAATTTGTGTCAAGATTCTGGAGGGCATTCAATAAACAGTTGGGCAATAACTTGTCTTTTTCCTCTGCTTACCATCCCCAGACCAATGGTGCAGCTGAAAGGGCCAACCAATCACTTGAGCTGTTTTTACGTTGCTTTGTGAACAGTACTCGATCTTACTGGGCTGATTTATTGCCTTGGGCAGAATTTGCAGGAATAACGCTACCTATGATACATCTGGACACAGTCCTTTCTTTGTTAATACCGGTTGCCATCCTACTTTTCTCCCTGATGTGTTTTCTGACACACCCCGCTCTGGATGACCACCCAGCCTCTATTCATGATACTTGGACCAAGGTTCACTCCGCTCTTGAAACTGCGGCTTTTCGCTTTAAGTCCCATGCTGAAAAACGGCGGCGTGCCAACCCAGTCTACCAGGTGGGGGACCAGGTTTGGTTGTCTTCTCACAACATTAGGCTGAAAGTTCCTAGCATGAAATTTGATCTGAGGTTTATTGGCCCTTACCATGTTTCTTATTCCTTGGCCCTTTCTGGTTCCTTGCGCTTTCCTAATTAATTTCATGTATCTTTACTCAAGCCACTTATTTGCAATAAATATACAGTGCCGGTGGTTCCCCCTCCTCCTTTGGTTGTTTCCGGTCAGGAGGAGTACAAGGTCTCCTCCATTATTGATTCCAGGTTCTCTGATTTTTTTTTGCAGTACCTGATTGATTGGAAGGTGTATGGACCTTCCGACCGCTCTTGTGTTCCTGCTTCTGATATCCATGCTATCTGTAAGGTTTTCTCTTTCCACGCCAAGTTTCCTCTTAAGCCGGGTCCCGCCCGGTGGGCCGTCTTCAGGTGAGGGGTAATGTAACAAATTAATCCGCTTATGGTAATGTGTTTAATGGTATTTACTGTCCTGACAGGAATAGTTGTGCCCGTCTTCAGCCATGCGCCGGGGTACCTAATAAACCCAGCATGTCTAGGGACACCGGCCGCTGCAGATCTATGCCACTTTATAGCCAGATGACCGTCCACGTTGAGGAGTCGGCTTACGCGCATGTTTTGGGGGTCAAAGGCCGATTACAGCCAATCGGAATAACAGGAGGGTTATTTAAACGTACTTTTACATTCTCTCATTGCCCTGTCATGATTTTTTGGTATTTGACTTTGGCTTTTTCTCATTGCTGTGTTTGATTCTCTATCCCTGACTTCGGCAAGTATTCTGACTATTCTTGGATACATTAAGTCCGGCCATTCTAAGGTCCGGTTAGACGTTATCCTTAGTCCTAGGTGTGATACAATTCTGCGTGTAGTGTCAATTAGTAATCCTGACAGTTATAACCTTAGTTAGAAAAATAATGATCAATACAATTCATTACAAAAAAAACACTGTAATGCATCCGTTATCACCATTAAATTGCAATATCTATGTAAAGCATAGCATTGTCTCTGAATAAATTGTTCAAAATCAAAACCTTCTCTAGATCCAGTTAAAATAGCATGCTAGTCAGCTATGAGTTTTGAAGTTGCTTTAGATATCCTGAGAGACATACTTCTAAATAAGATGAATTTGTTCCAGGGGAATCACAAAGGCCAAAGTGCTTATTATTTTTCAGTAATGACATTATAACAAGATGTCCAAAATGATCTAATCTCTTGTGACCCCTCTTTCAGGATTAAAATAACACAACTACTGTAAGAACACTCCATCTCCTTAAACCCATTCACATTACAACATTTCTTTGTGATCAGGTTTTTTGAAATAATGACTCAACTTTTCATTTTAAACTATGTATTCATTGGCTAAAATATCTTCCTGAATGCTTGCAATATGCTTACATACTGCCTCATCGCATCCTAAATAATCTGTGAATTCATTTTCAGGTTTCATAGCAAAAGCAAACAGGTAACCTCTGCTTCACATTGCCAGTTGTTCAAAGGTTATGTTCAATTGCTATCATTCTCAAAGTACTGTACAATCAAAAAAGATTGACAAACCAGCAAGATTAGAATTCTGCAATTCTATGTTGTGGTAGATTCATTGAAAAACATAGAAAAAAAATAAAATATGTGCTCTGGTGGCAGAAAACCACAACTATTTAGTAGTAATTAAACACTTGACTGCAATGTGACAACGTATGGAGGCAGTGTAAGGGCAGTGTAAGGGCAATATAGGGCTTACCGTGTATATGTGGTGTATATACGTGACATTATAACAATGCATGGTAGGCAATGTAACAATATATAAAGGGCAATATGACAAAATATGGGTGATGGTATGGCAAAATATGGGGCTGGAGTTTCAATACAGTCTTTAGTTGCTATATTGATCTAAACTTTAAGCAATTTGTAGAGGGTATAAATGCAGGACCGGCGCTTGCTATAGGCCAAATAGGCGGCTGACTACGGCGCCGCTTAATGAAGTGGTCTGGGTGCCAGGTCCCTCTAGTTTTAACCCTGCAGCTGAAAACATAGCAGTTTTAGAGAAACTGCTATGTTTCACTGAGGGTTAGTCCAGTCTCTAGTGGCTGTCTCACTGACAGCCGCTAAAGGCGCTTCTGCGATTCTCACTGTGAAAATCACTGGATGTGATGGGTGGTTTGAATGCACGCGCGGCTCTTGCTGTGCATGCACATTTGGATCTGACATCGGCAGGAGGTGGAGAGTTCCCCAGCAAAGAGGGAGCCCGGCGCTGGAGAAAGGTAAGTGGCTGAAGGGGTTTTAACCCCTTCAGCAAAGTGGGAGGGGGGCCCTGACGGTGGGGGGGACCTAATGACCATAGAGTGCCAGGAAAATAAGTCTGTTTTCCTGGCACTATAGTGGTCCTTTAAGGAAGGCACTATCACATTGGATTATTAATTCATTGATCAGAGTCTGCCGCCTCCCATGTTACCGGGTGCTAGGGAGCGCTTACATGGATGCTGACTAGAGTCCGGTAGAACACTGGTCTGGTGGCATCCACCTTAGCCCAGACCCCTCTCCCAGTCATCCAATTTGGCATCAGCGCAAGGGCGCTTAATTTGCTCGCACCCACTCCTTGCCCTGTACGTAGGGTCAAGTAGGCGGGAGGATAGCAGGGGCAGGGTTGTGAGAGGAAGTTAAGGCAGCCAGGCGAAGAAGATGGGCACAGGAACAGCAATGAAGGTATGATGTGTGTCAGAGGATGTGTGGTAGTCTGCCTTAGTCAGCATGTTTGTGTATGTCAGTCTGTATGGGTCAGTGTGTTTGTATGGGTTATTGTGTGTGTCTGCAGTGTGTGTGTCTGTATAGGTTATTGTGTGTCTGTATGGGTCAGTGTGTGTGTCTGTATGGGTCATTTTGTGTCTGTATGGGGCATTATGTGTCTGTATGGGTCAGTATGTGTGTGTCTGGGTCATTGTGTGTCTGTATGGGCTATTGTGTGTCTGTATGGGTCAGTGTGTGCGTCTGTATGGGTCAGTGTGTGTCTGTATGGGTCAGTGTGTGTGTGTGTCTGCATGGGTCAGTGTGTGTGTATGCATGGTTAATTGTGTGTGTCTGCATGGACCACTGTGTGTCTGCATGGTTCATAGTGTGTGTCTGTGTCTGCATGGGTCACTGAGTGTGTCTGCACGGGTCAGTGGGACATGTCTATATGTGTGGGTCAGTTTGTCTGTATGTTTGTGTTTGCATGGATCAGTGTGTTTATATGGGTCAGTGTGTATCATTCTGCATGGGTCAGTGTGTGTCTACTTGAGTCAGCGTGTGTGTTAGTCTGCATGAGTAGATGGACTGAATAGGGCTAAAATGTCTGCACCGGCCCAGTATAAATGTGTGCCCTGTGTTGTTCTGAGGGCCTAGTGCTGTGTTGGATGTAATCACTAAAGTGTATTAGTGGGTCTAGAATATTTTCAAATAATGTATAAGTATTTGTAAACCAAATTCTTCAGTTGTGATGAGGGGTCAGGGATTTATTGGTCTGGAAAGATTGGAAGCAGAGAGATCAATACAAATAATATATATGTTTCAGGATTCCTGATTGATTTGTCACTTGACTTATACAGACTTATGCAGGGCCACACTTTCTGTATGCCGCCTAACAATTTGTATAAATGATATGTGTCCTAGAAAACATTGTGGATATGGCAACCCTAGAACATAACTTAAATATTGCTATTTATACACCTTTGTCTTAAATGAAAATTGTCAATATATCTTATTGACAATTAAGATTGCATGTAATATGTTTTTTTATATTATTTTTGTATATTATTGTGTAACACATGCATATAAGGTATTAACTACTTTCGGTGTATCTTATCCCTTATTCAGTGGAGCAGCACCAAAAATGTTTAGCTTAATGAAGCAGTTTTGGTATATAGATTATGCCCCTGTACATAGGCGTGCGCACGGGGTGTGCCGGGTGTGCCTGGGCACACCCTAATCCCCGCGGCACGCCTATGTATTGAGACCGGCAGGGGAGATCTCAGGATCTCCCCTGCCGGCTCATGCAGAGCCGGCGCTATCCGAGTGCCGGCTCTGCTCTCAGCCTCCCCTCACCGGCTCACAGGCATGGAGGGAGGCAGGAGAGGACCCGGGGAGCTATTGCCAGCAGCTCCGCCGGGTTCCTCTCGCGAGATCTGAGCGTTGCGGGGCTAGAGTTCACTCTCCACTGGACCACCAGGGATGGATGGCAGCAGCAGCAGGATCCCCCCTCCCAGGCATAAGGTAAGAAGGGAGGGGGGATAACTGATCTGCCCCCACCTCCACTGGACCACCAGGGAAGGCAGCAAGGAAAGATCTCCCCTCCCTACATAAAGTAAGAAGGGAGGGGGATATTAAGTAATGTACCCCCACCTCCACCCCCCACAATCACCCACACACATACACAGCACCCACACAGATACACAGCACCCACAGACATACACAGCACCCACACACATACACAGCACCTATACACATACAGCACCCACACACATACACAGCACCTATACACATGCAGTGCCCACACACATACACAGCACCTATACACATACAGCACCCACACACATACACAGCACCTACACACATACAGCACCCACACACATACACAGCACCTATACACATACACAGCACCTATACACATACAGCACCCACACACATACACAGCACCTACACACATACAGCACCCACACACATACACAGCACCAGGGGCGTACCTAGAGCATATGGCACCCGGGGCGGGTCCTAGTTTTGGCAGCCCCCCCCCCCCCCTGCACTTTAAAATGTACAAAACACCCACAATTTTTTTAATGTATGTAGCATTGAGCAGTGCTGGCATGTTTCAATGTAAGCATGCTTTTGTATGGAGTGAGTGCGAGTGAATGAATGGGTGTGTTTGTATGTAGTGTTGGCATTTTAATGCAGGCATGCTTTTGTGTGTAGTGTTGGCGAGATGCAGTGGTGTGGTTATATATAATGGTGATGTTTTAATACAGAGGTGTGTTTGTATGTAGTGTTTGCACCGGAATGCAGGGATATGTTTGTGTGTAGTGTTGGCAAGATGCTGAGATGTATGCAGATATATACACACACTCAGGGCTCGAGTCCTGCAGGAACGTGTGGGAACGGCGTTCCTGCACTTTTTTCACAGCAGGAACGCCGTTCCCCCTGCAGGCACTCAGGGGGCGGCAAAAAATGCCGCCCCAAAATGCCCTCTGTTCCCCCTGTCATGGGGGGGGGCACCTGATTGCCTGCCTGCCCCCCCGGCGGACTGCTCTCTCCCTGTCACACGCGGCGAGGGAGCTGTGTCCTCTCTGCTCCCTCTCGCCGCGCGCCGTTTTCTGATGCAGGAAGCCGGAATATGACGTCATATTCCGGCTCCCTGCATCAGCAGACAACCCACGCGGCGAGAGGGAGCAGAGAGGACACAGCTCCCTCGCCGCGTGTGACAGGGAGAGAGCAGTCCGCCGGGGGGGCAGGCAGGCAATCAGGTGCCCCCCCCCCCCATGACAGGGAGAGAGCAACTGCAGCCCCACTGGACCCCAGGGACCCATCCATTCCAGCTTTCCTAAAAGGTAGGGAGGCTGGGTGGGTGGGCAATGTTAATTTGTATATATGTATGTCTGTTAGTGTATGTGTATGTGTATGTATGTGTGTGTGTATGTCTGTTAGTGTATGTCTGTTAGTCTATGTATGTGTGTGTGTCTGTTAGTGTATATGTATGTGTGTGTGTATGTCTGCTAGTGTATGTGTGTGTGTATGTTAGTTCATGTCTGTTGGTGTATGTGTGTGTTTGTGACAGTGTGTGTGTGTATGAGTGTTTTTACGTCTGTTATCGTATGTACGTGTGTGTGTATGAGTGTATGTGCTTCTGTTAGTGTATGCATGTTTGCGTTTATGTGCTTAAGTTGGTGTATGCACGTGTGTGTGCGTATAAGTGTATGTGCTTCTGTTGGTGTATGCACATGTTTGCGTGTATGTGCTTCTGTTAGTGTATGTTTGTAAGTGTCTGTCAAATCAGTGAGTCTGTTTGTCATTTAGTGTGTGTGTGACTATTAGTGTGTGTCTGTCAGTGTGTTTGTGTGTGTCTCTGTCAATGAATGAGTGTGTGTCAGTGAATGTGTGTGTGTGTCAAATCAGTGACGTCTGTGTGTTTGTCACTGAGTGTGTGTGTTACTGTCAGTGTGTATCTGTCAGAGAGTGTGCTTAGAGGGACACTATAGGCACCCAGACAACTTCAGCTCATTGAAGTGGTCTGGGTGCAGTGTCCCAGTCCCCTTAAACCTGCAAGTGTAATTATTGCGGTTTCACAGAAACTGCAATAATTACCTTGAGGGGTAACTCCACCTCTAGTGGCTGTCTATCAGACAGCCACTAGAGGGAATTTTGGGTGGTTAGGTGACCAAAAGTCGCCTAACTGATGCTGGACGTGGACGTCCTCACCCTGTGCATAAGGACATCCAGCATCTGCTAAATACCCATAGGATTTTAACCCCATCAGTGTCGAGTGGGGGAGGGGGGGCACTACAGGGAATTATAGTGCCAGGAAAACAGCTTTGTTTTCCTGGCACTATAGTATTTCTTTAAAAGGAGCAGGAAAAGGTGGAGTCTAAAGAGGAAGGGGTGGGTTCTTAATCAGGAAGCGGTGCGCCCTTGACAGGAAGGGGTGGTAAATTTAGATTAGGGGGTTCTCAGGTATAGTCATGCCTAGGGCAGCACAAAATTAAAATACACCACTGTGTGAGTGTCTGAGTATGTGTGTGCGTCTGTGAGTGTATGTGTGTGCACGCGTTTATATATGCATACGTGGTTTTTGTTTTGGTGGGGGGAGTTCCCACACTTTTTTCCCCAGGACTTGACCCCTGCACACACTGACACACATGCAGATACAGACACACATTTACACACATGCAACTACACAGACACAATGCCATCCTCCTGTTTAGTACCTGCTGGCTGAGGCTGTTGGGAGTTGGGCTCTAGTTCTCTCCCAATCAGTGCCGCCCTCTATCCTACGTGTCTCAGTGTTAGCTGGGAGGAAGTGACTGAATTTCACTTCCCCCAGGGCTGCCATTATATTATTACAGAAGCCTGGTCGCACCATTAAAGCACCACCGCGCACAACTGGGCCCCTGAAGCAGTGGTGACTCTAGGAACAATATATAGGGGAGGCACATAAACAGTGGGGGCTGGAAGCATGAATAATTTTCACTAGGTAATGGGGGAATGTGATGCCATTGGCTGTCTGACGACAGCATGTTGTGCATGCTGGCATCAGACAAACCATTTGCATAGAATTCACATTAGCCACCTAGATTTCAGGGATGGCTGACACCTCTTAACTTTGATCTTTGTTTAGTGGATAACTCCCCTATTTCTTATCCTTATGTGGGATTGCCATATTTAAGGACACCAAA
The DNA here is from genome assembly GCF_036172605.1 of Pelobates fuscus. Lineage (NCBI taxonomy): Eukaryota > Metazoa > Chordata > Amphibia > Anura > Pelobatidae > Pelobates > Pelobates fuscus. Next base: position 239,690,611 of record NC_086318.1, read on the forward strand.
TAAGGGAGCTATCTGCTAAACAGCACCCTAATTTGGTATCTTTACATATGGAATCTCACATAAGGGCACCAATTTAGGGAATTCTCTACTAAACGGCTAAAAGATCAAAATGTAAAAAGCCTTTTTCTTAATTTTAATCTTTAGGTTGTTTAGTAGATAACTCACTTATTTGTTATCCTTATGTGGGATTGACATATTTAAGGACATTTAAGGGAGGGGGTGACTGGGTGACAGGGTGACTGAGGGAGGGGGTGACTGGTGACAGAGTGACTGAGGAAGGGGGTGACAGGGTGACTGAGGAAGGGGGTGACAGGGTGACTGAGGGAGGGGTTGACTGGTGACTGAGGGAGGGGGTGACAGGGTGACTGAGGGAGGGGTTGACTGGTGACTGAGGGAGGGGGTGACTGGTGACTGAGGGAGGGGGTGACAGGGTGACTGAGGGAGGGGTTGACTGGTGACTGAGGGAGGGGGTGACAGGATGACTGAGGGAGGGGGTGACAGGATGACTGAGGGGGGGTGACTGGTGACTGAGGGGGGGTGACTGAGGGAGGGGGTGACTGGTGACTGGGGGGTGACTGGTGACAGAGTGACAGGCTGACTGAGGGAGGGGGTGACTGGTGACAGAGTGACTGAGGGGGGTGACAGAGTGACTGAGGGGGTGACTGAGTGGCTGAGGGGGGTGACAGGGTAACTGGGGGGTGACAGGGTGACTGGGGGGTGACTGGTGACAGGGTGACTGATGGGGGTGACAGGGTGAGGGGGGTGACAGGGTGACTGAGGGAGGGGGTGACAGAGTGACTGGGGGGTGATTGGTGACAGAGTGACTGAGGGGGGGTGACAGGGTGACTGAGGGGGTGACTGGGGGGGTGACAGGGTGACTGAGGGGAGGTGACTGGGGGGTGACTGGTGACAGGGTGACTGAGGGGGGTGACAGGGTAACTGGGGGGTGACTGTGACAGGGTGACTGAGGGGGGTGACAGGGTAACTGGGGGGTGACAGGGTGACTGGGGGGGTGACTGGTGACAGGGTGACTGAGGGGGGTGACAGGGTGAGGGGGGTGACAGGGTGACTGGGGGAGGGGGTGACAGGGTGACTGAGGGGGGTGACTGGTGACAGGGTGAGGGGGGTGACAGGGTGACTGAGGGAGGGGGTGACAGGGTGACTGAGGGAGGGGGTGACAGGGTGACTGAGGGAGGGGTTGACTGGTGACTGAGGGAGGGAGTGACTGGTGACTGAGGGAGGGGGTGACAGGGTGACTGAGGGAGGGGTTGACTGGTGACTGAGGGAGGGGGTGACAGGATGACTGAGGGAGGGGGTGACAGGATGACTGAGGGGGGTGACTGGTGACTGAGGGGGGTGACTGAGGGAGGGGGTGACTGGTGACTGGGGGGTGACTGGTGACAGAGTGACAGGCTGACTGAGGGAGGGGGTGACTGGTGACAGAGTGACTGAGGGGGGTGACAGAGTGACTGAGGGGGTGACTGAGTGGCTGAGGGGGGTGACAGGGTAACTGGGGGGTGACAGGGTGACTGGGGGGTGACTGGTGACAGGGTGACTGAGGGGGTGACAGGGTGAGGGGGTGACAGGGTGACTGAGGGAGGGGGTGACAGAGTGACTGGGGGGTGATTGGTGACAGAGTGACTGAGGGGGGGTGACAGAGTGACTGAGGGGGGGTGACAGGGTGACTGAGGGGGGTGACAGGGTGACTGAGGGGGGTGACTGGGGGGGTGACAGGGTGACTGAGGGGAGGTGACTGGGAGGGTGACTGGTGACAGGGTGACTGAGGGGGGTGACAGGGTAACTGGGGGGTGACTGTGACAGGGTGACTGAGGGGGGTGACAGGGTAACTGGGGGGTGACAGGGTGACTGGGGGGGTGACTGGTGACAGGGTGACTGAGGGGGGTGACAGGGTGAGGGGGGTGACAGGGTGACTGTGGGAAGGGGGTGACAGGGTGACTGAGGGGGGTGACTGGTGACAGGGTGACTGAGGGAGGCGGTGTGTTGGTGCTGTGTATGTGTATAGGTGCTGTGCAGTGGCGTACTAAGGGGGGGGCGGGGGGGCGGTCCGCCCCGGGTGCCATCCAGTAGGGGGGTGCCACACAGACATACACAGCACATACACACACACAGCACCCACAGACATACACAGCACCCACACACATACACATCACCCACACACATACACAGCACCAACACACATACACAGCACCAACACACATACAGCACCCACACACACATACAACACCCACACACACAGCACCCTCACACACAGCACCCTCACAGACACACAGCACCCTCACACACATTACACAAACAGCACCCTCACACTCACACAGCACACTAACAGTACCCTCACAAACAGGACCCTAACAAACACACACACACAGCACACTACCAGTACCCTCACACACAGTACATTTACAGCACCCTCACAAGTGCACACACACACACACAAACAGCACCCTGACACACAGTACATTCACAGCACCCTCACAAGCACGCACACACGCACACCCTCACCAACATAGTACACTACCAGCACCCTCACACACACATCACACTAACAGCACCCTCACACAGCACACACACAGCTTTGTGTGTGTGTGTGTGTATATATGTGTATATATAAACAAAAATTGAAGACAGGAGCACTCTCTGGGAATTTCAAATTTATATTTTCAGAAAATCACCACCTCTACATCAACGTTTCGACCCTTCTGGGTCTTTATCAAGATCATCTTGATAAAGACCCAGAAGGGTCGAAACGTTGATGTAGAGGTGGTGATTTTCTGAAAATATAAATTTGAAATTCCCAGAGAGTGCTCCTGTCTTCAATTTTTGTTTATATGTCTGCTGGGATGCACCCGGGTATAAGTCTTTAGATTATTAATTCACTTGAGGTAGAGTGCCAGAGGTTGGATCTTTTTATGTGTATATATATATACATATATACATACATACATATACATATATATATATATATATATATATATATATATATATATATATATATATATATATATATATATATATATATACACGCCGCGTGTGCTTGTGCTTTAGGGTGCACACCCTAATGCAATAGGCTGCGCACGCCTATGCCCCTGTAGTCTCACTGCTCAGCGCTCATTGAAAAACTAAGTCACTTTTGTTTGTTTCTGCGTATGCAGCCCTTGCCACTACTCTCCTGGCTGTGTCTCATGCAGCCAATATGAATACAATTGTTTCATTTTAAATCAGATCTTATACCACAGTGTGTTATTGTTAGAAGTTCTTATCTCCTGTTTAATTGAACTTTGATCACACGCATGAGGCTCCTTAAGGCTAGGTAAGGCTGGTGTAGAACAAAATATAAGAAATTTGCTGACGTTTAAAAATAAGATCTCTCTTTTCAGGTATTGGTTAGGAAGGCTATGTAAGTCACAGACATGAGATGTATGACTTGAGATGTTATTTAATTCCTTAACAGCAATGTGCTGAGCAGTTCGACTGCTGGGCCATGATCTATACACCTATGCTTTTCTACGAGCTGCAATTGATTATGTTTGACGTCGCCATGTACATCAAATGTGTGTTTAACCCTTAAAGGTAAACATTGACATTTCCCAAAAAAAGGCAATGTTTTACATAAAAAGGTTAAAACTACAGGGCCACTGCACCCTGACCACTTCATTGAGATTACGTCGTATGGGTGCATTCATTGGTCTTTTAATATGTGTAAATTAAAAATTTGATAACTTGCAAAACCTATTTCCTACGGCACAAAGGTTTTTAATTTTGATTTTATGTCTTATGAGAGGACAGTTCACTTGTCCCAGTAGTATCTGCTTATATCTTCATATAAATTTATTTGTAATTATTACTTTCTAACTGTACAGAGCTGCAGATCTAGGAGCCTGATAAATAATTGATGATAGAAATAAAACAACCTTGTCTTGCTAGTGTCATGTGATGTGAATTATACATGCCTTACCTTGCAGTTCCAGAAGCACTGTTTTTTCCTGCTCTACACTGCAGCTGCTCATTATTAAAACTGTGCAAGTCATGGTGATTTATCACACAGATAACTCAGTTGTGTTATATAATAGTGGCATGGCCTGAAAAACAACCTTATCTATACATAACATTTCAGTTCTACTAGATTTTTTTTAAAAGGGCTTATTTTCAGACAGGCATAATATTTTGCTTGCTTTTGTAACCTGATATTATTTTAAGTGACGTACATGTATTGATTGTTAGGTAAATTTATTTTAGCAACTGAAACTAATTATTACTCAACATTTACAGAGACCCATTTATATTACAACTCCCAAGATCTTATCTGATATCAAATAAAGGGATGCTTTAAGTACCATAATGATCTACGTTCATCGCATAGGTTAGAGGTCCCATTCACCGTTTCCTTGCACACAGTTGCTTTTAGTTGAATTGATATGCAAAAATCCCTGCATCTTTAAACCTGCCCTTTTGAATTTCATATAAAAAGATTAACCTGTACTTTCTCCTTGCAGTCATATTTCTGTATGTAAACTCACTGAGTAAATTGTTTCTTCCCTACTCTGACTTTTGGGGAAAGGGGCTGCCAACAGGTTGACAGCAGACATGGCATGACCGATTCAGAATTCACACTTATCCCAATGTGATGAAGATAATTGGTGCTGGAATTTGGACTACATAGCCCAATAAATCCCTAGCTGACAATGCTAAGTGTCAATATAAAATCCTGTATACCAAAATGAGAAACTCTTTGTTGGTGTAGCCTGCTTTAGCTTGATGTGCAAATGCTGCCACTGCAGGAACTTAACAAAGGAACATAATGTTTTTGGCACATTTGTTTCTCAAATAATGTATTTACATATTTACGTATAATTATAATCTTAAAGTGAATATATGTTTATTGTCAGTTAAACAGAATGCATGTAATGTGGCAGGGGAATATGATCTGTTTGATGGATTACTGCAGCAGAAGCTGTTTGGTTGACTGAAAAAAAAGATCTCTGATAGCATAATTGATAATATACAGCATGAGAAAAAAAAGAAAACCCCCCACCTTTGGAGGTGACCACAGGAAAGCATAGATTATGCAAATTAGCATGTAAATCTCCCATGTTAAAATTAGTGTAGGGCCCACCAATATTATGGTACTGTAACATAGTGGTGGGCTTAACTCAATATGGCTATATGATAGAACTGAATCCCCTTATCTGTTTGTTAAGATATGTGATATTAAGTATCCTTGTAAAATATAAAATTTTATTTTGGTTTTATCTGTGCACTGTTCCGTTAACTAGATTTTGTTTCTATTTTGGTCTTTACAGCAGCACCTCTACTAAGAAATTCATTTTCTGGGTGTGCCCCCAATTATCATTTTGTTCTGTGAGAAAATGGTTAGCTGACTGATAGTATAAATCAGGGGCCAATAATAAGAGATTCTAGCTAGGCTTGTGTCTTGTTTGTCCTTACTCATATTTTAAGCAACCAATCCAGAATCCACAAGCTTTGCCTGTTCATCTCCATTAAATAATATATTATCTGGCTTTATATTACGATAAGCGATGCATCGATGAATAAAACATTGCCTTGTAAGTCTCAAGACAGTTTTTCCTCTACATATAGCATTGAAGGCTACCTCCATTCATATACTCCATGCTTCTGGGTCTGAAAGGCAGTCAAACAACCCGCAGAGCAATGGGCATCCTCCTGCAATTTAAAGAGTATGGCGCTCTTTGGTTGTCAGAACAGCAAATTTCTCTTTCACCTTTATAGCCAGATATTGTGTTGCATGTTGCTAGGATGACCTTCCCAAACTATCAGTTTACAGTAGAAATTAGGTTTGACTCTCTCAAGGACAGACTAAAACAGGGACAGTTCACAATGGTATGCAAAGATTGGTTTTGTCAGAGAATGCTGCTTGCCAAAAGACTTCTCACTAATTTAAATTTCTGTCATCTCTCTTCCCATATTCCTTTCCTCTTTTGTCGTTCTTTTCCTTCCTTGCCCCTTTTTATTTTTCGCTCTTAGTTTTTTTCATTGAAGACATTTCCTTTTTTTTGGTCTTCTTTTCTCAATCTCATCTTCTATGCTAAATTGCAGGCTCTGATCTACTACTTCATAATTTATTATAATCCTTCTCTTCAAAATGTGTCAGTTCCATATCTTGACATCATGAGTAGGTTCCTCTTCAAATCATTCTTCTTCCCTTTTCTATGTGTTTTCCTATATTGTAATTCAGCAAATAACTACAGTAGCAATATTCCTTGTTTGAAACATGACACGCAGAGAGGTTGTGAAACACACTATCATCTATCAAGAGTATTAGATTTATAAGGCATTAAAATGGGGTTAACTTCAAGCTTAGAGTTTTCTTTTCAACGTAGCAATTGTTTCCTTGCTAAACGTTTTGTACAGTACATCCTCTGCTTCCAGAAAAGCTATGTTTCTGTTACTACATTATGGTCTTTGTCATGCCAAAAAGCATGAGTTAGTGTTTGATGTGTATTTTATTATTTATTGTGGTCTTTGATCTTGCACCAGGCCTAGACCATAGAACATCTATATAGCCATCACCAGAGCTGGACACAAGGAATTGCATAGAGTGGGCAATAAACTGCCAGACCAATCCTCACTGACCCCCCCCCCCCTTCCTCCCCCCCCCCCCCCCCCCACACACACACACACACTGAGCAACAACTAGTTTTAATGAGTTAATGAGTTTTTTGGGTTCATTGAGAACATGGTTGTTGTTCAATAATAAAATTAATCCTCAAAAATACAACTTGCCTAATAATTCTGCACTCCCTGTATAGTCACAACACAACTTTATCTTAATGAATGCACACCTCCCTGCATGTGACTTGCAGAGCCTTGTTAAAAGCTTTCTGTAAAGTGAGAGCTAATGTATATACTTCCTTTATTGCACATTTTGTTTAAGTTAGAGTTTCTTATCTCCTCCTCTGTTAATAGCCTAGAAGACCCTGCAGGTGCCTCCTGTGTGTGATTACAGTGCCAAAACTGCTTAATTAAGTTAAAGTTGTTTTAATGTCTATAGTATACCTTTTATGAAAGCATGTACAATTTTAACCGTCCTTCCCTAAGTGATTCAAATTCCTAGTGAAAAACAAACAAACAAACAAACAATAAAGACATCAGATCAGCAGAACCCAATATTCTTTCTCAGATACAAATTCCCAAACCAGATATCACCTATTCACTTAAAACCCAATTTTCAGAATATGTAACTTTAATGAAGCACATACTAAGGATGTTTTACCATATGTGGAATAGTGGAGACAGCCTACAAATGTATAACTCCCTTGAAAATATAGTAATTCCTTTTAAATCTTTGTAATCCCTGGCTTAGTGAATAACTCCATTAGTGTGAAGGTCAATAAAGCTGGTTTTAGTTAATTATAAAGTGCAGGGCCAAAACATACAAGTTTTTCTTAACACATGAGTAAATGCATAAAGGAGGAAACTGTGTATATGATGTCAAATTTCAGCTCCATCATTTAAATACATTATACCATTAACAAAACATAGCTCACGGCAAACCATTAAAGAGCTAAAGAAGCATGTGTTTCTTTAAGGTCAATGATATCCTTCAACCACCACTAGACAATAAGCATTATAAGTTGTATTAATAATTACTATGATCTATTAAGCATTAAAAAGGGTTGGATAAATAATTATAGTGATTTATGATCATGTTGCTTTATAAGTGATTTCTCATTAAATATGGTAAGGTTCATTTAAAACTCTACATTGCTGCATAGGCCTACTTCACAGCTTTTGAAACATATGGGTCACACCAGACAATGGATAAAGATATATGCATTAGGAACACTGGATATTATTGGTTTAATATAGTTTGTAGTTTGTATCAATCTGTGCCTAAACAAGCATGATTAGAAATAAGCAGGGGGATTGCAAATCTACTTATTTCTGCAATAAAGTATGTCAATCAAAACCATTTAAGCAGTATAATTGATCTCCTGAACACCAACCTATAAAACCAAATATATATTTTCCGGTATATGTATTGTATACATGCTTATACATATTCTTTGTCTTGAATAAAGCATGGTATATGTGTGTGCCTTCGATTGTTTTTGCTTATGAGTAATTCCAACACATAGTTTAAAAAAGTAGGAATGAAAATATTACAGTATGAATTCATATGACATATTCAACTCCTGCTTGTCTGAATATGTTAAACAAAGTATATGAAGCAGGTCTCCTCCTTGCACAATGTTTGTGTCTCTAACAAAGCTTACGGAGCTCCTGAATGTAGGTTGTTTTACTATAGTGGCATGTGTAATTGCATTATTGAACATACAATATTGGATTGTAAGAGCAGATAAAAAAAGATCTTAACCGATCTAACACACCTGTTTTAAAACCTCAAACATTTATATAGATTAATATATAAGAAAACACTGACACATACAAATACAGACACACAGATACAAACAGGGACACAGATACAGACACACATGTAGATACAGACACATAGATACAAACACAGACACACATAGAGAAGCACAGCTTCACAGTTGCACAGACACACTGATACAAACACTGACACAGATACAGACACACAGAAGCAAATACTGACACACATACAGTTGCAGACAGATGTACAGACAGATACACACATACAAATGTACAGACAGACACACACACTGACACACATCGATATACATACAGATACACACACTGACACACATACAGATGTACAGGCACTGACATACATGCTGATACACAGACACACAGATGCAAACACTGACAAACATAAAGATGCAAATACTGACACATACACATACTGACACATACAAATGTACAGACAGATACACACTGACACACATACAGATGTACAGACAGACGCACACATGCTGATACACAGACACACAGATGTTAACACTGGTACACATACAGTTGCACAGACACACTGATAGATACACACATGCAGATACACATATACAAACACTGGCACAGATAAACATACTGACACATACATGCGTACAGTCAGATACACACACATACAGGTGTACAGACATACTTATACACACATGCAGATACACACTGACAAATGTACAGATACAAGCACACATATACACATACAGATGTACAGACAGAATCACACACTGACACACATACAGATGTACAGACAGATACACACATGCTGATATGCAAATACAAACACTGACACATACATACAGATACACATACAGATGTACAGACAGATACACACACTGATACAAACAATGACACACACATACAAACATTACATACATACAGGAACAGACACTCAAAACACACATACAGGTGAACATTTTAGCCACACTCCAGTTTCCTACCTTATGGGAGCAGGAGGGTGGCTTCTGCTGGTTGGGGTTGATGGGAGTTCAGAGCTTCCTCCTCTTCTGGCAGCCAAAGGGGGTGGAGCTATACCTGTGGAGGCGGAGCTATGCCTATTAGGGGCGGGGATATATCGGTTGAGGTGGGGTTATGCCGGTAAGGGGGAGGAGTTAACACCTTGTAGGCGGGTGGGGGCAGGCACTACTAGCTCGCGGTCCTGCCCCCCTCTCCCTCGCGTCAGTCTTCCTCCCAGTTCTCCAGCAGTATCCGGTGGGGCCCTCTTGGCACATGTCCATCGGGTGGCCCTGAGTGCGTGTGCCAGGCAGCTGCACCGCCGCCATTACCGATTTTTTTTCGCTTACCCTCAGGGGCACCGGATTGTACCCCTGGGGGTACGCGTACCACAGGTTGGGAACCACTGCTATAGAGGGTTTAGGCACACAGGGATAATTACTTAAAGGGATGGTACAAAAATATTGACTGATGATTGGTTAATTCAACTACATGTGATTCCAAAAGGAGGGTCTTGAAGACTGACAGGATGTTTAAAAGACAGAAGATTCTTGAGGCTATGCTACAGCTGACTGATGGATGAGTGAAATGCATTTTGTAAATTTTGACTTTTTGTTGGACTTTTTAACTTTTCATAGCATTTACTATACATATTTTTTCCAACAAAATCCTTTGAATCCTTAAAGAATCTTTATTAGGGGGGTGCCATCCCCAGCAAATTGGCACTCTGCCCTTAGAGCCAGGAATTGAAGGCTCTAAAAAAGGTGAGCTTAATACTTACCATATGGCTTTTACGTATATAAGTCTCTAATACCACACATTGGTTGCTTCTCTTCTTATATCCCCTTTTGACTGTTTTAATTTACCGTGGATTAAAGGGTATTCCACATTAAGTGTTAAGCTGCTTATCACTAAGGCACTTTATTGTATCACATACTACCCCCCAGTAGGGGTAGATCTTAGTTTTAATTTGCTTGTAGGTGTTGAACCATTATTTTAGAGATCTGTAGTGAATTAAGGAACCTTGCAATCTCCGAAGGGAATGAGCGATACGTGCCCTCCTCCTCTCACATATTATATAGCTTGGAATAGAATGTTGCAAAGGCAGAAGCAATAGTAGCATGGTTAAAAAAAATGTCCTATATTGTCTAGTATGTAGGCAATCTTAGATGAACTTTGTTTACTTTACGCTGCCTAACTAGAAATGTACCCGCCCAGTTACTTTGGGTGAAGACGAAGATCTGAGGATGTAACCCATCAGTTGGGCATAGTGAGAATTCAATGCATTTTGGAGTCTGCTCATGGCAGCAAAATATGCCGGGGAGATTATTCAAATGGGTTAACTGAGCTTGTAGGAGAATCTGTTGTTTTTTTGTTTTTTGTTTTTTTATATAGGAGGCGTCTTTGAGATACACTAACCTAATAACTTCCTTGTGAGCAAGTCAGATTGAATTGATATGTATACTCAGAGAGTCCATTCTCCACCACTTTGTAGTTTGTCAGCAACAAGCAATTGAGCCTTTAAGTTCCTGTACCTTTAGAAGAAAAGCTCTGTTATTTTTAGTAATATAGGTGCATCACCAGACCAGGTAAGGAAGCCATTACAGAAAGTATGGACTTCTGCATAGGATCACGGAGTCATAGAGAGAATCCATAAGGAAGTAATAACCCCCTATAATAAGCTCTTTATGTGCTCATCAACATGCTTATTTAAGCCCCTTGTGATCATGCCCTGCTTGATATGCTTAATATGCTGGCTTTAGGTACCCAACTGTCTTTAAGCTTCTACTATATAGCTTTGCTATTCCCTTTGTATGTAGTTATCCCTTCAAGTTGCCCAGCCTGCGGCTCCTCATGGCTCTGACTATCACACCAACCCCCATATCCTCGGTCCTACACTTTTTGCAGACCAGCAATGTCCCTCTTCTACAATTTCTGCACAGATATGTGCATCCTCCAACAATACATGGATCTTCGCACTCTCATGTTGCCATTTATGCCCGGCACGCACAAAAACATAGTCTCCCATCTATCTGTCTGATAGTAAAATGCTCCTTCCTTATTTCTACTCGAGAGCTACAGTTTTTTTATTTTATGACACCCTTGGTGTTTTTACACCAGATACTGCCGCTGGGGATCGCTAACTATGAGTGGCCAATTAATTATTCTCACAGCCTAACCCGATCCTCAGTATTATCATTAGCCACCTGGGTATGATCGGCTGCCTGCTATGCCCGTAAACCATGCCCCCATGCGTTCCAACCACTAACTAAGGCAACCAGTGGAATGCAAACAGCTCATTCCAGCACACTTCTGCACCAGCGGTTATAGATTTGCCCGCAATTTTTTTTTATCTCAGCTGGCTGCATGACAGGGGTTAATTGTAAGTACAGGCTGTATACAATGACCCTGGAGTGCTATCTTTATATAATCTATTCTCTCTCTCTCTCTCTCTCTCTCTCTCTCTCTCTCTCCCTCTCTCTCTCTCTCCATTTAATTTATTTTAAACATGTTTAATTTTTTTTATATTTCCCACCAGCAGGGGGACTGTCTGCCAGTCCATACATTCCCCTGCTGGCAGATCCACAGCCAGCTATGTGTTCTATGCCGCCATAACGGCTTTAAAGCCCATTATAATGGGGACAGCATAGAACCATAACGGCGTTAAGTGGTTCATTTATAAATAACTGTCTTTCTCTACTCTTTAGGGCCAAGTTTACATCCATCCCTGCCCATTTAATTTTGCTTAGCTCAACCCGCCCACCCTGGTTCCTTCTACCTATATCTCTTCCAGCTGTTTGGAACCACAGCCAATCACCTCCTTATTACCTTTACATGCTATCAGCTGCTGCAGTTATACCATTAACTTTCTCTGCCATCACATACAAATTCCTCTACTACCTTTTGTCTCATCTCCACAGTTTTACCTTTAGATTGTAAGCTCACGGGCAGGACCCTCTATCTGAAAATAGTATAGAAGTGGCGCTAAAGGATCAAATCGGTGGATGGTGCAGCCAAAACCAAGTATATCACCACTATATATACTTAAAGAAACATGTACAGCCAAAAAAAGTTAAAGCGCACACACACACCAAACAGGAGTGATTACCTGGGGTATAGCAGATAGGTATCTCCTCCTTAGTACACAATGATAGAGTTTAACAAATGGAAAATCCCTATACAAAAAATATAAATACAGAGAAGGACATAGTGCAACCTGTATAGTATATATACTGTAAAGGGAAAATTCAAGATGGAATCACTCACACTTTTTTGAGCCGTTTAGAAGTAGGCTCAGGACTTATACAGCTTTCATGTCACTTAAATGGGACATGCACATTTCCTTGAATCCTCAGGCCAGTTCCCCTTAGGTCTCAATGATCATCAAGTTTGGAGTCAGGAGTCAGGAGCCAGGAGCCAGGAGCCAGGAGTATCAGGATAAGTAGTTTATTTTAACAAATAGTTAAAAGATAAGTAATAAAAGGCAATATTGCACACACAACGCGTTTCAACCAACTGGATGTGGTCTTCCTCAGGTGCTCTTCTAAATTACAATGGATATACCACAGTTTATATAGGGGAATCATTACCTGCTTAATTATTCAATTCACAACACTTGTATATGTAATTACCCTTATATGGTCCGGACCGGATGTGGTCTGCCACCTCCAATATGGCTCCACATCCGGTTCGGAAGGGCACATTAATGGATCCAATATTCAATATACATTTGAAAATCAAACAGTATAAACAATAGAAATATCCTAACCCTATCACAGTCAGCTACCATAATATGGTGAAATCATGTGTGACTGCGAAAATAAGTGTATCTAAGGTCCTCTCGGTATTCCGTTTCGTCACTTCCGGTGACGTATCCGAAAATGGAGTCCGCCCGTCGCGTCACTTCCGGTAGCGCATGTATCAGCCGAAATCGTCGATATTACTTCCGGTTTCATGATGAGGAGGCGGAAACACTCTCTTCGTTCTCTTGGGGGTATAGGAGTGTCCATTTTTGATTTGAGGGCAAGGTGGCCATCTTAAGAGTGGGCAAACAGTCCTCTTATGAATACATTCATACGCAGGGCACATATTGCATATAAATAAAAGAAAACACAAAATATATATGTATTAATAACAACATCCACTATAAAAGTATAAATGCAACCCATTCTGTGACTCATTAATACAGATAATAAATGAACTGCATTATTTAGGATTGCATAAATCTAACAATGTTAAATAAACCTTATATAAAAAATTCCTATACAAGGAAAACTAAAATATAAAAAAATATAGCTGTCCGGAAATAACCTGATCCCAACCGACAAGACCAGAAAAAATATAGAATAAAATAGTTATAAATAATAAAATTTAATAAAACATCCTAAAAAGGACCATTATATAAAACTAGAAAAAATATATATGTTAAGAAAATGGTATCCTCGTGAATGAACTATCTCAGATAACATCGATTATAGCAGCTTATTGATCTCAAAATCAATGTTGAGACCTTTTGGGGCCAGAGAGCGTAATTCGAAAATCCACTTGGATTCTTTTAAACTAAGGGCTTTAGATATATCCCCACCTCTCCAGTGTCCTACTACTTTTTCAATAGCAAAAAAGCTCAGAAACTTGGGGTCCGAACCATGATGTTGTAAAAAGTGTCTCGATACACTATGGTTCGGAAACCCTTTTTGAATATTTCTCAGATGTTCACTAAGCCTTATTTTAAGTTGGCGGGACGTTTTCCCCACATATTGATATCCACAACTACATTGTAAGAGATAGATAACATAGGTAGAGTGACAAGTAATTAAGGTTTTAATTTGATATTCTTTTTTAGTCACTGTAGAATGAAATTTCTCTACTTTCTTGTTATTCAGTCTTAGGGTGTTGCAGCAGGCTCTGCACGACCCGCAGTAGAAAAAACCTTTTTGTTCTTGTGTCCAGTCACTCAAAAAGTTTCTCGGTACTTCAGTTTTAATAAAACTGGAAGTTACCATTTGTTTAAGGTTTCTTGCACCCCTAAATATAAATTTGGGCTTATTGCCTACAAATTGTTTAATATCCTCCTCATGTTGTAAAATGTGCCAATTTTTATTAATAATTTTCTTAATGGCACCTATATTACTAGAAAAATTAAAAATAAAGGGGATCTGTTTTTGTTCACCCAAATCTTTTTTACTTTTATATTGTAACAGGGGAGACCTGTCCATGTCCCCGACTTGATCTATTTTTTCTTGTAAGTCGTCACTTTCATACCCTTTTTGTATTAGTTGATTTTTAAGGGACATAGCCTGACTAGTGTAGTCCTCTTTTTTGGTACAGTTCCTTCGTATCCGAAGGAACTGTCCTTTGGGTATGTTATTTCACCAAGGACGATGGTGGCAGCTATCCAATTCGATAAAACTGTTAACGTCTACCTTTTTAAAAAATATAATATCGAATTAGCGATACTCATCAGTACTCTAGGTCTTATAACAACTACAGAGTTGGGAAAGGAGTTCCTCAATCTCCAATTGAGGATACTCGGAGGCCTTACAATCATAAACCCTATTTTCGGGAGAATACATCTTTGAAACCTAGGAAGACCTCCCAAACGGAAAGAATGAGATCCGATTTCCCTGGACCTGCACCACTCCCTCAGAGATGGAGCAGGTTCAGAGAAAGAAAGACCTCTTTAAATAGGAGGAGAAGCCCAATTAGGGGTAATTCTCCATATATACCCCTTAAGAATCGGTTTGAGGCTCTTAGAACAGAATCTAGGGAGGATGTTTTTTTTAGGGAACAGAATGGGGAGGAAAACCCCGATAAAAGAAACCCCAAGGAAAAGGACCAGAAAATCAGAAGAGGAAAGAGAGGAGGGAGAGGAGGGAGAGATCATGCCGGGAAAAAGGAGGCAGAGGGATGTGAGATAAGAATTTTTAATTTATCTAATAGAGTCCTTTCCAAAGCAGAAGAAGGGATTCTATCGAAGAGTTTTAAATTTGTACCTAGCTGTCCAGCTAATAAATTTGAAGTATTTCTTGATCTCAACCGCTATACCAGGAAATTGTGTTTAAAGAAATTTTTTAACAGACAAGATCCTACTATATCAGATTCATTGGTTAATTCAGCTCCAGTGAGTGGGAATTTGGGAATTATCCACACTGATTTAAAGAAAAAGTCAGATTTTTTTCCCACCTTTCTCAAAACGGATAATATTAAGGTTTTCGAAAATTCTTGTCTGGCTGACATACATAACATAAAGCCCCTTACTAAGTTTGAACAAAACATCTCTTTCCAAGAGAGAAAAGCTATAGACTCAATTAAAAAGGATATATCTATAGTTGTCAAACCAGCAGATAAGGGGGGAGGAGTAGTCGTCCTCGATAAAAGTTGGTATATACGGGAAATATACAGACAATTAAATGACATAACTACATATGTAAAACTTAAGAATAATCCCCTAGAAGGAATTAGAAACAATCTAAAAATATTCTTGGAGAAAGGTTTGGAGGATAATATTTTAGATAAGAAAGAATTTTCCTTCCTACTCCCTGAACATCCGAGAGTTCCTGTCATATACATATTGCCCAAAATTCACAAGGACATAACCAACCCCCCAGGGCGCCCCATTGTCTCTGGAATAGACTCGGTTCTATCTGCATTATCCCAATATATCGATTACCACCTACAACCTCTGGTTAAAAAGACTCCAGCATTTCTACAAGACTCCATGAGTCTATTGAACATCTTAAAAGATTTCAGTTGGCAAGATGATTATTTACTTGCAACGTGCGATGTATCTAGCCTCTATACAATCATCCAACATGATATAGGATGTAAAGCCGTCGAATTCTATCTCGAGGCCACTGAGGCATATGGAGACCCCCAAAAATCGTTTATTTTGGAGGGAATTCGCATGATCCTGCAGAATAACTATTTTTGGTTTGAGGAGGAGTTCTTTATGCAAATTAAAGGCACGGCTATGGGGACCAAGTTTGCGCCAAGTTATGCGAATTTATTCATGTCCTTTTGGGAACGTACTTTCGTCTTTGGGGGACATGGCTTTGGTGCAAACTTGGTCCTCTATAAGAGATATATTGACGATATTTTCATCATTTGGAAGGGGCCGGAAAAGACCCTTTTAGAATTTTTTACTTACCTTAATGATAATGAGTGGGGAATCTCCCTCACACAAAATGTGAGCAATAACAATGTCGACTTTTTGGATCTGAATATTTTTATCCAGGACCAAGTTTTAATGACTAAAACTTTTTTTAAAAAGGTAGACGTTAACAGTTTTATCGAATTGGATAGCTGCCACCATCGTCCTTGGTTAAATAACATACCCAAAGGACAGTTCCTTCGGATACGAAGGAACTGTACCAAAAAAGAGGACTACACTAGTCAGGCTATGTCCCTTAAAAATCAACTAATACAAAAAGGGTATGAAAGTGACGACTTACAAGAAAAAATAGATCAAGTCGGGGACATGGACAGGTCTCCCCTGTTACAATATAAAAGTAAAAAAGATTTGGGTGAACAAAAACAGATCCCCTTTATTTTTAATTTTTCTAGTAATATAGGTGCCATTAAGAAAATTATTAATAAAAATTGGCACATTTTACAACATGAGGAGGATATTAAACAATTTGTAGGCAATAAGCCCAAATTTATATTTAGGGGTGCAAGAAACCTTAAACAAATGGTAACTTCCAGTTTTATTAAAACTGAAGTACCGAGAAACTTTTTGAGTGACTGGACACAAGAACAAAAAGGTTTTTTCTACTGCGGGTCGTGCAGAGCCTGCTGCAACACCCTAAGACTGAATAACAAGAAAGTAGAGAAATTTCATTCTACAGTGACTAAAAAAGAATATCAAATTAAAACCTTAATTACTTGTCACTCTACCTATGTTATCTATCTCTTACAATGTAGTTGTGGATATCAATATGTGGGGAAAACGTCCCGCCAACTTAAAATAAGGCTTAGTGAACATCTGAGAAATATTCAAAAAGGGTTTCCGAACCATAGTGTATCGAGACACTTTTTACAACATCATGGTTCGGACCCCAAGTTTCTGAGCTTTTTTGCTATTGAAAAAGTAGTAGGACACTGGAGAGGTGGGGATATATCTAAAGCCCTTAGTTTAAAAGAATCCAAGTGGATTTTCGAATTACGCTCTCTGGCCCCAAAAGGTCTCAACATTGATTTTGAGATCAATAAGCTGCTATAATCGATGTTATCTGAGATAGTTCATTCACGAGGATACCATTTTCTTAACATATATATTTTTTCTATTTTTATATAATGGTCCTTTTTAGGATGTTTTATTAAATTTTATTATTTATAACTATTTTATTCTATATTTTTTCTGGTCTTGTCGGTTGGGATCAGGTTATTTCCGGACAGCTATATTTTTTTATATTTTAGTTTTCCTTGTATAGGAATTTTTTATATAAGGTTTATTTAACATTGTTAGATTTATGCAATCCTAAATAATGCAGTTCATTTATTATCTGTATTAATGAGTCACAGAATGGGTTGCATTTATACTTTTATAGTGGATGTTGTTATTAATACATATATATTTTGTGTTTTCTTTTATTTATATGCAATATGTGCCCTGCGTATGAATGTATTCATAAGAGGACTGTTTGCCCACTCTTAAGATGGCCACCTTGCCCTCAAATCAAAAATGGACACTCCTATACCCCCAAGAGAACGAAGAGAGTGTTTCCGCCTCCTCATCATGAAACCGGAAGTAATATCGACGATTTCGGCTGATACATGCGCTACCGGAAGTGACGCGACGGGCGGACTCCATTTTCGGATACGTCACCGGAAGTGACGAAACGGAATACCGAGAGGACCTTAGATACACTTATTTTCGCAGTCACACATGATTTCACCATATTATGGTAGCTGACTGTGATAGGGTTAGGATATTTCTATTGTTTATACTGTTTGATTTTCAAATGTATATTGAATATTGGATCCATTAATGTGCCCTTCCGAACCGGATGTGGAGCCATATTGGAGGTGGCAGACCACATCCGGTCCGGACCATATAAGGGTAATTACATATACAAGTGTTGTGAATTGAATAATTAAGCAGGTAATGATTCCCCTATATAAACTGTGGTATATCCATTGTAATTTAGAAGAGCACCTGAGGAAGACCACATCCAGTTGGTTGAAACGCGTTGTGTGTGCAATATTGCCTTTTATTACTTATCTTTTAACTATTTGTTAAAATAAACTACTTATCCTGATACTCCTGGCTCCTGGCTCCTGGCTCCTGACTCCTGACTCCAAACTTGATGATCATTGAGACCTAAGGGGAACTGGCCTGAGGATTCAAGGAAATGTGCATGTCCCATTTAAGTGACATGAAAGCTGTATAAGTCCTGAGCCTACTTCTAAACGGCTCAAAAAAGTGTGAGTGATTCCATCTCGAATTTTCCCTTTACAGTATATATACTATACAGGTTGCACTATGTCCTTCTCTGTATTTATATTTTTTGTATAGGGATTTTCCATTTGTTAAACTCTATCATTGTGTACTAAGGAGGAGATACCTATCTGCTATACCCCAGGTAATCACTCCTGTTTGGTGTGTGTGTGTGCGCTTTAACTTTTTTTGGCAGGACCCTCTATCTGTTGTATCAGGTCTTATTGCAATGTCTTTTTCCCAATTGCACAGCGCTGCAGAATATGTTGACGCTTTATAAATACCTGTAGTAAAGAAATACATAAAAAGATATGACCAGTGCAACATACAACATCCATCGCACTTTAAAAGCCATACCAAACTGTCATGATTTTAAACTGTATGTTAAGAACATTATACATCATTAAGAACTCAAAAGGTTAACTTGGACAGGTAATCTCAGTCTTATTATTTAGAAGCACCCACTTCTCAAATAACTGTCATTGTAACTATGTACACATTTCTATGTTTTTCTCTTTAAAAATGTGTTAAAGTCTCTGAAACTTCTATCTCCAAGTAGGTGACCTTGACCTCCATTTTTGACTTTTTTTTATCGCCTAGTTTCTGAATAATGGACATTGATTTACAGACTATGCGCTATGGTGTTGTTTTACCTGGCTTCTGATTTGGCTTTTACTTAACACAGATTTATGTTACACAACTTTGACTTATCTTCCTGACTTCCAACCTGGCCATTGACTAACAAACATTGATTTTTGGATTATCCATTAAACTGTTCACTTACCCAGCTTCACATTCAGCTGTTACACCCCTTTGGATTACTTTATTTCAGTTTCTGATATGAATGCTGATTAGTAAACCTTGTTTTTGGATCTCCCCTCTATACATTTCACTTGATTTATGCTTTTTTGAGTCATCTTTGAAAAAGTTCTGTTAGAACAAGAGGTTTATAGTTCTCATTCTTATTATGTTATTATTTATATAGCGCCAACAAATTCTGCAGCGCTTTACAGTGGGTGGACGAACAAACATGTAGTTGTAACCAGATAAGTTGGACACACAGGAAAAGAGGGGTTGAGGGCCCTGCTCAATGAGCTTACATGATAGAGGGAGTGGGTAAAGTGACACAAAAGGTAAGTATAGTATTAGACTAATGACAGTTGCAAGAGTGGAATCAGCCGGGAGCTATTAACAGTTAAATTGATACGTTTTTAAGAAGAAGTGGGTTTTTAATGATTTTTTGAAGGAGTGGAGACTGGGTGAGCATCTAACGGAGGAGGGAAGTGAGTTCCACAGGAACGGTGCAGCCCTTGAGAAGTCTTGAAGGTGAGCATCAGAGGTGGGAGTACGGACAGAAGATAGACGTACGTCTTCAGCAGAGCGTAAGGGCCTAGACTGGACATACTTGTGTATTAGGGAGGATAGATAGGTGGGAGCAGCATTATGTAGAGATTTGAAATCAAGAACCAGAATTTTTAATTGCGCCCTATATTTTACAGGAAGCCAATGTAGGGACTGACAGAAGGGTGAGGGAGGTGCGGGCAGACAGGAAGATGAGCCTCGCCGCCACATTCATTATGGACTGTAATGGCGCTAGTTGGAAGCACGTAAGACCACTGAGAAGTGGATTACAGTAGAGAAGGCGAGAAAGGACAGTGGAATGGACCAGCACCTTAGTCGCATCTGGCGTTAAGTAGGGTCGGATGCGCGCAATATTTTTGAGATGGAAGCGACAGGATTTGCCGATCGACTGAACATGAAGGAGAGGTCGGAGTCAAACAGAACACCTAGGTAGCGAGCCTGCATGGTGGAGCTGATGGTAGCACCGTTGACTTGGAAGGAGACAGACACAGGAGTAGCAACACTTGAGGGAGGAAAGACCAGAATTTCAGTTTTGGTCAAGCTGAGTTTAAGGAAGTGGGCAGCCATCCAGTTAGTAATAGCAGAGAGGCAGGCAGAGACACTAGTCAAGAGGGACAGGGAGAGATCAGGAGAGGACAGATGCAATATCTTGTAGACCGATATTGCAGAGGATGAGAAGAAGCAGTGTCAAAAGCCACAGAAAGGTCAAGGAGAATTAGGATAGAGTAGTGACCATGAGATTTTGCAGCGAGTAGATCATTGGATACTTTGGTCAGTGCCGTTTCCACAGATTGCTTAGCTTAGAAACCAGACTGAAATCTCTTCATATTCTCCTTAAACATTATAAGGCTCTTCCATTTTCAAATCTCCTACAAGCTCTCTGTTACCAGTCATATTTTTATTAAACCCATGAGGAGTAGAACGTCACCCCTGTTGATCACGCTATGGCTTGCAATGGCAAGTAACTTTTAAGGTCTGGCTAGTAGTGGTGGACTTGAAATTTTAAGTTAGGTATATTTATATCTAGTGTTAGTTCCTAAACTAAAAAAGATAAATAAGGATATTAAACTCAACTAAATAATTTATCCCACTTCAAAAGGTTTGCCTATTATATTGCATATTTTAGTGCATCCATGTTATTATTTTGTTCTGGGAACTCATCAGAATCAACCATAAAGCTATACTCTTGGAGAGAATGAGGGCAAGACTATAAATGAGATAACAAATCATAAAATCGTATTAACATTGCAATACTTTAGTAAAATTCAGTATATTCTTTTGCAGCAACTAAAGAGTGTGTAATACAGAAACAAGATGCATTTGAGAGAGTGAAGATCAAAAAATAATATTAATGAAATTAGACTTGAGAAACTGGAGATTCATTTTGGAAGAATTACAATTTGTCCAAACTTATGGTGTTAGGTGACTCATGCAAGAATCCGAATTTGGAGCCATCATATAACTGTACCAAAATGCAAATGAAATGGCCAGTGGATGAGACGTTTTGTTTGTTTCATGATTCAGCACTAGCGTCTAGAGCAGTGGTTCCCAACCCAGTCCTCAACTACCCCCTAACAGTCCAGGATTAGAAAGAAAAAAAAAACACTTTAGGCACAACAGGATAATCTCTAAATTCTGGGTTGTTAGGGGTTCTTGAGAACTGGGTTGGGAAACCCTGGTCTAGAAGACAATAAGTTAGAAACAGCCTGTGGAGGTCACTATGACCCCAAAATTAGTGCAAGGCAGTTGTATACCTCCCCCATACCTCCAATTGTCATGCCACAAGTGGAAACATGTCTGTTAAACACCAAGCATTGTGTGGCTTCTCACTGTAATAAAAGACTAGTAACTGGGGCCACCTGGGGACTCCAATTAAAATGTGTTGGTGGACAGACCACTGTTCATCCTCGCCCCACAGTAGGTCTGTCAATTGAAAACTAAAGTGGGGGTACATAGCATCCCCACGTGTCCTCATCTCTGTCCATGAGGTGGGATCTGTAATTACAATGAACAGGGGGGTCTTAGGAGGTAAGGGCTCTAATTAATACAATGGAAGGGGTGGAGGGGGGGGAGGTAATGGCTCACAGTCTCCACACATGGACTGAGGGTGGGGGCACTAATACTGATAAACGGGGGACTTATTATCCCACCCAGGCCTCACTCATGTATGGTAAATTGGGGCTCAAATTAAATATATCAGTGGATGAACATGCTTTTGTCCACATTCTCAAAAGATTATTTCCACTCCAATGGGTGGCTAGCAGACTCCAAGCTCCTAGCCAAGCCACCCAAATAAAAACACCCTAATAACAGTGAGGAGGGGCCAAATAATCTAAAATAGTAAACTAAAACCTGTAAAAACATTATATTATATTGCAGTCTGTATTAGACTAATTGCCTCCCCCTTCACATTTATAAGGTTTTCTCTTCATCAGGGGTTTTCCATAATTTAAGGGGTGGACAATGAGATGTAATTCATTTTCCTAAACATGTATTTATATTTTCAACTGAAATATCTATCAACCAGTTATGTTATTATCATTAAAAAATGTTCATACAAATCAAAGCTCCTCATTGACCCATTATGTTTTGATGTATTGCTTTATGGTTAATCTATAATGGCATTATAGCTAAACATTATAAGCTCATCAGCCACATATTTTATACAAGGCTGGGTAGATATATGATGTTATTATTTTCAGTAAATACTTAACAGATCATTTAAAAAATTGCCCTCCCTAATGAAGAGAATAACCTGTTTAGCACAGCGCAATCAAATTGAATGACACTCTTGTTCTGTGTTTGCTGGTTACTTGTCTCTTGTGTGGAACACCAGAGTACATAAGAGAGACAGCCTGGGAGAATCAGGACTAAACCATGTCAAAACGCAGAATAGATCACAACCACAAGGAATGCGGTATTGGGATCACCAAGCAACAACAACAGGGCTCAAAGGGTTTATTGATTGGTACCATGATTGCTTCTTATGTCATAATGGGCACCTTCCTTGTTACCAGAATGAGGCACACTGTTCTGCATTTTCATTTTCACAGAGGTTATATAAACAATTAAATGATGCAGGTTTAGGGCATCCAGTGTCAACATTTATACTAAAATGGAATGGGGCAGACAAGTGTCTGCCCGCACTAGAATGATGTGGATTTAAGAAAGTGCAGTTATATGTCACAGTAACCTTACACCTGCCCCTGACTAAAACCCCACTCACACTCCTAAAATGATAGTGTCCCTCTATCTCCATTTGCAGTGTTGGGAGGTATGAATCAACATGTCTACTTCAAATCACTAAAATGGTCATGGTGCTATTAGTAACTATGTAAATTACGAAGACCCCACATTTCAAAATAATCTTATAAGCATACATTTAGTTATTTATTTTAAGTGTATTTCCTATGTGTGTTTTAGGACAATGAAACTTCCTTGTATTTATTTACTCACTGATTCATATTTATGTTAACCCACCAAATCTTATATATACATGGAACAAAATTATAAACGCAACACTTTTGCCCCCATTTTTTATGAGCTGAATTCAAAGACCTAAAACTTTTTCTATGTACACAAAAGGTCTATTTCTCTCAAATATTGTTTACAAATCTCTCTAAATCTGTGTTAGTGAGCACTTCTCCTTTGCCGAGATAATCCATCCACCTCACAGGTGTGGCATATCAAGATGCTGATTAGACAGCATGATTATTGCACAGGTGTGCCTTAGACTGGCCACAACAAAAGGCCACTCTAAAATGTGCAGTTTTACTGTATTGGGGGTGTCTGGGAAGGTCCGAAAACCAATCAGTATCTGTTGTAACCACCATTTACCTCACACAGTGCAACACATCTTCACATAGAGTTGACCAGGTTGCTGATTGTGGCCTGTGGAATGTTGGTCCACTCCTCTTCAATGGCTGTGCGAAGTTGGTGGATATTGGCAGGACCTGGAACACGCTGTCGAAAACACCGATCCAGAGCATCCCAAACATGCTCAATGGGTGACATGTCCAGTGAATATGCTGGCCATGCAAGAATTGGGATGTTTTTAGCTTCCAGGAATTGTGTACAGATCCTTGCAACATGGGGCCTTGCATTATCATGCTGCAACATGAGGTGATGGTCGTGGATGAATGGCACAACAATGGGCCTCAGGATCTCATCATGGTATCTCTGTGCATTCAAAATGTCATCACTAAAATGCACCTGTGTTCATTGTCCATAACATACGCTAGCCCATACCATAACCCCAACGCCACCATGGGCCACTCGATTAACAATGTTGACATCAGCAAACCGCTCATCCACATAATGCCATACACGCTGTCTGCCATCTGCCCTGTACAGTGAAAACCAGGATTCATCCGTGAAGAGAAGACCTCTCCAAAGTGCCAGATGCCATTGAATGTGAGCATTTGCCCACTCAAGTTGGTTATGATGACGAACTGCAGTCAGGTCAAGACCCCGATGAGGAGGACGAGCATGCAGATGAGCTTCCCTCAGACAGTTTCTGACAGTTTGTGCAGCTGTCCGGGTGGCTGGTCTCAGACGATCTTGGAGGTGAAGATGCTGGATGTGGATGTTCTGGGCTGGTGTGGTTACACGTTGTCTGTGGTTGTGAGGCTGTTCGGATATACTGCCAAATTCTCTGAAACACTTTTGGAGACGGCTTATGGTAGAGAAATTAACATTCAATTCACGGGCAACAGCTCTGGAGGACATTCCTGCAGTCAGCATGCCCATTGCTCCCTCAAAACTTGCAACATCTTGTGGCATTGTGCTGTGGGATACAACTGCACATTTTAGAGTGGCCTTTTATTGTGGCCAGTCTAAGGCACACCTGTGCAATAATCTTGATATGCCACACCTGTGAGGTGAATGGATTATCTCGTCAAAGGAGAAGTGCTCACTAACACAGATTTAGAAAGATTTGTGAACAATATTTGAGAGAACTAGGCCTTGTGTGTACATAGAAAAAGCCCTAGATCTTTGAATTCAGCTAATGAATAATGGGGTAAAAAATTGCATTTAAAAGCTTGTTCAGTGTAGTTTATCTTATACTATTATGTACCTACCCGTATCTTATGTTATCTAGATCTTATTATACCTTTGAAATTAATAATGTATGAAGTTAGAATTTTACAGTAATGTGACCTTAAACACATTTTTGCTAGGGTTACATAGACATTAAACCTATCTATGTCTGAATACCTCTTTGCACAAAATCTATGCCTATTTGCATTCATGATTCAAGTTGTTCATATGTTGGAGACTTATGGATAAATGCTTGTCTGGGATGAGTGTGTACACTAGGCCTGGCAGATAATTCCCTCTTTCTCTCCTTGATACATCTTTCCCTGTTTGAGTAATGTGTCTTGCAAAGTGTTAAACCAGACACTCATATGACAGTAGTTATGCAAACCTCCCTTCTAGTCTTCATATGATAAATGAGCAAACTGGGTCTGGGCTCCAGACGTACATATTCTGTTTGCATTAGACTGGGATGCATTCTGAATTTGTCATCATTTATATTTGCTGTCTATTTGAAATATATTCTCTTTTGCAGATTATAACAAGAGCACTGATATAGTGGAAGGTTCAGTTTAATATTTCAAGTTGGAGATAGTTAAAAGCCAACAATCGTTTTCACTGTATATTTTGTAAAACAGGTAGGGTACTATTTACTGAATGCGGTCACTCGTACTGCAAAATCTGGACATTGTTCACACTATTTAACAATGTCTGCTAACTAGCTTCCAAATACGCCATAAGTTGGTATCACAAGATTTGTGTGGGAATATTTCCAGGCAAATCTTGTGAAAGATGAGACTTGCCTTAAAAGTCAACCAATCATGGCCTCTTTAAAAGCTTTTACCACCATGGGGCTCACTTGGATTTCTTTTTCGAGTGGCATGATTTTCCTTTTTTTCCACCATGTTTCAAGTTTTTTTTTCCTTCTTCTTTTTTTTTTTTTTTTATATTAATAGTTGCATCAGGATGTAAGAACTCCTTCAGGGATACTTGGATCTTCCCATTATTCATTTTTTTCTGTTCATTTCATTACCTATTACCTATTTTATTAAGTACTTTATTTGGGGTGCCCTATTAAGACTGTGGATTCTGCTGTTATTCCGATGTTTTTTTATTGATTGTGTGTTTTTATGCAATTATACCTAATTCCTTATCGCACTTTTTTTTTCTGTACAGGAAGGTAGGGGCAATGCCACGTAATATGGTTTTCTGTTTTTTCCTTTTATTGTTTTTCCTTTTATTATAAAAAGCATTTAAGAATCCAAACAAGGAATTATTTGGTTTCTTATATGGTTTTAATAACAACGGGTAACCCATTTTTGATACTCGGCTCCTTGATACCTTTACTATAAAAGTACACTTTAAAAGTACTTTTAAAGTTTTTGTAAAACTGCACTTTATGTTAAGATGCACTTTAAGAATTTAAATTGTACTTTAAGTAAACGTTAGATAAATATGCCTTTGGAGCTATGTGAAGTTGCAGTAACTTTAGTCTGCACAGTTTCCTTTTTCCTGCTTAGAATATGTACTTTAAGTAATGTGACATTCAAGTAGAGTTGTTAATATAAATATGCACAAGATTATGCTATTTGTTATATTCAGTATTCTACTATTTGGTGACCTTAATTTTGGCAATCACTTTCTTTAATGTATGTCATGAATGGCATGCTTTTGGTTTTGTTTTTCAAATACAACAAAACAAGTCCTGCGCTCAAATTCCCATCACTCCTGGGTGGCAGCAATGACCATAGCACACATCAGCCCCAATACATACAGTCAAAATCAAAGAAAAAAGTTACCTGCGCTCTTCCCAAATCCCTATGCATATATAAACAAATGGAGGTATTTAGTTTCCCCAATGGCCATGAGAGACTTTAGCCCATCAGCCACGTCAAGGCAAACCTCTCAGGTGGGTCCTACACTAACCTTTCACCTTGCTTCCTTGAGCTTCTGGCAATTATTTTTTTGGTTCAATATATCTGCCTGTGGCTTTCTGTCAGGATCGGGACAGGGATCCAACACGCAGAGTACAAACAGGTGGTAGGTACGTATACCGGACCTTAGAATGGCCGGACTTAACGTAAGGAGTAAGTAGAGAATGGACTAGGAACAAGCCGAGGTTGAGGGAACGAGAGGACAGGTAAGCGAGAGACAAGCCGAGTCAAAGGGTAACAGAGATAAACAGGGTAGTACAAACAAGCCGGGTCAGAACCAAAGAGACAACTAGAATACAAGAGCACTGAGTGACTAGACAGGCTAGAACCACGACAGGGCAATGAGCAGTTGCCAAAAGCCTTACTTTATACCTTGATTCTAGAGGGTAATCACGCCCCCGACGAGTCCTGATTAGTGCTCGGGACTTGACTGACAGGTCGACCCGGGTTGGCGTCATGACGTCGACTACTGAGCGTCGCGTCATATAAGGAAGTGGATCCCTCGCGGTCGGCTTGTAAATGGCCGAGAGAACCGCGAGGAACGGAAGAAACAACCCCTCTGGGAGGATAAACGTCTAAGTCTCTCACCTGCTCTGAGGTAGAGACTACAGGTACCCTGACAGTTCCCCTCCTCTCAGAAACGCCCACCGGGCGGAAGGAACCGGGACGAGATGGAAAACGGGAGTGAAAAGCCCTGCGGAGGCGAGGAGCATATACATCCTCCTGAGGTACCCAAGTCCTCTCCTCAGGACCATATCCCTTCCAGTCAATAAGATATTGTAACTTCCCCCGGGAGATTCGAGAATCGATGATGGAGTTGATTTCATACTCCTCCTGACCCTCAACCTGAACAGAGCGAGGAGAGGATATAGTGGAGGAAAATCTGTTACAGACTAGCGGTTTCAGTAAAGAAACATGAAAGGAGTTAGGAATGCGTAAGGCAGCTGGAAGAGCTAGGCGATACGCAACTGGGTTAATTCGAGTCAGAACCCTGTAAGGGCCAATGTAACGAGGAGCGAATTTCATAGAAGAAACCTTCAAACGAATGTTTCTAGTACTCAACCATATCCTATCACCTGGAACAAAAACCGGAGCCGCCCTTCTGTGCTTATCAGCGTGTTTCTTGAACAACATGGAATTATGTAGGAGAATTTGTCGAGCCTGATCCCACAACTTCCTCAAATTGGCAACATGAACATCAACCGACGGTACCCCTTGGGAAGGAGAAACCGAGGGAAGAATGGAAGGATGAAAGCCATAATTCATGAAGAAGGGACTGGAACGAGTAGAATCACAAACGAGATTATTGTGTGCAAACTCCGCCCAAGGAATCAAACCGACCCAATCCTCCTGGTGTTCAGAAACAAAACAACGCAAATATTGTTCAATCTTTTGATTGGTACGTTCAGCAGCTCCGTTAGACTGAGGGTGATAGGCAGAAGAAAAATTCAATTTGATGCCTAGTTGAGAACAGAAGGATCTCCAAAAACGTGAAACAAATTGGGAACCTCTATCGGAAACAATTTCGGAAGGTATCCCATGTAAGCGAAAAATCTCTCTCGCGAATATCTCCGCCAATTCAGGAGAAGCCGGGAGTTTAGTTAAGGGCACGAAATGAGCCATCTTAGTAAACCTATCAACCACCATGAGGATCACAGTCTGTTTTTTAGAAACAGGCAAATCTACAATGAAGTCCATAGCCAAACAGGACCATGGTCTCTCTGGAATGTTCAAGGGATGTAACAACCCACATGGAAGCGTATGAGGTTGCTTAGTCTTCATACAGACCTCACATGCTCCGATGAAATCCCTAATATCCTTCCGTAAAGAAGGCCACCAGAAATCTTTAGAGATCAAGGAACATGTCTTGCGAATACCCGGATGCCCAGCCGCCTTACTGTTGTGAAAACACTGTAAGAGTTCCAGTTGGAGTTCAGGAGGAACGAAATGCCTTGCCCCAGGAGTCTGTCTAGGCGCCAGATGCTGCAACTTCATGATCTGACCAAGCAACGGAGAGTGAATCTTAAGACTCGTGTTGGCGATAATATTGCACCTGGGTACTATAATAGACAAAACCGGCTCAGATATCGCAGAAGGTTCATATTGTCGAGACAAAGCATCGGCTTTAGAATTCTTAGAACCAGGTCTATAAGTGAGCACGTAATTGAAATGCGTGAGGAATAAAGACCAACGAGCTTGCCTGGAGGACAAGCGCTTGGCCTCCCCAATATAGGACAGGTTCTTGTGGTCTGTCAAAATAGAAACAGGATGTAAGGTGCCCTCCAATAAATGTCTCCACTCCTTTAAAGCCATGATAACTGCTAGTAGTTCCCTGTCACCAATGTCATATCTGCTCTCAGGGCCTGATAGTTTCTTGGAAAAAAAACCACATGGATGTAAGGGCTTATCCACACCTAACCTTTGGGACAGGATAGCACCTATACCTGTCTCTGAGGCGTCTACCTCGAGTAGGAAAGGCAGAGTCGTATCAGGGTGAACTAAAATTGGTGCAGAAGCAAACAGTTCCTTGAGTGTTTTGAAGGCAAGAAGGGCTTCAGTAGACCAGTTCTTAGTGTCAGCCCCCTGTCTGGTCATATTGGTAATAGGAGCTATAATTGAAGAGTAACCCTTAATGAAGTGCCTATAATAGTTGGAGAATCCAATAAACCTCTGAATGGCCTTGAGGCCCCTGGGTAAAGGCCAATCCAAAATGGACTGGAGCTTATCCGGGTCCATCTTAAACCCTTCCCCAGAAATCACATAACCAAGAAAGTTTATCTGGGATTGGTCAAAGCTGCATTTCTCCAATTTGCAGTACAGGCCATGTTGAAGAAGCTTGCGCAATACCCTTCTGACTTGTCTGTGGTGAGTCTCAATCTCTCTAGAGTGTATAAGTATATCATCCAGATATACAATAACGCAGTCATGTTGAAATTCCCTAAGAACTTCATTGATCAGGTCCTGAAATACTGCCGGTGCATTACAGAGGCCAAAAGGCATTACTGTGTATTCATAGTGCCCATAACGGGTATTGAACGCCGTCATCCACTCGTGTCCCTGCTGAATTCTCACCAAGTTATACGCCCCTCTGAGATCTAACTTGGTGAAAATCTTGGAGCCTTTTAGACGATCAAAGAGCTCGGTAATCAAAGGAATTGGGTAGGCATTTCTAATGGTTATTTTGTTCAAACCTCGATAATCAATGCAAGGTCTTAGTGTACCATCCTTCTTTTTAACAAAAAAAAACCCAGCCCCGGCAGGAGAGGAGGATCTCCTAATGAATCCTTTTTCAAGGTTCTCACGAATATACTCCTCTAAGACTAAGTTCTCTTTAGTGGACAAAGGATATACATTACCCCTGGGGGGCATAGTACCAGGTAGTAGATTCATCTTACAATCAAAAGACCTGTGTGGAGGTAAAGTATCAGCATTCTTTTTGTCAAATACTGCCTTTAAATCCAGGTACAGGGGCGGTATTTGTACCTCTGTAGAGTAGGTAGAATTAATCGGTGTGTTAACTGCGCAAAGCGGTGACACTGTCCGTAAGCACCTGTCCTGACAACCCTGACCCCATGAGATTATCTCCCCTAATTCCCAATCAATAATAGGGCTATGTTTTTTTAACCAAGGGTACCCCAGGACTATGGGAACAGAAGGAGAAGAAATAAGCAATAAAGATATGTCTTCCTCGTGTAAGATACCAACAGTTAATTTAACGGGTATGGTTTCACGGAAAATAACAGGCTCAACTAAAGGTCTACCATCTATGGCCTCAACGGCCAAGGGTGTCTCCCTTAACTGGGATGGGATAGCGTGTTTGGTAACAAAAACTTGGTCGATAAAGCTCTCAGCAGCTCCGGAATCTATCAATGCCATAGTTTCTAGTACTCCCTTCTCCCAAGTTAAAGAAACGGGTAGCAGAAGCCTGTGATCTTTATAATTAAGATTAGAGGACAAAATAGAAACACCCAAGGCCTGTCCTCTAGAGAAACTTAGGTGCGAGCGTTTCCCGAGCGATTAGGACAATTTAGGCGTAAATGACCTCTGACTCCACAGTACATACACAACCCCTCCCTTCTCCTGTACTGTCTCTCCTCTTCTGAGAGGCGAGTATTGCCTATCTGCATAGGTTCTGGAAAAAGTGAGGTTGTGGATTCAGAACTTTGAAATGAAGGAGCTAGTTTAAAGGAAGGTCTACGGTTTCTCTCTCGAGTGTTCTGCCTCTCTCTTAAACGTTCGTCAATGCGAGAAATAAAAGAAATTAAATCCTCCAAATTTTCAGGAAGCTCTCTAGTAGCAACCTCGTCAAGGATTATGTCTGATAACCCATTTAAAAATACATCTATATAAGCCTGTTCATTCCACTTAACCTCTGCCGCCAAGGACCTGAACTCTAGTGCATAATCCACAAGTGTTCGGTTTTCTTGTCTAAGGCGCAACAGTAATCTAGCTGCATTGACCTTTCTACCTGGAGGGTCAAAAGTTCTTCTGAAAGCAGCTACAAAGGCATTATAATTATATACTAACGGATTATCATTTTCCCACAATGGATTGGCCCATCTCAAAGCTTTCTCAACAAGTAATGTGATAATAAATCCAACCTTCGCCCTATCTGTAGGATAGGAGCGGGGTTGTAATTCGAAATGGATACCTATTTGGTTTAAGAAACCACGACACTTCTCTGGAGAACCACCATAACGTACAGGTGGAGTGATACGGGAAGAAGCACCTACAGTGGCTACCTCTAGACCTGAACTCACAGGAGAGATAGAAGTATTACGCATCTCCTCTGGTTGATTACCAGAACGAGATAGTAACGCCTGTAGTGCTAGAGCCATCTGGTCCATTCTGTGATCCATGGCGTCGAACCTAGAGTCAGAAGGACCAACCTGAGTGTTTGTACCTGCAGGATCCATTGGCCCTGTCGTAATGTCAGGATCGGGACAGGGATCCAACACGCAGAGTACAAACAGGTGGTAGGTACGTATACCGGACCTTAGAATGGCCGGACTTAACGTAAGGAGTAAGTAGAGAATGGACTAGGAACAAGCCAAGGTCGAGGGAACGAGAGGACAGGTAAGCGAGAGACAAGCCGAGTCAAAGGGTAACAGAGATAAACAGGGTAGTACAAACAAGCCGGGTCAGAACCAAAGAGACAACTAGAATACAAGAGCACTGAGTGACTAGACAGGCTAGAACCACGACAGGGCAATGAGCAGATGCTGAAAGCCTTACTTTATACCTTGATTCTAGAGGGTAATCACGCCCCCGACGAGTCCTGATTAGTGCTCGGGACTTGACTGACAGGTCGACCCGGGTTGGCGTCATGACGTCGACTACTGAGCGTCGCGTCATATAAGGAAGTGGATCCCTCGCGGTCGGCTTGTAAATGGCAGAGAGAACCGCGAGGAACGGAAGAAACAACCCCTCTGGGAGGATAAACGTCTAAGTCTCTCACCTCCTCTGAGGTAGAGACTATAGGTACCCTGACACTTTCACACTTTGAGTGCCTGGAAATCTTTTCTTACGACAACAGAAACAATAGATAGAGATAGAATACTGGAGATTGGACAGAAAGTGCTAGCTCTCAAACCATTTAAAAGGAACAAGCTTCAGGCAGCTTGGCAAGGGCCCTCTAAGGTGGTGGATCAGATAAGCGACACCACCTACATCGTAGTAAAATGTTCAGATGAAAGGATCAGGAGAGCCTTTCACGTGATCATGCTAAAACCCTATTTTGAATGGGCAGAGGACGTGGCTGTCATATGCGCCCCGTCAACCGAGGATAGTGAAGGACTCCCACTACCGCACCTGCTTTATACTAACCCATGTACGATAGAGCAGGTCAGGTTAGGGAAAAAACTAGAGCAGGCTGGAATATCAGGAATTATTTTCTACGGTACCCAGGTACAACTTCACTGCAGTCCATCGAGTGGAGACTCAGGGAGAGACCCCGTTGTTGCAAGAACCCTACCGTATTCCTGAAGTAGTTCGATCTGGGTTGTGGAAAGAGATCCACGACATGCTAGAACTAGGGGTCATTGAGGCCTCTCAGAGTCCCTGGGCTTCACCGGTAGTGCTGGTACCGAAGCGAGACGGCACAACTCGCTTCTGTATTGACCACCGGAATCTAAACGACCGGACTGTCACAGATGCCAACCCCATGCCTCGGATTGACAAATTGCTCGATCGCATGGCTGGAGGTAATTTCCTGACTACCTGTGCAAAAGGTTTTGGCAAATCCCTCTGGACCCGGCAGCCATCCCCAAATTGGCCTTCGTTACCCCATTCGGGCTATACCAGTTTCGGGTTATGCCGTTTGGGATGAAGAATGCCCCAGCTACGTTCCAACGGATGGCTGACCGACTCCTAGATGGATTGCAGGACTTCACATGTGCCTACTTAGACGATATTGCCATCTACATTAGCACATGGGAGGACCACTTAAAGCACTTTGCTACGGTATTCTAGAAAATTCAGACGGCTCACCCTAAAGCCTGAGAAGTGTCATGTAGGCATTGCTGAGGTTCAGTATCTCTGCCATAGAGTAGGATCAGGGAACCAGCGTCCTGAGCCAGCCAAAGTAGAAGCCATTGCAAACTGGCCCCAACTGCGAATAAAAACCCAAGTATTAGCTTTCCTGGGAACCACGGGTTATTACAGAAAATTCATCCCTGAGTATAGCGCCCTGGACAAACTCCTCACTGACTTGACTAAGAAGTCACTTCCCAAACAGGTAGCCTGGTCCCTGGAGTGTGCGGCAGCTTTCCAGAAACTTAAGACAGCACGGAGCGAGGCACCTGTGTTGGCGGCTCCAGACCATACTAAAAAGTTCTTGTCCATACAGATGCCTCCATGTGTGGACTGGGACCCATGCAAAGTCAAGTGGGGGACAATGGGATGGAATACCCGGTGGCATATCTCAGCCGTAAACTATTGCATAAAGAGGTCAGCTATGCCACCGTGGAGAAGGAATGTCTGGTTCTTGTATGGGCTTTAAAGAAACTGCAACCCTACCTGTACGGCCATTTCTTCACACTAATGACAGATCATAATCCCCTCATCTGGCTAAACAGAGACGCTTTGATGCACTGGAGCCTGGCTTTACAATTCTATAATATTACCATGCAGTACTGGCCAGGCAAACAAAATGGCGCTGCAGACACCTTAACTGACTTCCCCATGCCAACCCGGAACTAAGGGGGAGCAATGTGATGAAACTACCCTGTTTATTCGGGAGTTTGACTTTTTTTGGTTCGGTAGTTGAAACTACCGAACACCGACCACCCCCTGGCTCATTAACTTCAAAGAGAACAGTGTATTAAGTGATCTCCCTGTGTGGTCATCGTTTGTATCCCTCTGGACCCGGCAGCCATCCCCAAATTGGCCTTCGTTACCCCATTCGGGCTATACCAGTTTCGGGTTATGCCGTTTGGGATGAAGAATGCCCCAGCTACGTTCCAACGGATGGCTGACCGACTCCTAGATGGATTGCAGGACTTCACATGTGCCTACTTAGACGATATTGCCATCTACATTAGCACATGGGAGGACCACTTAAAGCACTTTGCTACGGTATTCTAGAAAATTCGTTTGTATAGTCGAATGCCTTGTGTAGGAGAAAATGGCGGCCATCTTGTTCTCATGAAAGGAGGCAGCGGGACTTAGTCGTCGAGTGTCTGGAACTAAAATTGGATACTCGACTTCCCAAACACCGGTCAAACTGTACGAATGCCTGCTTCCTTTTCCTGAACAGCCAGGAGAGCGCTGTTCAGTTGTTTTGTTCCCACAAACTAGGGGAACAAATGCTGCTATGAGCCAGAGGGTACTGTTCGTGCATTTGTTTGGTTTCAAGACTTTCCGAAATAATTTTCTGCACAACCTAAACTCATGGAACTATTTCTGGGCAGGATCCTCGTGTGCGGCAGGTTAAATTAAGACATCCATAAAATTACAAACCCCCTGAACTGATCTGGGTGATTTTTGGATATGTTGGTCACCCAGATCAGGGCTATAAGGAGATTTTATGTGTTTTGGGGTACTTTTTAATTTTTATGGTAAATGGGTTTTTTCTGCCTGGAGATAATTGAGTTATTACGGCATCTGACTCAATTATCTCCAGGGCAGAGAGGAAGGATTGTATGTTGTGTAAGGGAGCGTCATATTTTGTAACTGTGTTGTTATTGGTTGTTAACTTTGTGTTGGAGTCCCCAACAAGGTCCATGTGGGAGTGCCCCTTGCATGGGGACTTGCATAAAAGCCAGTGTGACACCATTAAACTTTATTCCTGTTGTATCCTTCATCTAGTCTAGGCTGATGTTTGGTTTCTACGGTTTCTATCTACTTGCTGGGGAGGAACGACTTGGATTCTGCATTCATCTGGAACCATTCAAATCTACACCCGAACTGCAAACTATAATCACTCAGGCTTCAGCAGTTCAGGAGGAAATAGGCGAATGGGTATCTACCATACCAGCATTTATAACAACTGTATTCTCCTATTAGCTCTATAAGGGGAGGAAAGGACTCCAAGTGGTAAGTAATATGTTGTAAGTTTCTCAGGGGAACATTATAATTTAATCTTTGCACACGGTTCTATTTGATACCAGAACAATAACAGAAATACTTGAATATGAAGGCTTACTATTTCTGGCATGTTCTGATGTTCAAGGGGATTCTTATGGGCATCCTACTAGCAAGACTTTCCAGTCAATATGTGGCTTTAAGCTATGGTGTCATCCTGCATAGTATAAAATTGTAGTATGTGACAAATATTCGACTGACATTTTTCATATGGTCTTTGTACCTACAGTGAGGAAAAAAAGTATCTGATCCCCTGCTGATTTTGAACATTTGTCCACTGACAAAGAAATTATCAGTCTATAATTTTAATGGTAGGTGTATTTTAAAAGTGAGAGACAGAATAACCAAAACAAAATCCTGCAATACCCCCCTGACTGCCGGGCCCCCGAGTGATCGCTGCCCCGGAGCAATCACTTCCGGGTTTCCCCACGTGGAGCCGGCAGTGTAGTGCTGAACATTGGAAACCATCAGGCAGGCTTCCGATGCTCTGCCTGTATGCGGAGTGCCTTGAGGGGTTGAGGCACTCAGTGAAGAAGAAAAAAATCAAATAAATTAATTTAAAAAAAAAGTATTAACCCCCCCACCGCTGAATACTAACCCTCTCCCCAATATTAACCCACTCCCATTCACTTACCCGATTGCCGCTGTTCCCCCTCTGGCGATCGGTCTTCTCAATCTGGGGGGACTGTCTGATAGCCCAGGCAGTTCCCCCCTCTGAAAATTAGGACATCTTTTAGAGCGATCACATGGCCGCAATAGGTGTCCATAGTGCTGCCAGCAGGGGGACTGCCTGAACCGACAGTCAGTCCCCCTGCTGGTTAAAAAAAGTAAAAAAAAAAAGTAAAACAACGCTTTACTATAAAAAATAATGATAATCTATATATAAAATGTCTATATATCTTATAAGTGTTTTTTTTTATTAATATATGCATATAGTAATATAAAAATACACTTAGAGTCAAATTACGCACGTATATATATATATATATATATATATATATATATATTTCACACTGGATCACGCACTCCTGATCCCAGTCTTGTTTATTGTCTAGGTGCCACTCCGACTTCAAAATATAAAATACCTTGTTGGAAGTGCACTCACAGAACTCGATACTGTTGGCAAAAATTTGCCATTTATTCAAGCTTCAAAAGTTGATTACATAGTGTCGACGTTTCAGTCCACTTGGGACTTTTTGCAATAAGATTTAGAGGTGTATCCTATGTATTAGGGGTACATCTAGAAAACGGGGAAAAGTATGTACTGAATAATTGGATTATCTGTCAGGCTGAGGGGAGGAGATGTGTGGGTTGTAACTTGTGTGTGATTGGTCACTGTATAATTTTCTCTGGGTGTCTCCCTTGCATGGGAGAGATGCATAATAGCAGGGTATGTGGAATAAAACAGCAGTTCTGCTCTTGATACTGTGTGTCGTCCAGTTATTGGGAAAAGGTGATGGGATATTCCTGGATTATTTTATTTACCACTGATGCTGTTTATCCTGAGTTAACTTCTTGTTCCTGCATTACTATTGGAATACCAGTAGAGAAGTCTATGGGAAACTAGTGCTCCGCTACACTCACTTTTTCATTTAGGGATTCATGTTATATTTTCTGTATTTTAGATGGCGACGTCCATCTTTATACTCCTGTAGGGCTGATTGCGGCGGCCTTCTTGGTAACCCCTCTTAAAGCCACTTAACCTTTGCCCCTGATATTATTTTAACTCTTTTAATTAATCCTCATTTTAAGGTTATTATTACTTCTACATGAACTTATACTTTTACAATTCTTTTGCTCTCCAATGTATGTTAAATTTTAAAGCATGTTAAGTTAATTGTCTGCAAGTCACATGACTGATGTCATCCAACCATTTTTTTATTACATGCTATTTAAACAAGATAGGTCACATGCACTGTAACACTTTGAGAAAGCCTTATTGTAGGTGAAACGCGTCAGTGTTTTTACCAAGTATTTTATACTAAATCTGATTTTTATCTCTATTTCTAAATAAAGATAGTTATATTACTTTATTTTGGAATTATTTGACCTATCTTGAAAACAATTCTTAACCTAGAGGACTCGCACAGTGATATCCTTGGTGGGGATTATACCACCCACGCCTATTCAGAATGAGGTGCTTACTCCACTGCAGCTCGTGCTTTGCATGTAGATGCCTGGTCATGCAGGTTGTGCTCAGGTTTAGCACGTTTATGCCTCACTTCAGGCTCTGATTGCACAGCGTGTAAACCACTAATGTCTTGTCGTCAGCACATTGTCTGAAGAACTGCCATGCCAAGGAATTCCTTGGAGTTGGCTTTGGTGTGCTCGGTCCCTGAGTGCGGTGGGCAGTAGCAGGCGTACTGTCTAGGGGACGTCCGCTTTGCTTTTGCACCCTGCTCTAGGAGGAGGAGGTGGATGTTTAGTAGGAGGTTGAGGAGGCGGTGACCATGGCGGTGCAGGTGGAAGCGGCTGTGGAGGCGGAGGAGGTAGCAAACACTGTTTTTTATTTGTTTGTTTCTTTTTTTGTTGTTTTTTTTTTTTAAATTGGGGTAGCCCCCAAAATATTGGGACTAGAGATGTCCCGAATAGTTCGCTGGCGAATAGTTCCTGGCGAACATAGCTTGTTCGCGTTCGCCACGGATGGCGAACATATGCGATGTTCGGTCAGCCCCCTATTCATCATCATTGAGTAAACTTTGACCCTGTACCTCACAGTCAGCAGACACATTCCAGGCAATCAGCAGCAGACCCTCCCTCCCAGACCCTCCCACCTCCTGGACAGCAACCATTTTAGATTCATTCGGAAGCTGCATTCTTTTTTTTTTTTTTTTAGACAGAAGTGTGTTATATTTGAGCATGCTAGGCTGAATGTGCGTATATCATGGCTAGTTGCACTGAGGGTATGAGTATATAGCAGTAAATTGTTGTGAAAGATGGCTGTCATGTTTAGGGTGTAGCTTGCACGTTATCAACTGTGTATTTATATCAGCAGCTCCAGTGAATAACATAATACATGAACAGTTAAGGTAAAGGCATGTAAGGAACTACAACAATAAACTCTTTAGGAGGTGAAATAATGACATGTTTAAACACTTGCTACTTTACGATTAGTTAATGTGCAGAGAGCAGTTCATGTGATAAAAGGCATGGTGTGGAGGATCGGCTATAGTGGGACATGCTTGGCAGGCTGCTGTTTACTGCTTGTGCTCATCCGATCCCTTCTGGGCACCAGGTGCAGACCCTGGGAGTCCCTGATACCTGGAACAACAAAGGCAAGTCTCTGGCTGAGTGCCGGGTTCACGGCTTGAGGTGGTGGAAGCTTGTTTTGTCGGGTGGTCCGATCTGTCCCGGTGGTGCTTCACGTCCGGTGCGGGATTGTGGCTTATGGTGGAGGCGAGTGCTTGACGTGGGGCAGGCTCTGTATTTCTGTTTGTGCCTCCGGTCCCGTCTTCGACGCCTTTTGCGTTGGTGGATTTTAATGGGGACTGCTTTGCTTAGCGGTGGTGGAGCTTGTTGGGGCTTCCTGCTTGTTATTTGCTTCCAAAATTGATTAAAGAGTCTGTCCAGCTTAGACTCAATATCCTGCCATGCTTTGCTGGTACCAGGAGGACACGTGGCTGCTGCCATATTGGGAGAGTCGCAGATGAGTATGTCAGCCTTGGCGGCTGTGCTCTGTGCGTCCATTAGCTCCAGGCAGCCTCTCAGGGGTGGACCGGGATAACCCCCACCGGTCCGAGGGGGGGTAATGGAGCTCCTGCTGGGAAGTAGCTGCTCCTGGGCATCCCAGGATCGGGAGATCGGCCACCTCTCCCGCCCGGTGAGCACCAGGCCACACTTGCCACGTGGAGGTAAGTAAGACTCTGTCGAGTTGCTGACCGCTATTAAGCATGTCGGGTCGGTCAAGTAGGAGCAACATTGCTGGGTGAAATTCGCTTGTTGATAGCTGCTTAAAGTGAGATATTGAGGAAGCTCACACGAAGTGCGTCTTTCCTCCATGACAGCTAGGCCCTGCCACCCGGAAGCTGCATTCTTAGTGAGAGGAGGGACAGTGTAGCTGCTGCTGATTTAATAGGGAAATTGATAGCTAGGCTAGTGTATTCAGTCCTGAAGGACTCATCTGATCTCTGCTGTAAGGGCAGCACCCCAAAAAGCCCTTTTTAGGGCTAGAACATCAGTCTGCTTTTTTTTTCCTGTGTAATCTAATTGCAGTTGCCTGCCTGCCAGCGTGTGTGTCAGGCTCACAGCGTATACTGTGCCCACTTGCCTAGTGCCACCACTCATATCTGGTGTCACAATAGCTTGCATTTAAAAATAAAAAAAAAACTTTTTTGACTGTAATATAATAGCAGCCAGTTTCCGTCACATGTGTGCGTTTCAGGGCCTGCCAGGGCACAGTGTCACACCAGTGCAACTCATATCTGGTGTAACAGTAGTGTACATTTAAAAAAAAAAAAAAAAAATTCGACTGTAATAGATTGAATAGCAGTTAGTTGTCTGCAAGCGTGTGTGTCCGGCCTACAGCGTCTACTCTGCCAACTTCTGCCAACTTCTGACAAATATCTGTTGTCACAGTAGCTTGCACGCATAGAACCACTAATCGAAAAAAAAATGACAGGCAGAGGCAGGCCACCCCACAGGGGCCATCGTGGTCATGGTGCTGTGATTCCCTTTGGCCCTAGAATAATGCCCAGTGTTCAGAGGCCACGTACCCTGAACTCGAAAAGTTCTGAGGACATAGTTGACTGGCTAACACAGGACACCCAATCTTCTAAAGCTTCCGCTCGGAACCTTGACGCACCATCCTCCTCCAGCTTAGCTTCGGGCACCTCTCTTCGGGTTACCACTTGCCCACCTGCCGCCACCACCAACACTAGCACCACAGCCGCTTCACCTGATTTGTCAGAGGAGTTATTTACACATCAGTTGGAAGAAATGAGTGATGCGCAACCATTATTGCCAGAAGATGTAGATAACAGGGATATGTCTCAGTCAGGCAGCATTACACACATGGACGTACGGTGTGATGATGTGGATGTTGTACCCGCTGCTGCTTCCTTTGCTGAGTTGTCAGATACAAGTGAAGCGGTTGATGATGACGATGCATCCGTGGATGTCACGTGGGTGCCCGCTAGAAGAGAAGAAGAACAGGGGGAAAGTTCAGATGGGGAGACAGAGAGGAGGAGGAGACGAGTCGGAAGCAGGGGGAGGTCGTCGCAAGGAGCTAGTGGCACAGTCAGACAGCATGCATTGGCACCCGGGGTCAGCCAGACAGCACGCCAATCAATGCATGCTGTTGCCACCACCAGAATGCCGTAATTGCAGAGCTCAGCAGTGTGGCATTTTTGTGTCTGCCTCTGACAACAGTTTGCGGTGTTTGCGGTGCGTTAAACGGAGAGTTTGGTCTGTCACTGTGAAGCGGGCGTAACCCTTACACTACCTGATCGATACAACATCATACCTGATGTTTTAAAGCATGTTATTCCAAACAATTTAGGAATGTTAGGTGATTTATGCCCTTTATGGATTAAAACCAGACTCTGCATCAACTATGTAATTTTCCATGGAAGTTTTGCCATGGATCCCCCTCCGGCATGCCACATTCCAGGTGTTAGTCCTATTGTGGACTATTGTGGCCAGAAAGAGTCCCTGTGGGTTTTAAAATTCGCCTGCCCATTGAAGTCTATGGCGGTTTGCCCGGTTCGCCCATTCGCAAACATTTGCGGAAATTCGCGTTCGCCGTTCGCGAACGGAAAATGTTATGTTCGCGACATCTCTAATTGGGACACATAAAAAAGAAACATTTGCAGCCTGCTGTGCATTTGTTGCAGTCCAATAACGCCATCATTCCGTCCACCAGACGGAATGACAGCATTTCAAAGGCCAGGAATTTTGAAATTCTGGCATTTAGGGCCAGGGATCGCGGGTGGGTAGGGGGGTACTTCCTCTTTCTCTCCAGTGTTTGGGAGATGGATAGCAGAATTCTTCCATGGGACAGTGTGGAGATGCCGTATAATTGTGTACCTGGCCTATGCTGGTACAGGAACCCACCCTCCGAGCCCCTAGTGAATGACTGGCCTGATAACCATGGAAATGACCCCTGTTCCTCCCCCTCTTCCTCCTGTGCCACATCCTCTTCCATCATCGCCCAAAGTATTTTTTCAAGGAGACATTGAAGCGAGATAGTAAGGCTGAGAACGGCGTCATTGGCACTGGCCATGTTGGTGGAGTACTCGAAACAGCGCAACATGGCACACAGGTCTCACATGGAGGCCCACTCATTGGTGGTGAAGTGGTGCTGTTCCGCAGAGCGGCTGACCCGTGCGTGCTGCAGCTGAAACTCCACTATCGCCTGCTGCTGCTCCCACAGTCTCTCCAGCATGTGCAAGGTGGAGTTACACCTTGTGGGCACGTCACATATGAGGCGGTGAGCGGGAACGCCGAAGTTACGCTGCAGCACAGACAGGCGAGCAGCAGCAGGGTAAGAACGACGAAAGCGCGCACAGCCGCTACAGTGAAACTGCGAATGGCTCTGTAAATCAGTTATGGTTCCTTTGATCACTCCATCTGTTACTTGGACAACTGTGGTAATTCTAGAGCGAAGACATGCCGAAGAGCGCTCGGCGACGGTCGCTCCGCTTTTGCACCCTGCTCCCTCTTATGCTGTGCTGGTGGCTCTGTGCGACCACCGCCTCTTCCTCCAAACTGCACACATCACTCGCATGACCTTCATTCCATGTGGGGTCTAGGAGTCCTCATCATCCTCCACATCATCTTCCACCCACTCCTCAACCCTGCCCTCCTTGCTGGTCTGCACACTGCAGAAAGCCACAGCAGTTGGCACCTGTGTTTTTCCAGCCTTATAGCTATTGATAACTGGTTTAAATATAGCAGCTTGTTATCTGGTAGTTTCTATTGTAGAAAATATCAGTCTGTTTTCTATCACTTAGATCTGTTTAACAAGTGTTGTAGGTGTTAAACAATATTACAAGTTACCGATGTAGTAAATTAGAATCAAAGTTCCATTTGCAAAAAATAAGTCTTGCCCATCTTCTGTGGGTTATTGAATTTTTAAGATGTAGACTTATTGTATCAAACTAGCCATGCACAGCTAGATTGTCTGGCACGTTTTTTTGGTATTTGTTTTTTTAACTTTGTAGTTGTGTCTTTACACAATATAGAAATGTATATTAATGCTTCTGTATATGAAGCAACCACAATAAAACTTATTTTTCACTTTTTAAAAAAGTTTTTAGACTTTCTTGAGAAGCTGTAACTAGCCAGTGTTGCACACATACACCAGATATGAAGTGCACACCCCAAATGTACTATTTAGCAGCAATTTTTTTTTGAATTTTTAAAACTGTGCTGTAAGCACAGTATTTGACAGTTCTGTTTGACTCTCAGATATGAAGTGCACGCCCCAAATTAAATTTTTAGCACCTAAAGAATTTGAAAGTTTAAAACTGCAATGTAAGCACAGTATTTGATGGTTCTATTTGACTCTCAGATATGAAGTGCAGGCCCCAAATGTACAATTTAGCACCTAAAGAATTTGAATGTTTAAAAATACGCTGTAACCACAGTATTTGACGGTTCTATTTGACTCTCAGATATGAAGTGCACCACATGCCGCAAATGTACTTTTTAGCAGCAAAATTTTTTTAATTTTTAAAACTGCGCTGTAAGCACAGTATTTGACGGTTCTATTTGACTCTCAGATATGAAGTGCACGCCCCAAATTAACTTTTTAGAACCTAAAGAATTTAAATGTTTAAAAATGCGCTGTAACCACAGTATTTGACGGTTCTATTTGACTCTCAGATATGAAGTGCAGGCCACAAATGTACTATTTATCACCTAAAGAATTTAAATGTTTACAAAATGCGCTGTAAGCACAGTATTTGACGGTTCTATTTGACTCTCAGATATGAAGTGCAGGCACCAAATTTACTTTTTAGCACCTAAAGAATTTGAAT
Organism: Pelobates fuscus; assembly: GCF_036172605.1. Taxonomy (NCBI): domain Eukaryota; kingdom Metazoa; phylum Chordata; class Amphibia; order Anura; family Pelobatidae; genus Pelobates; species Pelobates fuscus. Next base: position 239,734,314 of record NC_086318.1, read on the forward strand.
GTTTAAAAATGCGCTGTAACCACAGTATTTGACAGCTCTATTTGACTCTGAGATATGAAGTGCACCGCAGGCCGCAAATGTACTATTTAGCAGCAACATTTTTTGAATGTTTCAAACTGCGCTGTAAGCACAGTATTTGACAGTTCTATTTGACTCTCAGATATGAAGTGCACACCCCAAATTTACTTTTTAGCACCTAAAGAGTTAGAATTTTTAAAACTGCAATTAAAGCACAGTATTTGACGTTTCTATTTGACTCTCAGATATGAAGTGCACCGCAGGCCGCACATGTACTATTTAGCAGCACAAAAATTTGAATTTTTACGACTGCGCTATAAGCACAGTATTTGATGGTTCTATTTGACTCTCAGATATGAAGTGCACTCCCCAAATTTACATTTTAGCACCTAAAGAATTTGAATGTTTAAAAATGCGCTGTAACCTCAGTATTTGATGGCTCTATTTGACTCTCAGATATGAAGTGCACCGCACGCCGCAAATGTAATATTTAGCAGCAAAAAAAAATAATGTTTCAAACTGCTCTGTAAGCACAGTATTTGACGGTTCTATTTGACTCTCAGATATGATGTGTACGCCCCAAATTTACTTTTTAGCACCTAAAGAATTTGAATGTTTAAAAAATGCGCTGTAACCACAGTACTTGACGGTTCTATTTGACTCACAGATATGAAGTGCAGGCCCCAAATGTACAATTTAGCACCTAAAGAATTTGAATGTTTAACCCCCTAAGGACCAAACTTCTGGAATAAAAGGGAATCATGACGTGTCAGACACGTCATGTGTCCTTAAGGGGTTAAAAATGCGCTGTAACCACAGTTTTTGATGGTTCTATTTGACTCTCAGATATGAAGTGCAGGCCCCAAATGTACTATTTAGCACCTAAAGAATTTAAATGTTTAAAAATGCGCTGTAAGCACAGTATTTGACGGTTCTATCTGACTCTCAGATATGAAGTGCAGGCCCCAAATGTACTTTTTAGCCCCTAAAGAATTTGAATGCTTAAAAATGCGCTGTAACTACAGTATTTGACTGCTCTATTTGACTCTCAGATATGAAGTGCACCGCAGGCCGCAAATGTACTATTTAGCAGCAAAAATGTTTTTTAAATGTTTCAAACTGCGCTGTAAGCACAGTATATGATGATTCTATTTTTCTCTCAGATATGAAGTGCACTGCAGGCCGCAAATGTACAATTTAGCAGCAAAAAAATTAGCATTTTTACAACTGCGCTGTAAGCACAGTATTTGATGGTTCGATTTGACTCTCAGATATGAAGTGCACACCCCAAATTTACTTTTTAGTACCTAAAAAATGTGAATGTTTAAAAATGCGCTGTAACCACAGTATTTGACAGCTCTATTTGACTCTCAGATATGAAGTGCAGGCCACAAATCTACTATTTAGCACCTAAAGAATTTAAATGTTTAAAAATGCGCTGTAAGCACAGTATTTGATGGTTCTATTTGACTCTCAGATATGAAGTACACGCCCCAAATTTACTTTTTAGCACCTAAAGAATTTGAATTTTTTAAATTGCAATGTAAGCACAGTATTTGACTGCTCTATTTGACTCTCAGATATAAAGTGCACCGCAGGCCGCAAATATACTATTTAGCAGCAAAAATGTTTTAAATGTTTCAAACTGCGCTGTAAGCACAGTATATGATGATTCTATTTTTCTCTCAGATATGAAGTGCACTGCAGGCCGCAAATGTACTGTAAGGAAACCAAGTTTAGCCAAACTGCGTTCGGTAGTTTCCCCCCGAAAGGTCAGAGTCTAAGGTAGTGCGAGTTTGATTCGATAGTTACAGGAAACGAAATCCATACGAAATAAAACAGCTGCGTAAGATAATTCCCTTGTTACAGCATACGAATTCCAAATAACAGTCAGAGTCCAGGTTCAGGATACAAGTAGAACTAACGTTTATTCACACACATGGCTTTTTATGCAGGTCCCCATGCAAGGGGACATCCCACAGGGAGGAGTAACATTTATCCAATCCCGAACAGTAAAAATATAAAACACACCCAATACAAACAGGCAGTTCCCTCCCCTAGTCCTGGAGATAATCAGGTCTGATATAGTAACAACCTAATTATCTCCAGGCTGAAAATTCACTATTTTCCCCAATTTCTGGAACACCCCTTTATACCTGGGGTATCCCCACAAATACTATATCCCCTGATAGCCCCGATCCGGGTGACCAACATATCCAAATTTCACCCGGATCGGTTCAGGGGTTCGCAAAAAGTATGGAAGTCCTTTGTGACCGGTTCACTGTGGGCGGACTGCCCAAAATAGTTCCAGAGGTTCGTGTGGTTTTGCCGGTCACTTCAGAAAAAGGGAAAAAATGCATAAAAGTACCGAATGAATTCCCCTGGCTCCTAGCAGCGATTGTTCCCCTCATTCGTGTGCATATTTGTACCGAATAGCGCTCTTCTAGCTAATCGGTATCACTAGTTCCAGCGTTCGTATGATTGAGACCGGTGTTTGGGAAGTCGAGTGTCCGATTTTAGTTCCAGACACTCGACGACCAAGTCCCGCTGCCTTTGTTTGATGAAAAAAAGATGGCCGCGGTTTTCTCTGCCACGTGGCGTTCGACAGTACGAACGCTGACCGCACACATAGAGGGTGAAAGTGATGCCGGCTTTGAAGTTAAGTGAGCCAGGGGTGGTCTCTGTTCGGCAGTCCCATCTGCCGAATGAAAAATACACAAAGAAGCAAGAACTATGCAACAAAATATCGAATAATATAGTCATTTCTTCACACTGCTCCCCTATAAGTCCATATGTCGGCATACCCGCCTAGACCCTGTCGGGTTGGCTTGGGGATGTCCGAGAAAAGTAGCGGTTTAGGAGTCCAGTTCGGTCTGGCGTGACAGGCCATCCGCATTACCATTTTGTTTTCCGGGCCGGTACTGCATAGTGAAATTATAAGGTTGAAGGGCTAGGCTCCACCGTAATAGCCTGGGATTGTCTCCAGCTACCCGGTTAAGCCATACCAGGGGGTTGTGGTCCGTCATAAGGGTAAATGCCCGCCCATACAAATAGGGCTGTAGCTTCTTGAGTGCCCACACGAGGGCCAAGCATTCTTTTTCTACGGTGGCATAGCTGACTTCTCGGGGTAACAGTTTACGGCTGAGGTATGCCACCGGGTGTTCCATGCCGTCCGTGCCCACTTGGCTTAGCACGGCTCCCAGTCCGAACATGGAGGCATCTGTGTGTACAAGAAATTGTTTAGTGTAGTCGGGTGCTGCCAACACAGGAGCCTCACTCAATGCCGCTTTAAGCTTCTGGAAAGCGTCCGTGCACTCTGGGGTCCAGGAAACCTGTTTGGGGAGGGCCTTTTTGGTAAGGTCGGTGAGGGGTTTGGCCAGGGCGCTGTACTCTGGGACAAACTTTCTATAATAACCGGCCGTCCCTAAGAAAGCTAGTACCTGGGTTTTGGTCCGAGGTTGGGGCCAGTTCGCTATGGCCTCTACCTTAGCTGGCTCTGGACGCTGTCTACCGGAGCCCACCCTGTGGCCGAGATACTGTACCTCGGCCAGACCTACGTGACATTTGTCGGGTTTTAACGTGAGCCCTGCGAGGTGGATTCGTTGGAGTACCCTGGACACATGGCCCAGGTGGTCTCCCCATGTGCGGCTGTAGACGGCAATATCGTCTAGATACGCGCATGCGAAGTCCTGAAATCCCTCCAGGAGCCGATCGGCCATCCTCTGAAAGGTAGCCGGGGCATTCTTCATCCCAAAGGGCATAACCTTGAATTGGTATAGCCCGAAAGGGGTGACGAATGCCGACTTGGGGATGGCCGCAGGCTCCAAGGGGATCTGCCAATAACCTTTGCACAGGTCCAGGGTAGTCAAGTAGTTCCCCCCCGCCATACGGTCTAAGAGCTCATCTATTCTGGGCATGGGGTAGGCGTCTGTTATGGTACGATCGTTAAGCCTCCGATAGTCTACACAGAAGTGCGTGGTGCCGTCGCGCTTCGGTACTAGTACTACCGGGGAGGCCCAAGGACTTTGCGAGGGTTCTATTACCCCTAACTGTAACATATCCCTTAACTCGGTGAGCATACTCTCCCGCACTGCTTCCGGGATCCGATATGGTTGTTGCCGCAGTGGCGTCTCTCCCTGGGTTTCCACGCGGTGTACCGCAGCGGAGGTATAGCCTGGGGTGGCTGAAAACATCTCTTGGTATCTCTGCAGCAGTTGCGTGGCCTCACCCTTCTCTAGGGGGTTTAAATTTTGACCCAAACTTACTTGGTCAATAGTACAGGGAGCGGTGTCTAGTAAATCGGGGAGGGGTAGTCCCTCACTATCTTCTGTGGCGGGGGCACACACGGCGCCCACATCCTCTGTTCTCTCAAAGTATGGTTTGAGCATATTCACATGGAAGGCTCTGGTCAGCCTTTCATCTGAGCATTTGCTCACGATGTAGGTGGTCTCGCTAACCCGTTCTACTACCTTAAACGGTCCCTGCCATGCGGCTTGTAGCTTATCCTTTTTAACTGGCCTCAAAGCTAACACCTTCTGCCCTAAGTCTAGTACTCTATCTTGGGCTCCCCTATCGTACCATTTCCTCTGGTCCTCCTGGGCCGTCCGCAGGTTCTCCCGAACCGATGCGGTGAGCGCCCGCAGGCGGTCCCGGAACTCCAGGACATACTGGACGATAGGGACTCCCCCCTCGTCTGTATTGCCCTCCCAGTGCTCCCGTACGAGCTCCAGTGGGCCCCGAACTTTTCTCCCGTACAGGAGTTCGAAGGGGGAAAACCCAGTGGAGGCCTGGGGCACCTCACGGTAGGCAAACAGAAGGTGGGGGAGGAATTTTTCCCAGTTCTTGTGGGACTCCGTAAAGGTTTTTAGCATCTGTTTTAGAGTGCCATTGAAACGTTCACAGAGCCCGTTAGTCTGGGGATGGTACGGGGCGCTGAACAGGGGTTTCACTCCACAGCTCTGCCACAATTGTTGTGTCAGGGTAGCCGTGAACTGAGTTCCCCGATCGGATAGGATCTCTTGTGGGAAACCTACTCGGGTGAAAATCTGAATAAGGGCTTCGGCCACGGTCTCTGCCTCTATATTGGTGAGGGCGACTGCCTCCGGGTATCTAGTGGCGTAGTCGACCACGGTTAGTATGAACTTTTTGCCCGACTGGCTGGGTCGGCTGAGGGGTCCTATTAAATCTACCGCTACTCGGTGAAAGGGCTGTTCTATAATGGGCAATGGGTGAAGTTTGGCCTTCCGAAGGTCTCCCCTTTTTCCCACCCTTTGGCAGACGTCGCACGTCCTGCAGTAATACTTGAGGTCCTGGGTGACCCTGGGCCAGAAGAAGGTTTAGGTTAACCTGTCTCTTGTCTTTTTAACCCCTAAATGTCCTGCTAGGGGAATGTCATGACTGAGTTTTAACAACTCAGCCCGGAATTTACGGGGTACAATTAATTGTCTTTTGATGACCTGGGTGGCCCCCTGTCCCACCCCCTCGGTCACTCTATACAGCAATCCCTTATACCACTCAAACTTTTCGTGCGGGTTGTTCCCTGGGGTAACGGCTGCTGCCTTCCTATAACCCTCTAATGTGGGGTCGGTACGCTGCTCTTGTTCAAACCCCTGGGGGGTATCCCAGAAAGGAAAGGGAGGATCGGGTAAGGGGGGTATTTCGACTCTTACCTGGTTTTCCTCAGAGTGCAGCGGAGCTTCCAGTCTGGCTTGAGCTCGGGTGGTAACTGGGTATGCCTCGGCAGGGGGGTCTCGGGCCAGTTGGGAGGTCAAGCATCCTACATCATTCCCCAACAAAACCTCGGCGGGTAGTTCTTGCATAATCCCCACCTCCAGCTGTTTGGACCCGGAACCCCAATCAACAAGGATATTAGCGGTGGGCAGTTTGTGAATAGCGCCCCCAGCCACCCTCACAGCGACTGTGCGTCCGGTGCGAGCTTGCGCTCTGATCGTGTGAGGTTGCACCACAGTCAAAGTAGCCCCAGAGTCTCTCAGAGCCCGGGCCCCCACGCCATCTACGGTAATCCATTGGCGGTGGTGGTCCCGGTTGTCACCCCCAGCTTGAACTGGGTTGACCTCGTGTAACACACTCCACTGTTCTTCTTGGTTAGGAACACCGGTTGTGCCTTCCTGTTGCACACAATGAGCAGCTGCCCTGGGTTGTTGTGGGGGTTGCCTTTCCCAGCTTCCCCGGTTTAAGCGAGGGCACTGATTCTTGTAATGCCCTGGTTGCTTGCAATAATGGCACACTGCAGGGGGACGTGGTGTGTTTGCTGGGTTCGGTGAAGGGTTACTCATGGAGGGTCTAGGAGGGGTAGGGGTTGTTGGAGCCTGGTAGTTAGGCTTAAAAGGTGGTCTGCTCACCCCTTGCTCCTTCCTCCTATTATCCTGATACTCATCCGCTAGCCTGGCGGCTTCCTCCACAGTTTTTGGTTTTCTATCTTTAACCCAGTCTTTTATGTCCTCTGCAGAGTGATTAAAAAATTGCTCCAGTAACATAAGTTGCAAAGCATCCTCCAGAGTGGTTGCTTGGCAGCCCTTCATCCAATTGCGGGCCGCCCGTTGTAGCCGAAAAGCCCATTCCGTATGGGAATCTCTCCCAGTCTTCCTCAGCTCTCTAAATTTTTTCCGGTATGCCTCCGGAGTTACAGCATAACTGGCCAACAAAATGTCTTTTACTTTTTCATAATTATGTATGTCCCCCTCAGGTACTGCTCGCAGCGCCTCGGCTGCTCTACCTGACAATTTACTGCTAATGACTGCAGCCCATTTCGTGGAGTCTAATCCCTCCAGCGCACATTGACGTTCAAAGTCTTGCAAGTAACTGTCAATTTCCATCTCATTGTCATTAAACGATTTAAAGGCTGCATAATTTACCTTCTTTGGTATCTCCCCAGTACTTCCCGGGGAGTGCAGTAAATCTCCTTGTGCCGGCCTATCCCGGTCCTCTCGTTCTTTTTGCGCTTGTCTGGCTTGTGCCATGACCTGCAAAAGCGCCTCTGCAGTTGGGTTGGGTCCCAATAGACTGACCATCCATCGGATGTCCTTTTGCATCACGGTTTCTTCCTCTTGATCCATCTCTGTATTACTGGTATTATCGCTCTGTATTAATTCCGCAATTAACGTGGCTTTTGTCTTGTTACTTGCCACTCTGCCTCGAGCTTCCAGTAAATCCTTTAGTGTGGTTCTTTTAAGTAGCTGGTACTGCTGAGCCATTCATTCCCTTGCTTGGTTTGTAACGTCCATTCGGGATTCGAATCCCTCCGCTTGCCACCAGTTGTAAGGAAACCAAGTTTAGCCAAACTGCGTTCGGTAGTTTCCCCCCGAAAGGTCAGAGTCTAAGGTAGTGCGAGTTTGATTCGATAGTTACAGGAAACGAAATCCATACGAAATAAAACAGCTGCATAAGATAATTCCCTTGTTACAGCATACGAATTCCAAATAACAGTCAGAGTCCAGGTTCAGGATACAAGTAGAACTAACGTTTATTCACACACATGGCTTTTTATGCAGGTCCCCATGCAAGGGGACATCCCACAGGGAGGAGTAACATTTATCCAATCCCGAACAGTAAAAATATAAAACACACCCAATACAAACAGGCAGTTCCCTCCCCTAGTCCTGGAGATAATCAGGTCTGATATAGTAACAACCTAATTATCTCCAGGCTGAAAATTCACTATTTTCCCCAATTTCTGGAACACCCCTTTATACCTGGGGTATCCCCACAAATACTATATCCCCTGATAGCCCCGATCCGGGTGACCAACATATCCAAATTTCACCCGGATCGGTTCAGGGGTTCGCAAAAAGTATGGAAGTCCTTTGTGACCGGTTCACTGTGGGCGGACTGCCCAAAATAGTTCCAGAGGTTCGTGTGGTTTTGCCGGTCACTTCAGAAAAAGGGAAAAAATGCATAAAAGTACGGAATGAATTCCCCTAGCTCCTAGCAGCGATTGTTCCCCTCATTCGTGTGCATATTTGTACCGAATAGCGCTCTTCTAGCTAATCGGTATCACTAGTTCCAGCGTTCGTATGATTGAGACCGGTGTTTGGGAAGTCGAGTGTCCGATTTTAGTTCCAGACACTCGACGACCAAGTCCCGCTGCCTTTGTTTGATGAAAAAAAGATGGCCGCGGTTTTCTCTGCCACGTGGCGTTCGACAGTACGAACGCTGACTGCACACATAGAGGGTGAAAGTGATGCCGGCTTTGAAGTTAAGTGAGCCAGGGGTGGTCTCTGTTCGGCAGTCCCATCTGCCGAATGAAAAATACACAAAGAAGCAAGAACTATGCAACAAAATATCGAATAATATAGTCATTTCTTCACATGTACAATTTAGCAGCAAAAAAAATTAGCATTTTTACAACTGCGCTGTAAGCACAGTATTTGATGGTTCGATTTGACTCTCAGATATGAAGTGCAGGCCCCAAATTTACTTTTTAGCCCCTAAAGAATTTGAATGCTTAAAAATGTGCTGTAACTACAGTATTTGACTGCTCTATTTGACTCTCAGATATAAAGTGCACCGCAGGCCGCAAATATACTATTTAGCAGCAAAAATGTTTTAAATGTTTCAAACTGCGCTGTAAGCACAGTATATGATGATTCTATTTTTCTCTCAGATATGAAGTGCACTGCAGGCCGCAAATGTACAATTTAGCAGCAAAAAAAATTAGCATTTTTACAACTGCGCTGTAAGCACAGTATTTGATGGTTCGATTTGACTCTCAGATATGAAGAGCACGCCTCAAATTTACTTTTTAGCACCTAAAGAATTTGAATGTTTAAAAATGCGCTGTAACCACTGTATTTGACGCCTCTATTTGACTATCAGGTATGAAGTGCACCGCAGGCCGCAAATGTACTATTTAACACCAAAAAGTTTGATTTTGTAAACCAACAATGTAACAGTAGTATTTAAGGGTTTTATTGGACTGCAAGAAATGCAGTACGCAAATGTACTATTTAGCACCACAAAAATTGCAGTATTTAAAAATGTCTAGATGTTGCCCACTGAGCTACCAGAACAGGATTAAAGTAATATGCCTTGCACACATGCAGTTGCAAGTGCACTGCACTCTCTGTGGCACTGGGCTCAGGGCAGGGTACAAAAATTTAGTATTATAGCACCCACAAAAATAAACGCTGTAGTTTGCAGATTCAACACCAGAATTATTTCCTAATCTGTCCCTTACATCTTCAGCATCCTCTCTCTACACTAATAAGACCTCATGTGCGTGTGGCGCTACGCGACTCCAGCTTATATATAGAGGCTGGGTCACATGCTGCACTGGCCAATCACAGCCATGCCATTAGTAGGCAATGCTGTGATGGCTTCTAAGGGCACACGAGTCAAACGCTTGTTGATTGGTTGCCCTGCAGCCTTTCAAAACGCGCCATTAAATCGCTGAACAGCGAACTCCAACCCGAACATACACTGATATGTCCGTGTTCGGGACCGAGGTCCAAAAAACTTAATGTTCGGTACAAACTCGAACTTTACAGTCCGGGTTTGCTCAACTCTACTGAAGACGCCTTAATCACGAACAGAGACCACCAATATATCCACAGATGGGGATTATACCATCCAGGCGCATATATCTGGAGCTGAGAATAAGCTCCAAAAAATTGTAAGTGCATTTAGTTTTATTTTTCACTTACAACTATCTAAATATACTACACTATATTATGTCTTTCTCCTTTACTCCTCACATTGCCTCGGATTTCAGAAATATTAACACGTTGAGGTGTCTGACTTCACTTGAGCAGGTACATGTTAGGAAAAAATTCAATACAATTATACAACAAGCTTAATCACATAGCAAACAGACAGATACCACTGGGTTCATGTGCAGTGTCGTAGTATGCAAGCAGTTAAAGCATAATATTTAACTAATACAGCTGCATCTTATCAGGCTAATATCAGCCAAACTGCTACACACGCTCATGTGACCCCCCAGCCAATGCCCAATGATGGCGAATCCCAGCCTCCCTTGTTGTCAGCCCTCAACAAAACTTGTAGACGCGAGTAGTAATGCTGAGACATTTGCGAGTACAGGCCTTATAGCACATTACCATGACAGTGTGAATTAACTTTGTATCGAGTAGAGAAAATAAAATTAAGAAACTGAGGAGCTAATGGTAATCAGGAATAAAACATATCAGTAAGTGTTTGACATATGCGATTATGAATATCTCAGCTGCCTTTTTTATTTTTATTTTTTTATTTTGTAGTGCAGATTAGGAAATACATGCTTCAGTAGTAAAACATAGCATACTGGTATTTAACAATGTAAGGAATGGGTAATAATGCGTTGCTGCACTTAAAAAAAAAAAAAAAGCACGTACAGCAATAAGGCATGGTATGAGCTGGAAGTTGGTTATCTATATTAAGAAGATTGTGCTCTAATATACAATATTTATGGTATAACATGCGATGAGTGGAGTATCAGAAGCAAAAACATGACAGGTGTATAGTCGCCATATGGGCAGTCAGAACCTACTACAAAACCCCACATCCCTAACCCAATAATACGCTGACACTAGGGTATATGGGTAAAATTGTCCACAGCTTTTATTAACCATTATAACCATTAATTTAATAAGTTATCATTAATAATAACAATCATAACAATATAATAATTTAACATATAAATATGGGTCATTGCCCCCATACTCCGCCCTCGCAACCGCATCCTTCTTTTAATATAACGGGCAATGACCCCCAACATACTAACACATATATATATCTTTAACAATTTTCAACCTTACTCCAACATAACAATTTAAGTGTAAATAACCACGGTAGGGGTATACCCAGATACCCCTACCCCACCAGGTTCTGAGCCACCTCCAGGACTCGAAACCTACCAACCACCAGTGATCACAATTTCCATGTCCGTGACGTTCCTCATGGGAGCCTATTTCCTCCTCCTCGGCTCCCTAACCCGCCGCTGTGACAAAACGGGATACCAGTAGTTATCTGAAAAAAACCCAGGGAGGGTGGGTGGTACAAACTCGGCTAGGTAAGAAATTAAACGTGCTCTGACTTAAATGGCTGCCTACTTAGGTAGACCAGCCCCTATTTCCCACAACCCCCCAGTCCTGGCCGGCTCCTCCTAAGCCCGCCTCCTAACCCCTGTCAAGGCCCTCCTCCGCTAAGCTGCGCTTTGGCTCCTTGGGGCTACATGACAGGTGTATAGTCGCCATATGGGCAGTCGGAACCTAGGACAAAACCCCACATCCCTAACCCAATAATACGCTGACACTAGGGTATATGGGTAAAATTGTCCACAGCTTTTATTAACCATTATAACCATTAATTTAATAAGTTATCATTAATAATAACAATCATAACAATATAATAATAATTTAACATATAAATATGGGTCATTGCCCCCATACTCCGCCCTCGCAACCGCATCCTTCTTTTAATATAACGGGCAATGACCCCCAACATACTAACACATATATATATCTTTAACAATTTTCAACCTTACTCCAACATAACAATTTAAGTGCCAACCATAAATAACCACGGTAGGGGTATACCCGGATACCCCTACCCCACCAGGTTCTGAGCCACCTCCAGGACTCGAAATCTACCAACCACCAGTGACCACAATTTCCATGTCCGTGACGTTCCTCATGGGAGCCTATTTCCTCCTCCTCGGCTCCCTAACCCGCCACGGGCTCAGACCTTGACCCCTTAAGCTGTCTGAGCTCCCCCACCCCGAAGAAAGAGTGCCCTTTGCATCCCCTCCTGCAGCCCCAGGTTCAGCAGGTCCCAACCCACAGCCGACAGGTGAACGCCGTCTGGGTGATAATACCCTGGCAAACTACCTTCCAATTCCCCGTGTCTCACCACTACTCCCCCCAACTTCCTCACGAAGTTAGCCATCAAACTATTAACCTTGCCCCTGCATCTATCCAAGGCCGCGTGGTCCCGGGCGTGTCTCCAGCGCAGCCGCGGGACCACTTCCGACCATACCAACATGACCCTTGGAAGCAGATCAACCAGCCTGTTAAGGTCCTGCTTCATCCACTTGACTAGCCTCCGTTGCGGAATGAGGCCCAAGTCGTTGCCCCCCGCATGCAGTACCAACATGTCGGGCCTCACCCCGCTTGCCACCTTCCGTAACACCACCCCGCATATATCCCTCCAGCAATATCCCCTGTACCCAAGCCATTGTATTGCCAACTGGTCCTTTGGAAAGCCCAGCTGCTGGCCTTTCGCTCGAGCTGCAGCCCTCCTGGAGGCCCAGAAGACGAAGGAATGGCCCACGATCCATGCAACACGACCTGGGGAAGGAGGAAACAACAGAGTATAAATACCCCCGTGCCCAGCGGAGTGCCCCCCCACTTGTGCCCTAGCTAGCACTCCAATAAACCCAAGCGAATATAAGAGCGAAACCGGACAGACTCCCATCTCCCGATCCTCTTGACCAGTTCGTCCCCCAACCCCAGGCGCGCAGCCTCTGTGGCTGCTCCGATGCGAAATGAGTGGGTGCCGTAGGCGCTCGCACTCAACCCCAGCCGTATTAAGCCCATCCGGAAAACTTTAGTGAATTGGAAGCGGGATAGCGACGAGCCGTCCGCATGCACCAAGAGTGACCCGTCCACTATTGGCCTCCGCTCCAAGTAGTGCACTACTGCAGCCACTGGACACAAGGTCGAACCCGGCAGGGGGCCCAGGGTCACGTCCCTGCCTGCCCCTTTGACGTCAGTCTTAGACCTGGCCAGGTGCACCACCAACTTTCCCTCAAGTGTGCGAACCCCCGATGCCTGTATGCCTCCTGATGCCGACCGTGTGGCACTCACCAATCCTGAAGGCCCCGAAAAAGGCCAGGAGGAATGCCGCCTTAAACAGAGCCACTTCAAACCCATCGAAGCAGATGTCAGGCAAGGTCCGAATCAGACCCCCCAGCACCCGCACCGACACCGGGCACCTAGCGTCCGGCACCCTCCTGCCCCTCTGGTAGCCCTTTAGAGCTTGCCGTATAACAAAAGTTTTCGTAAAGTTTCCCCCGCGGAGCTTGAACTAAAAGGCCATTGCCGCCATGGTCCTGTCCACCACCGCCGGAGACGCACCGCTTGCCAACAAATGGAAGATGAACCACAGGAAGGCGTCCAGCGGTGGCTCCCCTGACCCTCGCCTACCCAGCCCGTCCCAGGAACGCTCCCATAAACCCCAGACCTTACTGTAGGCGGCCCAGGTGGCCGGTGCGAGCGGCGCCTTCACAAGTCCTCCAAGCATGACGCTCCTAACTGCCACATCTCGTCCGGGCATGCCTGGCCACGTCCAGCGCCTCTGGGGCCACCGTCCAGAACCTGGACCACTGAAAACGAGACAGAGCATCAGCCACCTCGTTCAAGTACCCCGGCACATGGCGCGCGCGAAAGACCACATTAAGGGACATGCACAGCAAGACAAATCGCCGCAACAACGCCACCACTGGCCTAGATGCTGCTGACAGGTTGTTAACCGCATGCACCACGGACATGTTGTCCGAGAAAAAGACCACTTTTCGGTCCCGCAAGCTATCCCCCCACAAGGCCAACGCCACCACCAACGGGAACAGTTACAGAAAGGCCAAGTTATGCATAAGGGGGCTCTGCCCCCACGCCACCGGCCACTTTTCTGCGCACCATTTTCCACTGAAGTAGGCCCCAAACCCCACGCTACCTGACGCGTCAGTGAACAGCTCTAACTCAGCTGTCGACACGCCCTCCCGTCGGAAGAACACCGTCCCGTTGAAATCCCTCAAGAAGGTGTCCCACACGACCAAGTCAGCCCGCATGGACGAGGATACTCGTATGAAATGGTGTGGAGACCGGGCCCCAGCCATAGCCACTGACAAGCTGCGGCTAAACACCCTACCCATCGGGATCACCCGGCAGGCGAAGTTGAGCATCCCTATCAACGATTGCAGTTGCCGGAGCGTCACCTTACGTGCCTGCCTCACCGCTCCCACTTTGGACCGCAGTGCCTCCAATTTGGACAGCGGCAGACGGCATTCCCCAAGCTCAGAATCGATCTCCAATCCCAAGAAGCTGAGGCACCCGGTTGGGACCCTCCGTCTTCTCCGCCGCTAGCGGCACCCCAAATTGGCCTGCCACCCATTCAATGGTCCTCAGCAGGTGCAGGCAAGCCGGGGAGCCAGCTGGCCCCACACAGAAAAAATCATCCAAGTAATGTACCACCACCCTGTCCCCCGCCTCAACCCGCACCACCCATTCAAGAAAAGAACTCAACTTTTCGAAATAGGAGCAAGAAATGGAGCATCCCATTGGGAGTCACAAGTCCACATAGTAGCCACCTTCGAAAAGACACCCCAGCAGGTGATGACACGCCGGGTGGACAGGGAGCAGCCGAAAAGCCGCTTCGATGTCAACCTTTGCCATAAGAGCCCCATGCCCAGCCTTCTTTACCAGCCTTCTTTACCAGCCTGGTCGAATGATGCATAAGAGACCGAGCACAGCTCTTTATCGATGTCATCGTTCACCGACCCGCCCTTAGGGTACGACAGGTGGTGAATGAGCCTAAACTTCTCGGGCTCCTTCTTAGGGACCACTCCAAGAGGGGAAACCCGGAGGCCCTCTATCGCCGGTGCCCGGAACGGCCCTGCCATCCTACCCAACATAACTTCCTTACCCAGCTTGTCCCGTACCACTTCTGGAAATTCCGCCACTGATTTAAGATTACGCGGGTGCCCCATGCTCTCCCTAGCCTGGAACGGGATAAAGAAACCCTGCCCGAACCCAGCCCTGAGGAGCTCGGCGTCCGCCTTATTACCGTAGCGGCTTAGCCAGGGTTCCATCGCGTCTAGCCTCACTGGGGTGAGTCCCCTGGGCAGCGGAAGCCCCTCCACCGCCAACCGCGGACCCGGCTCCCGATCCCCCAGACTTCCCTTTCTTGAAGCAGCGCTGCAGCCCATGCGCCCCCCCGCTGCCGGAGCATTTGTGCTTAAATCGGCAGGAAGCACCCCATTTGCATTGGCCTTCATTGAACAGCCAGCAAAGTCCCTTTTGCGAGGCGGCCGACGAGTTGGACTGACCTTTTGCGCCAGCCGCATGCTGAAAGGGCTGCGCCTTCTGCGCCATCATCAGCTTCATCCAGAGAGGCAGGTCCATCTGGTCCCACCTCATACCCGGATTAGCCGCCAGCCGCTGCCGGAACTGCTCGTCATACCGCCACCATGCCAGCCCGCCATAGGTGCGGTAGACCTCCCAAATCCCGTCCAGGTAGCAAAACAAGGAAGAGCATACACCTGGCGACTTTTCCCCTATCACGCTGGCCAAGACGCAAAACGCCCTTAACCAGTTCCCAAAGGATTTCGGTATCTTGCGATACCTCTTCCGCTTCTCCTCCTCCTCCTTCTCATCCTTTTTATCTTCCTCCTTGAGGTCAATAAATTCCTCCAAGGGAAGGAGGGAGAAGATCTCTAAATACTCCCCCTTCCAGATCTTGTCTTTCACCTCCTGCTTGAGGTGGACCCCGAGCGGGCCAGCAAACGATACGTAGGTGTGCTGCCTTGCCGCATCTGACACCCCCCTGGTTAGTTCTGTCCGCTCGCTCCCTGCATCTCCTGCGCTGGGCGCAGCCCCTGCCTCTACACTGCTTGCCAGCGCCGCCGGGGTCCCCACCCCGGGACCACTAGCCGCTGCCCCCTGCGCCCACACCTGCCCTACGCTAACCCCTGAACCACCCCCCACCCCCAGTGAGTGGAGCAGTGATTGTAGTGTCTGTATTAGCGTGTCGGATTGCAATGATCCGCTGGACTCACCGGCCAAGCCCCCCGATCCGTAAGTGCCCGGGGCTGCGATGGGAACTGCTGTGCCTCCATGAAGGGCAACGTCCACTGAAGTCCCGCCAACCGGGGAGCCCACCCGGTGCCTCCCGAACACTGATGAGGAGCAGCTCTGCGACCTGAAATGAGGAGAAGAAGTCCTGGGCAGGGTGTACTGTTCCCCAGCAGCCCTCCCGTCCCGACCCAGGGAGCGCCTGCCGACCGCCAAGGCCTCCCGGTGCCCGCTGTCCTGCCGCTGCTCTCCCGGGGCCCCACCCCGTGGGCTACGACTCCTACCGTCACCCCCTGAAGCCTGCCCCCGTCGACCATGCCTGGGGGACCCCACCCTACCTCCCGCGGACCCACTGGACGAAGACCGACTGCGCCGCCTCTCGCGATGCCTACCTGCCCTAGCGTACCTAACTGGGGAGGGGCTCCCACTGCTAGACCTAGAACCCGACCTATCACCGGACCGGACCCGCCTAAGCCCCCCCTCTCAGCCCCCAAACTACTGAGGGCCCCACCATCCTCACCCCCACTGCGCCCCGAAAAACTGCCCCTACGCTCCCCCCCTTAGCCTCAGCTGCCCCCTACCCAGCCCTCCTCGCCAAACCCCCTGATCTGCCAGAAGATAGAGCCCGCTGCCCGCTCCCCCCCACCTCCCCTTCTCCGGCCTCCCTACCACTAGACCCCCTTGCCACTACAGCCTGGCCCCCTCCTGCCCCCTTCCGCCCGCTGTTAACCGGCCCCCTCTCCCCTACTATTGGCCTCATAGGAGAAACATGCCCCCTACAGCCCAGGCCCTGTCCCCTAACCGAGCACCCTTAGCACTGGACACATCATGGGGGGCCCCTGGAGGATCCCCAGCACTTGCATGCTGCTTCAAGTTCGCCAGGGGCCCTCTCCGGGCCGTCCTGCCCTGGGCACTGTCCTTCCCGGCCTCCAGTGGAGTGGGCGCCCTCCCGGGCCGCATCCCAGACGGTCCTGGCCCTGGAGAGGGCCGTTCATCCGCCGCACGCCTCCTCACGCCAGGCGGCACCCCACCTGGTCCGGGTTGCACACCGCCAGCCTCTTCAGCCGCCACCCGCCGGGAAGCACCTCGCCAAGGCCCGGGCCGCGCCGCGGGAGGCGGGGCCTCAACCACGGGGTCCGCGGGCCTGCTACACTTGCCGCTTCCGCCCACGGCCTCCATTCCGCCGTCACCTCCCTCCTCCAGTCCTGATCCAGGACTAAACGCCGCGGAGGCCTCCTGGCCCGTTGTGGCCTCTCTCCGCCGCCATCCCTCTCCGCTGCCGCCGTCAGGATCTGGTCCAGTTGGGCCCGAACCCAGCCCGCGTCATGTCGCAGCGCCGCCGTCCGGATTCCAGCCAGCAACCTCTCCACGTCTTCCATGGCCCTGCAGAGGAGACAAAAAAGGAAAACCCTACCCAGCAAAGCAGTGAACACAAGGTGCACACAAACTCGGCTAGGTAAGAAATTAAATGTGCTCTGACTAAAATGGCTGCCTACTTAAGTAGACCAGCCCCTATTTCCCACAACCCCCCAGTCCTGGCTGGCTCCTCCTAAGCCCGCCTCCTAACCCCTGTCAAGGCCCTCCTCCGCTAAGCTGCGCTTTGGCTCCTTGGGGCTACAGTACAGTTGTACAGTTGTCAAGCGTGTGGGATCATGAACAGGATTATTTGTACAGGCTGGGTTGTCCCTCTTTCTATGCTATGACATGCTTTTTGTGTAAATAAAGACATGCTAAGTAAAACAAAAAGGGATTAATCATTAAGCTTCGTAACATTAATGTCAGGGGCATTAAGGTAGTGTATCAGAGGTAGTGGGTTAACCATCATGGTTTGCACCTCGTGGACACTCCGTGCGGTCTGATGTCAGGGGCTGCGCTATGTGAGAGATCAGTCCCGCATCTTCCAAGTAGAACAGTGCCTGTGGGTCACACGGTAGGCCCTCCTGGTCCCAGTGAGTGCACAGTCATCCCATACCTTTACAGGGCCACAGTCCCAAGTTGGAGTGCAGATTGCCACTGCATTGCCCAGATGCTGGATCGTCCCTGACCCTGGGAAGCGGTTGATTATGCCCCAGCCCATCTGCTGCTCGTGAGCTTGCTTGCTTCTGGTGCTTTGCTCGTGGGGTAGGGTGACAGGCCCCGTGGAGCTGTCGCTTAAGTCCCGGTAGGAGCTCTGACCCTTGTGTGTCTTGGGCTGCTGGTTTGGAGTTCTTGAGGCTTTCAGCTCTAGTAAGGGGTGTGTGCCAGGATCTGAGGTCTGTTATGGCTTAGCTTCAGAGCGTGCCACAGGGCGTGCCGGCGTCCTGCCTTGTGCTGCTCCACCACTGGGCCCCTTCTGCTGTTTTTGCTGTACTCCCCTGCTCCCCGGCTGGGGGTTGTCTTTTGTGGCTGCACCTCATTGCATTATGTTCCTCCAGAATGCTGGTAAATTGCTTCCAGTCTCCTCAGGGAGTCCGTTGTGGAGTCTTGTGGTGTCCTCCGCTCGAGGCTCACACCTCGTGGTAGCAGGGTGCTCGCGTCTGCCATTTTAGATTATCAGGATCAAGGTAATGCTGCCCAGTTAGTATTATGGGCTCTAGTGAAGCCTCTGAGTTGCTTTGAGGGAGACTGGGATGACCCCCATGGGTCCAGAGGGGGGTAGGAGAGCCAAGGGTCCAGACCCCAGCCCGAAGCATGAGGGGATTGGCTGGTGCATGATGACCAGCTGTGAAAATCCAGTTGAAAAACTGGAATGTGCACCCTCCAAATAAGGCCTTTTAGCTCCCAGAGAACCCCACACCTGTACATGGGTGGTATCACTGTACTCAAGAGATATTGCTGAACACATATTGGGGTGTTCTTTGGCAGTATCCCTTAAAGTTCTCAGTACATGTATTCTTAAATTGCTATGTGTGTCAAAAAATCACCAATTATTTTTTTTTTCTTAATTTAGCATAGATTGGTAGTAAAATGGTTGCATAAAAGAGTCAAAATACTCCAGGTTTAATACCTTAGGTTGTCTTCTTTTAAAAAATCTATACATGTGAAGGGTCAGGGGTTCCTGACAGATATCAGTGTTGCAATGTAACTTGCATTCATTTTGAAAAATAATAATTCAGAAATAGCAAAGTGCTACTTGTACTTATTGCCCTATACCTTTCCCCAAAAACCTAACTACATTGAGTATTTCTACATTGAGTATTTCTACATTGAGTATTTCTAAACTCAGGACAAAATTTAGAAACTATTTAGCATGGGTGTTTTTTGGCAGTAACAGATTTTGGGGATCAAAGTTAGAAAAAGTGTGTTTTTTAAACATGTTTCATCATATTTTATAATTTTTGTATAGTAAATTATATGATATCATGGAAATAATGGTATCTTTAGAAAGATCATGGAAATAATGGTATCTTTTGAAAGGCCATTTAATGGTGAGAAAAATAGTATATAACATGTGTGGGTACAGTAAATGAGTAAGAGGAAAATTACAGCTAGACACAAACACAGCAGAAATGTAAAAACAGCCCTGGTCTCAAACAGTAAGAATATTGAAAAGCGGTCTGGTTACTAAGGGGTTAAACTCTGTCCCTCCCACTATATATACTGCTTGGGTATTAACCATATGTAAATGCTGTCATGTTTGATCAAGAATAAGGACAATTGTTTTATATTTACCATAAGTTTACTTTCCTGATCATTATACATGGAATTATTACATTCCCACCCATCTACTTGAAAGATGTGAAGCTATGTTACTAAGACAGCATGATGGAGAGGGGGTAGAGCTATGTATCTCATGTAGTATTCTGCCTCTTCATTGTGTTACACTAGTTAAATTTAAAGGATCATATATTTTTCCAACACAATCCAATTGTTGGATCAATGTGCTCAGCAAACACATGAAAAAGTAAATTGCAATATTATGCAAACACTGTTAAAGGAACACTAAATTCACCCAGGCCACTTTGTCTTAATTAAATGGCCTGGGTGCTGTGGTCCTGTATAAGCCTGCAATGTTGGGTGTACTTCCTACTACAGTAGCCCAGTAAACCTCAGTCACGTGACTGCATCCCGCATATTAAAGCAATGAGTGTAATGATTTTATGCCAAACGGGGTGTGTGTGTGTGTGTGTAGTGGGTTGGACATCACAACCTAGGGACAGGAACACTGAAGCATTAGGAATACAGGTTTGTAATTCTAATGCTTTAGTGTCCCTTTAATTTCAATTGATATATTTGTTATGATTTTATGATTTAGCTACAGATCAAATCATATTTTTAGTAAAAGTAAAACAAGAATATAATCAATTCTAAAAGGTCCAAAAGCTTTTCTCGCTCCTGAATATACCTATGATTAGATCTTATTTTGCAGTATTTGCATATGACTGTAGTAAACATATACAAAAATGTATTTCCGTATAACAGAGGTTTTCATATTTCTTTTTATATATCTATTTGACAAGACTGAATATTTCTGCAATGATTTGTCATTCTTCTAAATAGAAAATGTTGATGTTCAGCAGATCTGCAGAAACGTTTTCTTGTAAATCACAGTGCTTACAACATTGCATATTTGTATATCTATATTTTTAGACAACAAATGTTTGGATTCAAACATAATAGTATACTAAATGTCCTATGCCATATATTCTGTGCAAAGAAACATCTTGTTTTAGATAAAAACTATTCATTTCAGATGTGATTGACTTCTACAGAGTTTATTTTGTGAATGATAGGAAGTACTGCAGCTCACAATTCAGTTAAGTGTACTGATTTAAAATTATTTGCAAAGAGTGATAAGCTGCACTAAGATAGGTCTAGAGACATTTCCCTTATTTGAGCTTAAAGTATATCTTTTACTAAAGTAAAATATAGGTTATATTATTCAGTGAAAATGAAATGAAAATGAAATTCGCTATGAATTGAGTGTTTTTCTCCAATGCATTAATCTGTTCAATCACAAACTACAGCTGGGTTCAAGTCTGACTATAAAACGGTCATCTACAGTTGTACTCACAATTATTCAAACCCCATTGAAGATCAGGTTTATTGTTAAAATGTACTGCCTTTCAGTTGTTTGCAATGAACAAATAAAAGAAAAGCTATTGAAATAGCTCAACACAACAAATGATTCAAGTGGTTTCCTATAATTCATCTGAAAATCCAACTTATAATGACTTCTGGAGTTCAACTCTATCTTTTCAATGGCCTTAAAAGTTGAGGTTATGTTGATCACCATCATGGCACTATCTGTCATCTGAATTGTTGATACATTTTTTCAACAAACAAAAACAAAATCACCATATGGTCAAAGGCACCAAAGAATTGCAATTTGCCAATGCAGATAGTACTATACTATCCTGGGCATGTTGGATAAAAAACTAAACTGCAAGCAAGAGCAACGATACCCAGTCTGGAAATACGAAAGATTCCACAGTTTAACATTCTAAACTCAGTCAGTATTGATGTGTTATAGGATTAAATATAAAGTAACTAACAGCAGTGTATACAATGTAGCAGATACATTAAAATATTTAACAGTACAAGTGTGCACTTCAGGCTTTGATCATTCATGCCTGTGAACACCGATAGAAATGACTACTAACTTTGTTCCATCAATTTCAGTCAAACTCCAGTGGAGGTAAAGGCAATGAAAGGGTACAGACTCATATCCTCTTCAGCCATACTACACATAACCCAGTTTATAAGGGGATGAGGTTTAACAACATAATATAAGGAGATAGTCCCTAAAACTCAAGGGAATTAATCACCAAGCTTCAACATAACATCAGGGAGGTTTTTTATTTCCTGCAAAACATTCATCCCATATAGCTAACTATCTAATAATAGTAGCTCAGAAGAAAGTAGCTCCTGGCTAGTCCCTCAGATCTAGGTTTTTCACATGGGTGAAACAATCTGAACTACTACTGAGCTACTATTATTACATATTTCTTTGGGAGCTTATATATCAACAACTGTTTAATGTGTGAAGATATGGTAATATATAGAATAATGAATCAACACTCAGGTGAGTGAATTACGGAATATTGGATTTTAAAATGTAGAAATACTTACCTCTGCCAAGCCACGCAGACCCCGTCCTGCCGCGCGGTCCAACCGCTCAACCGACCATGCGGCACACTGAGGGAAACTCACCTCTCTCGATCCTAACCGACCTCCTCCTGCCACGGGTCTGACTGAACTTTGTGGCCGGGGCGGCATTACGTCTATAAATAGATGTGCATGTCACACCCACTCTTAAAGTGACCACGTCATCATTGCGATCCTAATCTATTTTGGATTGCAGTGATGACGTGGACCTATGAAAACATAAGTAAGCCTAGTTAAGCCTTGTTTTAGTCCCCATTTATTGTGCTATCAGGGTTTCTGTTAGAAACTCGTTTAGTGCTCCTTGTGATTTCCTGTGTTTGACCTCAGCTTCGTATTTGACTCGTGATTTCTGGTATACCTTGGCTTTGTATTTGACTCATGATTTCTGGTATCCTGACCTCGGCTTCTTATTTGACTTGTGATTTCTGGTATCCTGACACCGGCTTTGTCTTGACACTGAGTATTCCTGTTATTCCTGTCCTTGATTTATTCTTGACCCTGATTCTTGTTGTTTAGTTACCTTAAGTCCAGCCAAGGCTCAGTTATACGTCTTTTGGATCCACCTGTTGTGGTTTCCTCTTTTGTGGGTGTTGGGTTATGACTCCTGAGACATAAGGTAGGAATTTGTATTACCAATCCATTAGGATTTTTCAGATTGCAGATCTTTACATTGTGCTGTGACTTTGGCCAAATAATATTTATGATCTTTAAGATATTTATGATCTTGGTGTAGAAGGTCACCAGTAGAGTTGAGCGGACACCTGGATATTCGGGTCCGGCGTGTTCGGCTCAAACTTGACCCCGAACTTGATCCCGAACTTGACCCCGAACCCTATTGAAGTCAATGGTGACCCGAACATTTGGCCACAAAAACTGCCTCTAAGTAACTCCTGGAAAGGGCTAGAGAGCTGCAAAAGGAAGTAAAATGGGGGTAAGAGTAGGACAAGTGCCCTGCAAACAAATGTGGATAGGGAAATCACTTAAAATAACATAAAATTAAAAAATACAGCTGAGTCATAAAATAGCACTAGATGGAAGAACATAAATCAAAATCTAAAGCATTGCTGTCAGGAGGATCACCAGAATTATCCATTTGAGAGAGGGTTGGAGTGATAGACAGATGGTGATAGAGTCTCTAAGGTGCTGATCCATTTGGTCTCTCTTTATAACAAGAGTTTTTGTCTATCACCTTCTCTCCTCAAAGGGGGACTCTATCAATCACCTGGAACCCCAACTGATTGACCCCATGGCCATGAAGCTTAAAATGCCTGGTTACTGGTGCGTCACACACCCCACGTTGTAAAGCCCAAACACCCTAGATTTCCAATAAATACCCTAGAATTCCTGTTTTCTATATAATAAACAGCCCAGAATTCCTGTTTTTTTATATAATAAACAGCCCAGAATTATATTATTATTATTATTATTTTATTATTTATATTGCGCCAACAAATTCTGTAGCGCTGTACAATGGGTGGACTAACAGACACATAAATGAGATCAGACCACTGGACGTACAGGAACAGAGGGGGTTGAGGGCCCTGCTCAATGAGCTTACATGCTAGAGGGAGTGGGGTATAGTGACACAAAGGGTTAAAGTAGGGGGATTAAATAGTTTGGATACAAATGCAGAAAGAAAAGTCCTGCGCTCAACTCCCATCACTACTGGGCGGCTGCAATGACTACAGTACACATCAGCCCCAATACATAGTAAAAACCAAAATCTTTGGATTTAATAGTTTGTTAGAGAAGGGTTTATTGAGTGCTTGGTAGGTCAGTTGACCGTTGCAGGAAAGGAGTCATGGGGTGGGGGATGAGAAGCCTGCTGACAGTTTAATTGATACGCTTTAATGAAGAAGTGAGTTTTCAAAGATTTTTTGAAGGAATGGAGGCTGGGTGAAAGTCTGATTGAGGAGGGAAGGGAGTTCCACAGAAAAGGTGCAGCCCTAGAGAAGTCTTGAAGGCGAGCGTCAGAGGTGGGGATCCGGGCAGAGGATAGGCGTAGGTCTTGGGATGAGCGCAGGGGTCTCGACGGGACATACTTGTGTATGAGGGAGGATAGGTATGTTGGAGCAGCATTATGTAGGGATTTGTAAGCAAGCGCCAGAATTTTGAATTGGGCCCTATATCTAACTGGAAGCCAATGCAGGGACTGACAGAGCGTGGAGGCGTGGGAGGTGCGACCGGACAGGAAAATAAGCCTCGCAGCCGCATTCATTATAGATTGCAGCGGTGCAAGCTGGGAACATGTAAGACCGGTGAGAAGGGAATTGCAGTAGTCGAGGCGAGAGAGAACAACAGCATGAACCAGTATCTTAGCCGCGTCTGGCGTTAGATATGGGCGGATGCGCGCTATGTTCTTGAGTTGGAAGCGACAGGATTTGACTATCGATTGGACATGGGGAGTAAAAGAGAGGTCAGAATCGAAAAGAACCCCTAGGCAGCGAGCCTGCGAGGTAGAGGTGATAGTAGCGCCGTTTACTTGGATGGAGACAACAGGAGTAGCAGCACTTGAGGGAGGAAGAACTAGAAGTTCTGTTTTGGACAGGTTGAGTTTAAGGAAGTGAGCAGCCATCCAGTTGGAAATAGCAGAGAGGCAGTCATGAACAATAAACACCCTAGAATTCCTGTTTTCTATACTCTGCCTAAAATTCACAAAAAGCCTTTATTTCCACCTGAGAGACCCATTGTAAGTGGCACTGGATCCATTCTGCAGCAGCCTGCAGAGACTTTAGACAAACTTCTTATAAAATATGTTCCTTTACTCTCAAAAGTAATACGTTAAGGATACTACCACCTTTCTTCAGCTGATAGCCAATATCCAGATACCAGAAGATGAACTCTGGTTAGTTACCATGGATGTCCAATCCCTGTATACCTCATTTGATCATGATAAGAGTCTGGAGGCAGTAGATTGGACACTAAGTAATGATCCAGACATGGAACAATATAGTGACACGAAGAAATACATTATGGATCTACTCAAATTAATTCTAACAGAGAATTACTTCCTGATTAGAGACAAATTTTATAGGCAAATAAGGGGTACAGAGATGTGCACTAGTGTGAACATATGCCAATATCTACATGAATAGATTGGAAGAGACATGTATTTACAACCATCCTCTTTTTCCCAAGTGCCTTATGTGGATACATTATATTGATGATGTTTCCATGTGTTGGAGCGGCACTAGAGACCTACTACAAGAGTTCTTTGACTCATTAAATAATCAAGATCCCAACATCAAGTTCCCTATGTATTGTGACAAATTCACTGTCCCATTTTTAGACATCCAGGTACAGAAGATAGATAATAAACTCAGAGGATATATGATAGGCTCATATAATACAGGCACAGAAGGATAGGGTCCTTAGTTTATCAAGAGAGGACACCCTCTATGGAATGAAGAAGGAAAACAAACTTGATAGAATCCTGTTTGTCACTCCCTATACTCCACTCAACAGAGATATTCATAAAAGCATTAGTAAACATTGGCAAATCTTTGAGGGAGATACAAGTTTACCTAGTGGATTTTACAATCCACCACTCCTCTCATACCAGACGGCATCAAACCTAAAAGATCTACTGGTAAAATCAGACATTGAGACTTGCAAAAAACAAATCAGGTTCTTTTCTGAACAAAAAAACTGCACTTTTCCTTGCCTGCATGCATAGTAGCAGTGTGATCAAGGGGGGATTTTTTGTCCATCCCCTTTCGGGCAAAAAGTACAAAGTTAAGTAGTTTTTATACATGTAACTTGGATTATGTCATGTATATCCTGAAGTGTCCCTGTGGGTACGTTTATGTGGGGGAGACAATCAGACCCGTTAAAGAAAGGATAGGTGAACACAAAAGGAGTATTAGGATGGTTTTACAATGTGGGGTGTGTGAAGCATCAGTACCCAGGCATTTTAAGCTTCATGGCCATGGGGTCAATCAGTTGAGGTTCCAGGTGATTGATAGAGTCCCCCCCTTGAGGAGAGGAGGTGACAGACAAAAACTCTTGCTACAAAGAGAGACTAAATGGATCAGCACCTTAGAGACTCTATCACCATCTGGACTTAACGAGGACTATGACCTAAAGCATTGCTTATGAGTCATTATCCCCACAATATATCAGATGTATGCACTAATCTGTATTTATCCTGTACTCCCTCCATTATACCAATTAGACCAAGCATGTCAAACTCAAAGTCTGGATCGGGCCACATAAACAAGGTTTAAGTTTATGTGGGCCGCAAAAAAAACCCCAAAACTTATATTTTCATAGAAACTTAGGTTTATTTTAAAAAGTTAAGTATAACCCCCCCAGCATCTGTAACGGATCACCTGGCACCCCAACTGAGTACCTCCGTTGAAGGATGCTCCTATCGCTTACAGAGGGCTCCAAGCG
This sequence comes from Pelobates fuscus, assembly GCF_036172605.1. Classification (NCBI taxonomy): domain Eukaryota; kingdom Metazoa; phylum Chordata; class Amphibia; order Anura; family Pelobatidae; genus Pelobates; species Pelobates fuscus. The sequence goes on from NC_086318.1 coordinate 239,760,617, forward strand.
CTCCGCCAGACACCACAACCACTGTAGACCCCACGAACCGCCGCAGCTGGATTGGGGTCTTGCCGTCTCCTACCCACCCTGGACCTACGACCAGGTTCCAGTGGGTGAGTGTGACGAGAGCAATCTCACCACATTGCATTGGAGAAGCCTGGTTGCCCGCCTGCTGCCTTTGGACTATGGCCCTGGGAGATTGGGCCCTTTAAAAAACGTATTTGGCCCTAACAGAGTGCATGTCACTCATTCTGGCCCTTTAAATACAGTGGGGTCATTCGGTACTTGCCCTGTGTGAGCGGTGATACCCCAGATAGCTATGCCATGAAGCCCATTCATATAATGAAAGACTATGGGAAAGACTTCAGATCCATGGCAATTGAACTGTATGTGTGTGGTCTGAGCGCCATTCAATAATATGCGCTCAGACCTAAGCTATCTGGGGATATGTTAAATGTCTTTATTTTATGTAGTAAATGTAACCTTGTGTATTTTATTGTATTTTATGTCTTTTTGCAACCATGTGCTCAATGGAGTCTGTCTCTGTCCTGGGAGGTAATTGGATTACTTCTCCATAGTCTCCAGGAGAGAGGGCTCTGTAAAACCGGTCTGAGCCGGAAAGCCATGCTGGCAGGGGGTTTTAAAAGATACTTTACTAACTTTTGAACCCCTGGTCTGATTCATGCCATTTTTTTAAATGTTGTTCACCTGAATGGATTGATTGTGGATATGTATTTTTATGTGAATGTGATGTATGGTTTTAGAGTTATGAAAGTTGGGTAGAAAGTATGTATGTGTAATTGAGTTTCCTCTCAGGATAAGGGGAGGGAATATGTGGGATGTAACTGTGATGTGATTGGTTGTTTTATACCTCCCTGTGGGCGGACCTGTATTTGCAACAACTGTAATAAAAACCAGGCTGGGTGTGCCAGCACCTCAAACCACTGCTTGACCCCTCAACACGCAGCCTTGTCTCGTTATTGGGGGGATTCACTGTATGCTGTTATAGACTGATTGCCAGGAGTGTAAGCTGATTGTATGCTTTTCCTGTTCGTCTGCTAGCAGCTATTCGTGAGGTTCTAGTTTGGAGTGCTATTTTGTATCGAGTTCGGGAGTTTGGTGTTCTGCAGTAGCTGTGCCTGTCTCTCAGAAAGGGGCATATCACCTAAACGGATTTTAACCCCTTGTCTGCTGAAACGGTCCGTTACAGTGAACCTCTCCTCCTAGAGAGTGAAGCAGGAACAAGCTCTTAAAAGAGCTTAGAAGTGATTATCCAAGGGAGCATACAGAGCATAGCAATCCCTTGTAGTGATATAGTGATTCCCCCAATAAGAGACAGGACTCTAGATTGAGGGTAAAAAAAGAACTGATGTTTAATGGCAGGAACTCTGCTTTTATGCTTTCTTCTCCTGCAAGGGAGATGCCCACAGGCAATTATACATTAACCAACCAGATAACAGTTACATCCCACAGATTCCCTCCCCTCTGCTTGGGAGATAATTGAGTTTCTTACTGTATCTACTCAATTATCTCCAAGCTGAAAAATCATACTTTTTATACATTTTTATAACTCCCTGATTTTACATCACATATGAATACTGTGATCAGCATAACTTGGGGAGCAACATATGTAAAAATCACATGAATCCGTCCAGGGGTTAAAAAGTTAGGTTGAGGTCCCTTTATTATCAATTGCAAGCATGGCTTTTCCTGCCCAAACCAGTTCCCACTGGTCTGGCAGTGTCCCTGGGACAACACCCTGCTGGAAAACAATGGAGCTGGGGGAGGGGAAGAGCCACATCTTCCCAGGGATTCAAAGGGGAAGAAAAAGTGTCCACAAAGTTTCCATGTGTCCATACACTTTTTTTTAAAAGGGCCAGCACTGTCAAATAAAAGTCCATAAGCCCAAATCAGTTCCTTAAAGGGCAATCCATCCCAGGGCCATAGTCGCAGGGCAGGAGGCTGGCAAACAGGCCCCTCCAAAAACCAGTGGCGAGGTTACTTTCGCCACATATCTCCCCTTTGGGGGGTAGATTGACCAGGTACCTGACCTTCTGTCGGTCGGTGCCTGAGTTAGTCTGACAACCCACCCACAACAGCAAAGTGCAAGAGCAGCCCACCCACAACAAACAGTTACTGCACCTGGGTATTTCGCTGTGGTGATGGGGCAACACGCTGTGGGCCAGCTGCGCTCTGAGGCGCAGAGGCCAGCTGCGCTCTGCCCTGATGCCAGCGCTTCTGCTGGGGTGAAGGGAGTGCAGGCCAGTCCTGTAACAAGGGGGTCAGTAGGGCAGAGGCCAGTGGCGCTCTGCCCTGATGCCAGCTCTTCTGCTGGTATAGCCTACAGGACATCAGGCTCTGGACAAGGGACAAAGGGAGGGCAGAGGCCAACTGCACTCTGCCCAGCTGCCAGCTCTTCTGCTGGTATAGCCTGCAGGACATCAGGCTCTGGACAAGGGACAAAGGGAGGGCAGAGGCCAACTGCACTCTGCCAAGCTGCCAGCTCTTCTGCTGGTATAGCCTGCAGTATATCAGGCTCTGGACAAGGGACAAAGGGAGGGCAGAGGCCAACTGCACTCTGCCCAGCTGCCAGCTCTTCTGCTGGCGTACTGGGGACATAGTCCGGCTCAGTAGCCAGGGGAACATGGGGGTCAGTGGAGGTTAACATCTCCTCTGTTAACCCTGGGGCCAAGTTAGGAGTTAGCTGGGGAGGGGAAATCGTACTTAACCCCTCCTCCTGTTGTCCCGGTGAGTGTAGTTGGGGATCTGGACCGGTTGTCCAGCATCCCTGTAGGTCAGGCACAGAGACCACGGTCCCATCTGCACCGTCTGGGAGATTGGTGTCTCCCCTTGTTAGGGTAAGCTGCCGCTGAGGAGAGAGGGTGCTGTGCTCCTCTCCCTGAAACACAGGCTGCCGCTGGAGAGGGAGACCGCCTGTCTCCACTCCCGTAACATTGTCCTGCTGCTGGAGAGAGAGACCAACTGTCTCTGCTCCCTGTAGGACACACTGCTATTGGGGGGGAAGGACGACACCTTTGGCCCCCGGACTTCACACTGCTGCTGGGGAGGAAGGACGCCACCTTCGGCTCCCTGGGGCGCCAACTGCCACTGGAGATTGGGTGTCCATATCCTCAACCTCCACAGTTTTGCTCAAAGGCCATTGCCACACTGTTCTCAGCACTCAACTGGCACATTACTTGGGAGACCACCTCGCTTGAAGTGTCTGAGCCATAGCAGACCAACCGCCTCTTTACCTCCTCAATGTAAGCGTCGTCCTCGTAGCGAAGTATCATGCTGAGGTGCTCTTCGCAGGGCTCTATCCATGCCTGCTCCGTGCTGCCGTAGGTAGGGACGCTGCACAGTGGCTAGCGTTGCCCTCAATAACCTCTCATATGATACCAGTGTCTCTGAGCTGCTTCTCCTCGCACTAAGACGCCATCCCACCGCTGCCACCACTGTAACGGATCACCTGGCACCCCGACTGGGTACCTCCATTGAAGGATGCTCCTAGCACTTACAGAGGGCTCCAAGTGCTCCCCCAGACACCACAACCACTGTAGACCCCACGAACCGCCGCAGCTTGGTTGGGGTCTCGCCGTCTCCTACCTACCCTGGACCTACGACCAGGCTCCAGGTTCCAGTGGGTGAACCTCTCCTCCAAGAGAGTGAAGCAGGAACAAGCTCTTAAAAGAGCTTAGAAGTGATTATCCAAGGGAGCATGCAGAGCATAGAAATCCCTTGTAGTGATATAGCGATTCCCCCAATAAGAGAAAGGACTCTAGATTGAGGGTAAAAGAAGAACTGATGTTTAATGGCAGGAACTCTGCTTTTATGCAGTGCTCCCCTGCAAGGGAGACGCTCACAGGCAATTATACATTAACCAACCAGATAACATTTACATCCCACAGATTCCCTCCCCTCTGCTTGGGAGATAGAGTTTCTTACTGTATCTACTCAATTATCTCCAAGCTGAAAAATCATATTTTTTATACATTTTTATAACTCCCTGATTTTACATCACATACGAATACTGTGATCAGCATAACTTGGGGAGCAACATATGTAAAAATCACATGAATCCGTCCAGGGGTTAAAAAGTTAGGTTGAGGTCCCTTTATTATCAATTGGAAGCATGGTTTTTACTGCCTAAACCAGTTCCCACTGGTCTGGCAGTGTCCCTGGGACAACGCCCTGCTGGAAAACAATGGAGCTGGGGGAGGTGAAGAGCCACATCTTCCCAGGGATTCAAAGGGGAAGAAAAAGTGTCCACAAAGTTTCCATGTGTCCATACACTGTTTTTAAAAGGGCCAGCACTGTCAAATAAAAGTCCATAAGCCCAAATCAGTTCCTTAAAGGGCAATCCATCCCAGGGCCATAGTCGCAGGGCAGGAGGCTGGCAAACAGGCCCCTCCAAAAACCAGTGGCGAGGTTACTTTCGCCACAGCATCCCCCTCTACTAAACCACAGCATCCCCTCTACTAAACCCCAGGCACACACATATTCACTGACAGGCACACACATATTCACAGACAGACACACACACACACTCACTGACAGACACACACATACTTGCTGACAGACACACACACTGACAGACACACACACTCTCACTGACAGACAGACACACACATACTCACTGACAGAGACACACACACACATACAAACACATTGACAGACACACACATACTCACTGACAGACACACACTCACTGACAGACAGACAAACACACTGTCAGACTGACACACACACTGACAGACACACACACACACTCACTGACAGACACACACAGACACACATACTCACAGACAGACACACACATACTCACAGACAGACAGACAGACACACACATACTCACAGACAGACAGACACACTCACAGACAGACAGACACACTGACAGACACACACACACATACTCACAGACACACACACAAACTGACAGACACACACAGACACACTGACACACACACACACACTGACAGACAGACTGACACACACACACACACTGACAAACAGACACACACACATACTCACTGACAGACACACATACACTTACACACACATACTTTTATTTATTGCTCCTTACCTTATGGAGCCGATGTGGGGATCTCCCAGGGGTCATTCCTGCTCCGCACTGCTCCCTCGCGCAGTTTTGTGATGCCGGGTGCCAGAATATGACGTCATATTCCGGCGCCCAGCTTCACTTCAGACGGTGCGCGCGAGGGAGCAGTAAGGAGCTGGAACTCTGAGCTCCCTCGCTGGCCGCCAGTAACCTCTCCTCCCTGGCCGGGTAAATGTTAGCAGAGTAGGCACCTGCAATATGGGGAAAGCAGGTGCCTACTCTGCTATTACACCAGCATGTACTAGCTGCTCACTGGTCCGCAAAGATGGTCCTTGTGGGCCGCGAGTTTGACATGCTTGTATTAGACCATAAGTGGCCCGAGTCTCTTGTGTGGTATCACTTTGACCATCAAAGGTCCGCTACCTGGTAAACACCGTGGTCCCTCGCATGGAGTATCTTTATACACTTTGGGAATATACATAACTGTAAAGCAAAACTTTTTTTTTCCTCCCCTTTTTTTCTTGCCCTGTTTTCTCCCCTTTGTTTTTCCCTTGTTTGGACAATTTTTCATTTATTTTTTCTTTTTTTCTTCATTATTTGTCACAATCTATTTTTTGTAATTTTATTGTTTTAGTACAGCATACAGTGAAATTGCGTCTTGGTGCTTAGACCCCTTTGATCACCTGCAATGCTCAATCCACCAGGTAAGACGTTATGCCTTATCTCCTTATCACCGTATATGTGTATAATGTTGACATAGTATGCAGGTTTATCTACTGAAGTTACATCATTTGGACATATATATTGTTTTTTATTCCTTGTTTCCTATATATATATACCATTTGGGCTATTTTAAAACCAGAAAATTATAATTTCCCCTTTTCTATTGTTAAATTTGCCTGCTTGTATACTAATTCCGTTCTTTGAATTTAATGATGATTAGAGTTAGACAGAATGTCCTTTTTTGTTTGTACATTTTTAATAAAGTTGTCATGAATACATCATCAGGTGAGACGCCTTGACGCCATGTTAGACGTCACCGTGTCTTCAAGTGATCATGGTAGGGGGTGGGCTTTGTCGCATACATTGGCATCCGCTGCCATTATCTGTATTTTGTATAAATATTCAGGATGTTCTCATTCCAATCAGGTCCTTCAAAGAGACGCCACAGTCCTGAGCGCGCAGCCCACACCTTACAGAACCGGATAAGAACTGACATCTAATCCAGCATACACAGACTGCCTTCAGCTATAGAAGCATTACAGAATTGGCAAGGACTGATCTCCACTATACCTGTATATTGGATTATCCACAGATCATATACTCAGCCAGTTTTTGTACATTTCCATCTATTTGTTCTACTGAGAGACTTTGGCACTACAATTTTTTATAAATGTTTTACATTTTTAACTTCTTTACCTCTTTTTCATTTTTTTGTGTGCTTTTTTTCTTCTTTTGTAAGCATTTTTTGTGTGTATTGATCTCTACACATAGAATGGAGTATTTTTTTAAAAAAAGAGCTCATCTATACTTGATGGATCCACCGGACTGATTTTCTATTATTTATACTGCTGTGCATATGTATATTGGAGAGTAGTGATGTCGCGAACATAAACTTCAGGGGACATGTATATAAGGCATCGATTTTAGGAAGCGGGAGATGGAAAAAGATGCTTGGTCGGTCCTCCTACTTCAAATTTGGGGCACTTCGCGTGCAATCTAATGTCCCACCAGATAGGAGTGGTGTGTTAAGTAGTCCCCCTCATCAGGCCTTTTTTAGTCGAATGTATCGCCCACTGTCAGTCCGTTCAGGATCCATCCCTCATTCATCTTAATAAAGGTGAGGTAATCTAGACTTTTTTGACCTAGGCGACTTCTCTTCTCAGTGTCAATACCTCCTGCTGCACTGAATGTCCTTTCTGACAGGACACTTAAAGCGGGGCAGGCCAGAAGTTCTATCGCAAATTGGGATAGCTCAGGCCACAGGTCAAGCCTGCATACCCAGTAGTGTTTATATCTGCAGTTAAGGCGAGGTAGTCTGCTACCTGTCGGTCGAGTCGTTCTCTGAGGGTGGACCCCGAAGGGCTGTGGCGATGCGTAGGACTTAAAAAGCTCTGCATGTCCTCCATCAACAACACGTCTGTAAATCATCCTGTCCTTGCCGGCGTGGTCGTGGGAGGAGGAGGATTACTTTCACCTCTTCCCCTGTTAGATTACCGTTGTGCTTTGACATCACCCTTATACGCTGTTAATACTTTTTTATTGATTTTGGAACTGCTGCATCCTTTCCGTAATTCGGTAACATTTCAGGCACTTTCTGCTTATACCGGGGGTCTAGTAGCGTGGACACCCAGTACAGGTCGTTCTCCTTCAGCCTTTTTATATGAGGGTCCCTCAACAGGCACGACAGCATGAAAGACCCCATTTGCACAAGGTTGGATGCCGAGCTACTCATATCCTGTTCCTCATCCTCAGTGATCTCTCTGAAGGTATGTTCTTCCCCCGAGCCACGTACAACACCACGGGTACCAGATAGGTGACAACGAGCACCCTGGGATGCCTGTTGTGGTTGGTCTTCCTCCTCCTCCTCAAAGCCACATTCCTCCTCTGACTCCTCTTCCTCACAATCCTCTTCCAGCGTTGCCGCAGGTCCAGCAAGCGATGCTAATAAGGCTGTTTTTGGTGGTGATGGTGACCACAACTCTTCCTCTTCACACTCATCTACGGCCTGATCCAGCACTCTTCGCAGGGCACGCTCCAGGAAGAAAACAAATGTTATGATGTCGCTGATAGTGCCTTCGGTGCGACTGACTAGGTTTGTCACCTCCTCAAAAGGACGCATGAGCCTACAGGCATTGCGCATGTGCGTCCAGTAACGTGGCAAAAAAATTCCCAGCTCCACAGAGGCTGTCCAAGCACCCCAGTCATTCAAATACTCTTAAACGGCTTTTTCTTGTTGGAGCAGGCAGTCGAACATTAGGAGTGTTGAATTCCAACGTGTCGGGCTGTCGCAAATCAAGCGCCTCACTGGCATGTTGTTTCGCCGCTGGATATCTGCAAAGTGCGCCATGGCCATGTAGGAATGCCTGAAATGGCCACACACCTTCCTGGCCTGCTTAAGGATGTCCTGTAAGCCTGGGTACCTATGCACAAAGCGGTGTACGATCAGATTACACACATGTGCCATGCACGGCACATGTGACAACTTGCCCAAATGCAATGCCGCCAACAAATTTCTTCCGTTGTCACAAACCACTTTGCCGATCTTCAGTTGGTGCGGAGTCAGCCACTGATCCACCTGTGCGTTCAGGGCGGACAGGATTGCTGGTCCGGTGTGACTCTCTGCTTTCAGGCAAGTCAACCCCAAGACGGCGTGACACTGCCGTATCCGGGATGTGGAACAGTACCTGGGGAGCTGGGGGGGGTGCCGTTGATGTGGAGCAAGATGCAGCAGCAGAGGAGGACTCAGCCGAGGAGGTTATGGAAGAGGATGGAGTAGGAGGAGTAGAGAAGGTGGCAGCAGGCCTGCCTGCAAGTCATGGCGGTGTCACCAACTCTTCTGCAGAGCCACGCATTCCATGCTTGGCAGCCGTCAGCAGGTTTACCCAATGCGCAGTGTAGGTGATATACCTGCCCTGACCATGCTTTGCAGACCAGGTATCAGTGGTCAGATGGACCCTTGCCCCAACACTGTGTGCCAGACATGCCATTACGTCCTTTTGCACAATCGAGTACAGGTTGGGGATTGCCTTTTGTGCAAATAAATTTCGGCGGGTTACCTTACAGTGCGGTGTCCCAATAGCCACAAATTTTTTGAACGCCTCAGACTCCACCAGCTTGTATGGTAAAAGCTGGTGGGCTAAGAGTTCAGTCAAGCCAGCTGTCAGACGCCGGGCAAGGGGGTGACTTTGTGACATTGGCTTCTTACGCTCAAACATGTCCTTGACAGACACCTGACTGTGGGCAGATGAGCAGGAACTGCTCAAGGTGAGAGATGGAGGGGCTGATGGTTGAGAGGGGGCAAGGAGGACAGCAGTGGTTAACGTGGCTGAAGATGCTGGACCAGGAGGAGGATGGCGGCTTTGAGTTTGTGTGCTGATTGTACTCATGTGTTGATCCCATAGGCGTTTGTGATGTGCGATCATGTGCCTTCGCAAAGCAGTTGTACCTAGGTGGGTGTTGAACTTCCTACGACTCAGTTTCTTTTGGCACAGGTTGCAAATGGCATCGCTGTTGTCAGAGGCAGACACACAAAAAAAATGCCACACTGCTGAGCTCTGCAATGACGGCATTCTGGTGGTGGCAACAGCATGCATTGATTGGCGTGCTGTGTGGCTGACCCCGGTTGCCGATGCATGCTGTCTGACTGTGCCACTAGCTCCTTGCAACGACCTCACCCTGCTTCCAACTTGTCTCCTCCTCCTCCTCTCTGTCTCCCCATCTGAACTTTCCCCCTGTTCTTCTTCTCTTCTAGCGGGCACCCACGTGACATCCACGGACGCATCGTCATCATCAACCGCTTCACTTGTATCTGACAACTCAGCAAAGGAAGCAGCAGCGGGTACAACATCATTATCATCACACCGCACGTGTGTAATACTGCCTGACTGAGACATATCCCTGTTATCTACATCCTCTGGCAATAATGGTTGTGCATCACTCATTTCTTCCAACTGATGTGTAAATAACTCCTCTGACAGATCAAGTGAAGCGGCTGTGGTGCTAGTGTTGGTGTTGTGGCGGCAGGCGGGCGAGTGGTAACTTGAGAGGTGCCCGAACCTAAGCTGGAGGAGGATGGTGCGTAAAGGTTCCGAGCGGAAACTGTAGAAGATTGGGTGTCCTTTTCAAGTTCAGGGTACGTGGTCTCTGAACACTGGGCATTATTCTAGGGCCAAAGGGAATCACAGCACCACGACCATGACGGCCCCTGCGGGGGGACCTGCCTCTGCCTGTCATTTTTTTTTTGATAAGTGGTACTATGGGTGCAAGCTACTGTGACAGATATGAGTGGCACTGGTGTGACACTGTGCCCTGGCAGGCCCTGAAATGCACACTCGTGAAGGAAACTGACTGCTATTATATTACAGTCCAAAAAGTTTAGTTTTTTTTTTTAAATGCAAGCTATTGGGACACCAGATATGAGTGAGTGGTGGCACTGGGCAGGCCCTGAAACGCACACTAGTGAAGGAAACTGACTGCTATTATATTACAGTCCAAAAAGTTTTTTTTTGTTGTTAAATGCAAGCTATTGTGACACCAGATATGAGTGGTGGCACTGGGCAAGTGGGCACAGTATACGCTGTGAGCCTGACAAACACGCTGGCAGACAACTAACTGCTATTCAATCTATTACAGTCAAAATTTCATTTTTTTTAAATGTACACTACTGTTACACCAGATATGAGTTGCACTGGTGTGAAACTGTGCCCTGTTAGGCTCTGAAACGCACACTCGTGAAGGAAACTGACTGCTATTATATTACAGTCCAAAAAGTTTTTTGTTTTTTTTTAAATGCAAGCTATTGTGACACCAGATACGAGTGAGTGGTGGCACAAGGCAGGCCCTGAAATGCACACTAGTGAAGGAAACTGACTGCTATTATATTACAGTCCAAAAAGTTTAGTTTTTAAATGCAAACTATTGGGACACCAGATATGAGTGGTGGCACTGGGCAAGTGGGCACAGTATACGCTGTGAGCCTGACACACACGCTGGCAGACAACTAACTGCTATTCAATCTATTACAGTCAAAACTTTTTTTTTTTTAAATGCACACTACTGTTACACCAGATATGAGTGGCACTGGTGTGACACTTTGCCCTGGCAGGCCCTGAAACGCACACTCGTGAAGGAAACTCACTGCTATTATATTACAGTCTAAAAAGTTTTTTTTTGTTAAATGCAAGCTATTGTGACACCAGTGAGTGAGTGGTGGCACTGGGCAGGCCCTGAAACACACACTAGTGAAGGAAACTCACTGCTATTATATTACAGTCCAAAATGTTTTGTTTTTTTAAATGCAAGCTATTGTGACACCAGTGAGTGAGTGGTGGCACTGGGCAAGTGGGCACAGTATATGCTGTGAGCCTGACACACAGGCTGGCAGGCAGGCAACTGCAATTACATTACACAGAAAAAAAAGCAGACTGGTGTTCTAGCCCTAAAAAGGGCTTTTTGCGGTGCTGTCCTTACAGCAGAGATCAGATGAGTCCTTCAGGACTGTAGTAGACACTGAATACACTAGCCTAGCTATCAATTTCCCTATCAAATCAGCAGCAGCTACACTGTCCCTACTCTCACTAAGAATGCAGTTTCACAATGAATGTAAAATGGATGCTGTCCAGGAGGTGGGAGGGCCTGGGAGGGAGGGTCTGCTGCTGATTGGCTGGAATGTGTCTGCTGACTGTGAGGTACAGGCAGGGTCAAAGTTTACTCAATGATGACAAATAGGGGGCGGACCGAACAGCGCATGTGTTCGCCGTTCGTGGCGAACACAAACAAGCGATGTTCGCCAGGAACTATTCGCCAGCGAACAGTTCGGGACATCACTATTGGAGAGTTACATATTAGATGTATATAATAGATGTATTTATCCATATTTAGACTATATGTCATACCATATATCCAGTCTGTTTTATGATTTTGCACCCTTCTGTAAATTAATCAGCCTTTTTTTTTAATTTGTTTACATTTTTTCTATTCAATAAAATACATTTTTGATACTTGCTTAAACTTTTTTCTTTATTAAGACATAACTAATATGTCCGAGTGCGGTAATTAAACTTTTTGATATTTAATAACATCAGACATATATCAATCAATTAAATAAACCCCCTCCACTTAACAAAGGGCAAAGTTATCACCTAGGTATGACTATTTTAATTTTATATGAATTTATACATTTATTACAACTAGAGTGCTGTAACAGACCTATATTTACTTTATGCCATTACTCATTCCCCCTTTTCAGCGTTACATTGCTTTAAACATTTAGGAGAAGTCTTTTGACTCTGGGTCAAACAAAATGCTGGCTATTTTATGAATTCTTGTTTTGTAGTCATGCTGCATTCAATATATTTTTTATAAATGCAATAATTTGTTTTGTCATGTCACTGAGGAGACAGTGACCTTGTCAAGGTATTCAAAGCTTCGATTCGCTTGTTCTTTGTTCTATTTGTCATACCCTTGATGGAAATTTTTATGTTGACATTTGTACATTTTTACCAGTTATTATTTTATTAGGTAAAGATATGTCATGTCTCCATTAGAGAACTTTGTATTGATATCATACATGAGATAGCAAAATTAACTGCTTAAATGAACATGTCTCAAATTGCATGTGATTCTAAAATGTAGGAATGTCAGGATATCATGAGAGTGTGTTTGCATTATTATCGATTTATTACTTTGGGGGAAACTGTTTAATATGCCACATTTCAACATTAATTCAATGTTACAACACAGTTACTTTTATGTTTTAATGAATGAAAGATAGATTTATTCCTACTTTGTTCTTGAAAGGGTTACTTTAAGCACCATGACCACTTCTGTGTTTTAAAATGATCATAGTGCGAGGGTCCTCTAAGTGTAATTTGTATTACGAACCACTACATATGCTGAGATATTATTATATTGCTGTCAGATGTGTTATTCCATCTCTTGCAGTGTCATTAGCCAGTCCAGAATGAAAGCATATATTGCATGTGCATATTCTTTGCAAATATTTTCATTCATTGGCTCAGAGCATTCAGATGATATTTTTAGACAATGACTAACCATCAGGACTGGCAGAAGCCAGTTGTGGCAAACCGTTAACAGCGCTCTGCAACAAAAATTAAATAGTACATTGCTTCCAGTTACAGAGTGCAGTCATACTGAATTATAACATAAACAAACAAAAAAAAAGGCAACATTATTATAGTCCATTAGTGGTGCACATTATAGTAGACCCAAATAGCAATCAACAATAACAATATATTGCAGTCTACCAAGAGAAATAATGCAAAGCCACTATCAGAAGCAGTTGTTTTCTTTATTAAATATCCATGTTACTATCCAGACATTAAAAAATGTATTATGATAGATAAGCAGCAAGTAAGACAAATGTGCTAACTATGCATGTGGGAGGGGAGACAGAAATACCATACACCATATAAGTTGAATGCATTTTACGTGTTTACATCACACTAAGTCAACAGCTACCAAAATAGTTTGCTCCCATACCAGCAAAGGGTGCCACAGTACTATTAGAATAATAACCACTACACCAGGCTGTGGTGCTTATGATGTCCAGAGTAACCCTATAATGGCATGCTATTTATGTTTCTTTGGAACAAACCCATTTGTATAGATTGTACATTTATAGAAACTGAGTTTTGTTTACTACATAAAATATGAGTTAAGAGACATGTTAAAATCTTGCATTTGCTGATCTACTTTGTAGAGTTAGTTCAGGGCTGCCCAAAAGGTAGATCCCCAGATGTTGCAGAGCTACAACTAACAAGGTGGTTTGCATGCCTTTAGAATGTCTTTAGAATGAAAAGCATCACATTTTAAGCAACAATGAGTTAAATTAACACTCTTAGGTTACAAATAAAGTGTTATATTTTTTTTAATTTCAATTTCAGGGTCCCTTGTCATAAAAATAATTCTATATTGGTACCTGTTTATCAGTTTTGGGACTGACACCAAAGTGCAGCTGCTCCTTTCACAATGAGAACATGATTTCTGCTGAACTCATTGCTTCTTAAAGAAGAAGAGAACCTACAGCACATATGTGGCAATTGATGATGTACTCCAACAATCAGAAGTACTGAATCCAATACTTCTCTACAAGTATCTCATATCATTATGCTGTGTGTGATGATTTAATTACAAAACAGGGAATTTTTCAATTACATATTCACTAGTTCCACAATATAGATTCATTTCCAATTAAATGACTGCTGCTGCTAAGGCACATTTTTTTATTTTGTATTTTTTTATTTTATTATTATTATGGTCAGTGATGCTACAGACTGGATGTATGGAGAAGCTTTGTTCTTCTGCGAGTGAAAGTGGGTTGTCAATTCTTCACTAACTTTTTCCTTTACTTTTTGATAAATCGCCTATTTGGAACTTGAAATAACTCCTGCTCCTTATTTTTTTATTAATAAAATAGATTCCACATTTTCCACATATAGAATAATGTAATTTTGTCAACTCAGAAAAGTCACTGCAAAAATGGCTGATATAGTGCAATAAAATCCAAAACATATTAAGTGTGTGTGTGTGTGTGTGTGTGTAGGGGGAGGAGGGTTGTAGAAAACAGAAATAGATATGATTCAGGCTTATCTTCCTCCAGAAAGGGTAATCACAAGGAAGATGGAACTATAGTCTGGAGTGTTAATCCTCTTCAGACATGTAGAATCAAAAGGAAGCAAACATAGTATTCTGCTATTTATTGGAAACATATTGCATTTGCAAGAAAGAAGATACCTGAATGCATATCTTCACATCTAGTGGTATAAAGGAGTAATGAGAAAACAATCAAATTCTCCAAATATAGACAAATAGTGCAAATAAAACAAATAAAAACTTTACTAAAATAAACAATATGAAAAAAACATAAAAACTCTATCCGGCGCATTTCGTCACAAAGGACTTCTTCAGGTTGAGTGTGATATGTTTGGTGTCCTCTCCTTAAGTAGCACATTCTTAATGTCTGCATACTTGGCACCTGTGTTCGTGTGCGTTCCACCCTGGATCATACTGGCCTTCCAGGATTGTGACATCACATCAGTCTTGCTGAATCCAGTGGACTGATGTCCATATATGGAGCAGTAACAGCCTTATGGGCAATGTGGTAAGGCTACATCACTCATTCCCCATTGCCCTGTCATGATCTCAGTTACATGAGAGTGCATTTAGATTGTGGTGATGTCTTTATGGTTTTGACTCTATTATTGATATACTAATTTATATTTTGTTATATTTTAACCTCTGGTATCTCTGGAATCCAAGACCTTGTCCTTGTTTACTAGCTTTGCCATATTTTTCCAAACCTTGACCTTGGTCTGTCTCTGTTTTTGCTCTTATAATAAAAAAATAAAAAAACCCTCACACACCATATTAAATAAAAATACAATTGTATTAAATACAATCAGAATACATATTCATCTGTGTATGCCTATAATGTTGGCACTTCTACCAAACTACATCTGTTAAATATGCAGAAGCAAATCAATGTACTAAATACAAACAAATCTTCATTCCAAGCATGCTAAATACAAATCATGAGAAAAAAATGATAAATTGCTCTACACTATTACCTGACAAGTGGACAGGAATAAACACCCAACGTTTCCGCTGTGAGGCCTTTGTCAAGGGGTGGTCCTTAATACCCTTTTGCACCCTATACTTTGTTTACAGGCTGTACATATATTGGTTACCCCTACTAATTTGAGCTTTTCGGCTTTCCTCTTGTCAGTTTGCAGACTATATTCTATATTGTTATACACTTAGCCAGACCACTCTTGCATTGTTTAGTCCTCTAGTTGAGCATATCCATTGTCTTTGCTTTGCATTTTAGGATATACCTGCTTTGACAATGGATAAAGAAACAAGTAAGTAGTTGTGTATGAAAATCCATAAAAAGGTCAGAGTTATGTAAGTGAGGGAGTAGAGGCTTAAAATAGCATATTACTCCTCCTGTGTTGGCATGGCAAATATTGTCAGAAGTTGTTCTGCTGCTAACTTCAGTATATTCTGCTTTTCTATGGAAAGAGTGTGTTGAATACTTGATATCTGATTTATAAAGTGATCTTGAATCATCTTGCCTTAATTTAAATTCATTGATGACTTACTGAATTTTTTTTTGTGAGAGGTGTTGTTTAAAACAGAGGTTAAGGAACAAACTGCGAATATGACAATCTATCATATTTCCTTTTAGCACTTCTATTACTACTCTGTTTCTGCTCCATCTCGACTCCTAGACTCATCAGGGAAACTGTGAGTAAACAGGGAGGGCAGAGCAGGTAGTGACAAAAAGGATCTGGGCTACAGCACCCCACATTCAGACTAGGGCCACCCAGTCCTACTTAAGCAATGCCCCTGGGGAGGTGACTCTAATTTATCTATTGATCCAAGACTGGACAACTTTTCTGGGATAGAGAAATGAAAGAATGGGCAAAATGACCACCACACATAAAGCTATGTGAAGGTGGGAGATTGCTCGTTCAATGATCTGTACCCCTTTGGTAATGGTATTTGTGGGGAAGAGGAAAGCGTAAGTTTTAAAACAAAAACCTTTTTATGTTTTATATGGAAGAAGACGTGGGTATTCAACCTTTAATAAGACAACTTATACTAATAGCAGTGAGGTATAAAACTGGCTCTACTTATGGCCAGGAGGGTGGAATTTCCCTGGTAGGGTAAATTCGTGGGTGAGGTACGTACTCACAAATACTGGTCCAGGCTCATGCAGTGTATGAGTACCTAGAGATCAGTAGGAAACACAGGTCCCTAATGATTATGCATATAGTATATCAGACTTTATCATCGTATAGTGGCCAGAGGGCTGGCCAGGAGGGGTATGGGCTAGAGTGTGTGGGGATAGTGAGTAAGCCTAGGTAGGTAAGGTACCCTTGGAAGGGGTGCAGAGTGGTCACTAAAATGGGCTGTAGGCACTGGTGTGAGAGGACGGGCAGAGGAAACCAATGGCCAATTCTGACCGTGTATACATGCCCCACAGAGCGTGAAATAGTAGCTTGTTGTCAGATGGACCCAAAGGATATGTCCATCCCTCACCCTTAATAGCCCTAGGATAACTAGCTGTCTCCCCTGAACCTAGGGGACTATGACACACTACCTGCTGCTTCAAGGCAGCCTCAAGGTTGTCCCTGTTACTCAGCCCCACTCGCCCAGGTGTTCCTAAAGAATGAGGTATACTGCAAATTTGCTAGAGCCAGAACCAAGGAAACAAAAGGAAAAGGAGGAGGAATAATAATCAAAGAAAAAATCATAAAGTTAAATCAAACCGGAGTGCATCGGCATTCTGTAATGCTCACTGTTCAAAGCTCATGCCGTAGATAAGTGCTTAAGGATCAGTAGGAAACACTGGTCCCTGGTAATTATGCACCTAGTATTTTAGCAACGTGTAGTGGCCCGAAGGCTGGCCAGCAGGGCTAGTGACTTGGGTGTATTGGGATAGTAGATAAGCCCAGGTAGATAAGGTACCCTTGGAAGGGGAGCAGAGTAGTCACTAAAGAGGGCTACAGGTACTGGTGTGAGAGGACGGACAAAACAAATGGCCAGTTCTGACAGTGTATGCATGCCCCACTGAGCATGAACTGATAGCTTGCTGTCAAGTGGACCTGAAGGACATGTCCATCCCTCACCCTAAGTAGCCCTACGATAACTGACTGTCTCCCTTAAAGCCAGGGGACTATGAAACACTGCCTGCTGCTTCAAGGCAGCCTCAAAGTAATCCCTGATACTAAGCCCCACTCGCCCAGATGCTTCTAAAGAGTCATGAGATGAAATACAGGAGTGCTAGAGCCGGAGCAAACGAAAAAAAAGGGGGGGGGGAGGAAAACCAAACAAAGGAGGAAAATAACAAATACAAAGTTAAATAAAACAGGAATGCATCGGCATTCTGTAATGCTCCGGGCTGACAGTCAGTTGTCAATCTCTCGCTTAGACCCGCCCCTCTCAATAGCATCATCCTTTCAGATCCCCGTCATATACTGTGGGGATAAGGGTGAAGGGCTACAATCATCTCAAAAGGGGGGTCACACAGTACATATAAGTCTGTGAAGCCTATTTAAATGTGTATTTTGGCTACTAAAGTCCCAAATAGATGTGTAGTACTTTTCTGGGATTTTACTACCAGAGTCTCTCAAGATGCATAAGTAAAAAAAAAAAAAAAAACATTTTAAACACGTATAAGCTCATACTTGGAGGAGACAACACTCTTTTACATGTGACTATACCTTTTTTTTCTTCTACAGCAAAACAGACATATGCCAGTATTCAAATGTTTATGCTTTCCCACTACTTTCTCCATTTTTTTTTTAGTTTTACAACTACACTCTATTTTCTGGTCAGATCATACTGTGATTTTTTATTGCATTGTTCCTCCAGACTTTATCTTGCTCCAGTACCATGTGGTGATAAGCATACATGAACATACATTATCTCTACCTAAAACACAAAATAATGTAGACAATATCTCCCCTATGATATTATGGGAGGCTCACAAGATTATTATTAAATGTGTTTTAATGCACTTGACCGAATAGAAAAGGGAATACCTTCCTTCATAGTTCCATAGTTTAGAACAACATAATACAAAATTGCTCCTTAATGAGACACAGACAGGGCTTACTTTACTCCATAATGAACTGAACCAATGTCAATTAATAGTTTTACCTACGATTCAGACTAAGGTCTTGATTTAGTATATTTGAATCAGCATAAGATATGTAGATAAATAATTTAAGAAAGTTATTTTTTTTAACAGATTGGAATCACTTTGGATGCTGATTCAAATGATTTAAACTGGCCTAAATAGGGGAGCCTGTGCCATATTGCAATATACAAACATAATACTTCGGGGATCAAGCTTCCTTCCTAATTAACTTCAACCACATCTCCCATATAATACACATGCTAGACGAAGGCTATACTGCGCAAAAAGAGCTAGGGCCATGATGGATATTATCACACATTTACATCTGATCTTACAGATGTTTACACAGCAACAAGACGCATACTAGCAAAAACATAATATTCAAGAATATAAGTTTTCAATTGTAGGGTAATAGCTTCTTGATCCAAAGATAAATTGGACTGTCATTCTTGGGTCAAGAAGGATTTTTTTCCTAGTTTGTTGCAAACTTGGAAGTGCTTCAAACTTTTTTTTGCCTTCTTTTGGATCAACAGCAAAACAGCAATAAACAGATATGAGGAAGGCTGAACTTGATGGACATATATCTCTTTTCAGCCTATGTAACTATGTAACTATGTAACAACCCTGAAAAAGTGTGGTACTTACAGGCCCATATCTCTATTAATCAGTGACTTAACATTGTTCTCAATAATTATTGGCAACCTGGAAGTCAGCTCTCTTGTCTGAGTTTGTCTACCCCTGATCAGTTAGGTTTTATCCTTATCATTACCCTTCTCTGTAGAGCCAAATCTTCTATCTCCCTCCATAATTTTATCCAGAGATGCTGCGAGGGCTTATGACTGAGTGGAATGGCCCTGTCAGAGCATACTTATGCAGGCATTGGATTTTGGAGACAGGTGGAGACACTTATATTTCCACCCCACTATTAGAATTCAGATGGATGGTTAGGTCTCCCCTACTGTCTTTATAAATAACAGTACTTGTCAGGGATGCCCACTTACTCCCCAGTTGTTTTTTTTTTTTGCATTTAAGCCCATTCTGACTGCAGTTAGAACTCTTCCCTCCACTCATGTGTAATCATTTCTTATGCTTATGATTTATTGTTTCTGTTACTCATTCACTAGACTCCTTGCACACACTTATGAAGAAGACACCCCACACTTATTTTATACATTTTAACACATCTTAATATATTAGGGTAGTTCTGCCACCAAGGTAAGGAAGAAACAACATTTCCAATCTGTACAGCCCATTATGTTTTACTTATATTGATTTCAAGTAACATCTGATACCACAAAATGTTACAAACAAAATTATGGCATTATCTTGGATACTATTCACACTGATTTAAATAGCTGAAACTCATCCCTTAGTTCATTACTGTGGAGGGTTAACATTATCAAATAACATGCATAAAATATTATATTTTGGCACATTTCTCCCAATTTATTACACACATTCCATCTTGTTTATTGAATTCCTTTTTGCTCAAATTTACATGGCCAGGCAGGAAGCCAAGATTTTAAATTCTCTACTTTTTTCTTGCAAAAGGATAGAAGGGTACATGGTCACCCAGACATGCATCTATAACATATAGTTTCTGGGTTAACCTGATTGAGTGGTAATACACCTCCACCCCAATCATTGACCACACTTCAAAGCTACCATTGTAAATGCCATCCCAAATAATTTAGCTATTCAGACTGCCTTTATTTCACAGCTTTGTAGAGATTGCACCCCACAACTTTTCCCACTATAAAAATCTGGAGGTAAGTGAAATCTAAATATTGTTTATCTAAATATTTGATTCTTATTTCTCAATTAGACATTTTTGGACGAAGGGACAACTATCCCCCTAAGTGTACTTATGCAAGGTCATACATCTACTATGATCGATTTACTACCTATAATTAAATGTATTATGTCACCTCATGTCTCCTTTATACTACAGAGTTAGGTGGACATATCCAGTGGTTAAAACCGCTTTTATGGGTTGTTGGGAAAGGAACTTAAATGTATCACTGTCACCCTATCAATAGAAAAAAAAAATACTCACCATTGTCCAACGGAGCACTGACAGCAATTGGAATACTGCATCCAGTTATTAATTATTAACTTGTTGGTATCTTACAGCTTCTAGAATAATTCAATGCATTCCTCTATCCCTGATGCGAGGCTGTCTCTTGGTTCTCTGGTGCATAGTTGGTTGTGTTGCCCACTCGTTAAGTAGTGCTATATATAATATAATAGGCTAACTTCACTAGCTGAGGCATTCCTAAATCATCATACATCACCCTCCAGTTGCTTATCATCGTTAGCATTGGGAAAAACGGTCTGCCTTCTTTACTAATACTTTAAATGGCCCACCAACAGACCCTGGATGTCTATACAGGATTTCAAAATTCCTTTTACATTGTAGTAGTGTTACGGTTTTTTGTATTTATGGTTTGTTAATATTATTATTCATTCACTCTTATTTACCAGATACTGCAACCAGATCTCTTTTATTTATGTGAAGTTTGTAATTTTTAGTAATTATCATAGCAACTACATAATGCTATAGTTCACTGGTAATCTAATCTAACTTCTTGAAATGTTTATACCTGTCTACTTAATGCCTTGTTTAACAATGCGGCTCTTATAGCCAGTATTTAGCTATATTTTATTTTTATTCTATGGCATCAATTATTTTTGGACAAGGAGCTGGGGAATGCTGAGATGGTTGTGATATCTGCATTTAATACCACACTTTGTGGGGATATTTATGGGATAATAATAGTAAACAGTTGAGAATTGCCCACTATTTCAATTCTCAGATCCCAAAGATCGTTATCGTGTAAGTGAAATGTATATCATATAAATAAAATCACAATTTGTTATAAAAATAGATACAATTTATTGTGACAATTTAAATAATAATATGTAACATGCGTGACAATAATCAATGAAATTTTAGTATAACATGAATATGCCATACAATATGGTAATATATTTTCCAACGGTTAACACGGCTTAGAATCTACAACATTAGCTGTCAAGAAGATTTATGATGGGCTTCACAGAGAAAAAGAAAAAGTTTCACACAGAGAACAGAATTCCTCAGAGTGCAGCGTAAGGTCGTAAAAGTTTAGCTGACAGTTAGAATAACCCTTTCAATGCTGGCTAGACCTCCTAAGTAATTAAGATCTATTCTCATGTAATTTTTAAATAAAATAAAATTTAAACCAGTTCATTAGTCACTTCCTGGACCCATCCAATAAGAGAAATCTACCATGTTTTATAAGCAGAATTTTAACTTGCCTAAACAGTAATTTTTCTTATTTTGGGGCAATTTAATACACCTGGATAAATATCACGATATGCTAACATGTGATATGTCACATAAATACATAATTATTAATTTTCCCATCTGCAGAATAGAAATTTTAATAATGTACTTCTTATTTAACTAAGATTTCTAAATATCGAAATCTGATCGTGATTTATCCAGTCATATATCATGCTATTAGAAAATTTTAATTAAATTAGATTAATTAAATGAAACCAGTATAATTACCAGTTAAGTAGATATTCTCACCAGATGTTCTCAGGTAGCTAAGTGTCAAGGAATGTTTCTTTCTCGCTCTGACTCTGCTTGCTTCTTACTTAGTCTGCTTCCAACTTTCTCTGCCTTCTCTGCATACCTCTGCATACTCTTGCATTAATCTGCATACCTCTCTCTTCCCTTTGTCTTAACTTTTAAAGGAAAGGATTCTCTGTTCGTCACTAGGTAATAGACCAATAGAAACACTGGGTGTTTGGTTGCCTTCTAGATAACAATTTCAGTATTTGGTCTATAGAGGGCAGTCTCGTCCCACTAAACATGCCTATCCAGGAAAGAGTTAACTTTTCCTGGTGGCTATTTTGATGTAATTTTGGCTTTTCTATATGGTTGCCATAACTCAAGTTTTCTGTCAGATCAAACAGTTTCTTTAAGTTTTGTCCAGACTATGTGTCTGGCAAATTCTGCTATAATTTCTAATATGACAGTTAAAACTTAATTTGACCTCTTAAATTTCAATGGGACTCTTATACATTATCGAAAGTAAAATTAAATTATTTAATCTTCTCTGTCACAAATGTCTGTGTTTAGAATTTATTCTATTCCATTAGCAATTAGACAGTCTCTTATCACTTGGTTTGTTTATACTATGCATTCCTTTAGCTCTGGCAAAGTGGTTAGTTTTACAGAAAGGATAGAAATGTTGTGTCTCTTTGTTAACTTGAAAATAACAAAATGGAGTCTGGTCTGTTCAGAGTGACTCAGAATATACACTTTTAATTTCTATCATAGCACAAAATGTCTGCCGATATAAATACCCTGACAACTTTTAGAAATAATTTGAGGTTGCATTGCACACTCAAGCTTTACTGATCTCTCTTATGCTCCTCATTCTCAGGTCTGAGAGATGAGAAAAATATTTTTAATTACAGGGACCTGGCTAAGGGTTGTCCCTATGATCCTAGCTCAGTCTGCGCGGTGCCCTCCATGGGTGAATATGGATAATTTTTTCAGCGTCATGGGGTTTTTTTTCGTCTGATTTTTTTTGAGCTCTGTTTTTTTTAGTTTTTTTTTTTCAAAGTGCGACGGTTATTATGGTTTTTTATTTGCCCTTTTTTGGGGCTGAAAAGAGAAGAGTTTAGAAAAAAGAAGACATCAAATGCTAGGTTTTATTTCTTTTTTACAGGTATTTAGTTATTGTTCCCCCCTTACTATTTTTAGGATGAGGGGGGTAGGCAGGGGTTTATTAATTTTTTTTTGGGAGGGGGGTGACTAGGGGTTTGGGGACCCCAAGTCACCTGGGGGGTAACTTTTTATTTAGGTCCCCCACCCGCTGCTCATGGGTGGAGGCCGGGGGGAGGTCAATAGGTCCCCCCATTTTTTCGATAGGTTCCACCCATTGTCGTCCAGGTTTTTTTTTGTTGTTGTATTTTTTTTTTTACATTGAGCATCCCCAGGCTGCTCACTGTTTACTATACATGCCCGTATAGTGAGTAGGGGGGTAATTTACTAATACTGAGTAATTTTTACTTAGTATAACGGAATGCAGTAGTATAGTCCACGGTTTCCGTTGGTATCACAGGTAATCCACAGTCAGAGTTAGAAAGCAAGGCAATATCCCCAATCCTCCCAATAACCGGACGAAACCCAGTTTTGGAGTCAACTAACTGGCTTTATTCACAGCTGGCATATTTATACAGTTCCCCATGCAAGGGGTTTCCATACAGTCATTTCAGGGGATTTCTCCCATCATGCAGTGTAATTCTCCCAACAGGCTTTGCTGCACGAGAAGGATACTCCCACTAAAATGGACGATTAAGTGGATTATCCCCTCGTGCAGCAGAACTGACAATCTACATTAAAATACGTTTTTTGAGTTTCATTCGGTAGATTAACGTGACCGAACGTTCGGTAGATAGCTGGGGTCTGAGCGCATTGTAGCGGAGAGCTGATTTCTCACAGCTATTCTCCACTTTAGATCCAAGGAAGGCTCAGGAACAAGTCATTAGTAAATCCACAGCAGAGTTTCCAGCAGGTAAAAAGGTACAGCAATATCCCCACAGCACTCCCAATAACTGGACGACACACAGTTTCAGGAGTAGAACTGACAATCATTTATTCCAAGGTTTCTTATAAAGCCTGCTCCCATGCAAGGGAGGGAACTACAGTAATTATGACAGTAACCAATACAGTGCTTGTTACCTCCCACACATCTCCTCCCCTCAGAGTGAGTCATAATCCCCTTAACTTGTACAGTACTTTACCCCAAACTTGGATGTACCCCTAAACCATCACATATCCTTAATATTATAGGTATTATATTATTATATATATTATAGGTAGCCCTGATCTGGGTGAATATAATATCCAAAATTCACCTAGATCGGACCAGTGGTTCGGTAGTTACAGGAAGGTGAAGTTTGACCGACCGCACACGAGTTGGTATCCGAAAAGGGTTCCATGAGAATGGGCCCTGCGGTCGGTCTCCGTTCGGCAGTTAAAACAGACATTTATAATTGCCATCCATACTTTAATTCACCTAGATAGTGATTCCCTCATTCGGTACTTTGTTACTACCGAATGGGGATTCGTTAGGTCTCTCCGTTCGGCAGTTACGGAGCTCTGGAGGTCTCAGCGGTGTTTGGTTGTTTGAGTGTCCGATTTGAGTTCCAGACACTCGACGACCAAACACCGCTGAGATTTTCATGCGTAAGATGGCCGCCGCCACGTGTACGCATGCCGAATGGCGGCCACCCAGATACAATGTTAATGAGCCGGTTAACTTGCGGTTTGGAAAGAATGTGAACCTTAATTGCTGGCACACTTCTCTCCGGGGTGGTCCCTCCATTCGGTAGTTTCCACAAGCATATAGTACGGATGGAAACTACCGAATAACATACAATTCACACTTTAAATAGACGAATAGCAATTCAACACAGGCAAAATTATAACGAATATAGTCACACAGGCATTTTGCAGGACAGGCTTACTGCGTTCCGCTACACTGCTCCCCCTTGCCCACAAGCCGGCATACACAGTCTGATCCCACACGGATCGGCTTGGGGATGACCGGGGTGCTCACGGATCATTTCTCCAGATCAGTTTGTCGTGACAACCCGTCAGCGTTTCCATTTTGCTTACCCGGGCGGTATTGAATGTTAAAGTCAAAGGGCTGCAGCGCCAAACTCCAGCGCAGCAGCCTGGCATTGTCCCCAGCCACCCGGTTCAGCCAGACTAACGGGTTGTGATCCGTGAGCAAAGAAAAAGCCTGTCCATACAAATAGGGTTGCAATTTCTTCAAGGCCCACACCACAGCCAGGCATTCCTTCTCGATGGCGGCGTAGCTTACTTCCGGGGTAAAAGTTTGCGACTGATGTACGCCACTGGATGTTCTCCGCCATCGGCCCCGACTTGGCTCAGTACTGCCCCCAATCCAAACATAGAAGCATCTGTGTGAACAAGAAAACGTTTAGTTGGATTGGGAGCGGCCAAGACAGGGGCATTAACAAGTGCATCTTTCAAGTGTTGGAATGCCTGCTCACACTCCGGGGTCCAGGTTACTTGGCGGGGAAGGTTTTTACGTGTCAGGTCAGTGAGGGGTTTGGCCAGGGCACTATAATTGGGCACAACTTCCGGTAATACCCTGCTGTCCCTAGGAAGGCTAACACCTGGGTTTTAGTTTTCGGGGTAGGCCACTGTGATACCGCCTCTACTTTGGCTGGTTCCGGCTTTTGCTTACCACAGCCCACTCTGTGGCCCAGGTACTGTACCTCGGCCATCCCAATGCTACATTTCGCTGGTTTTAGGGTCAAACCAGCCTCCCTGATCCTGTCTAGAACCGCTCCTACATGGGCCAAGTGTTCCTGCCAGGTATCGCTAAATATGGCAATATCATCGAGATATGCGCAGGTATAGTCTTGGAACCCATCTAGGAGGCGGTCCACCATCCGCTGGAAGGTAGCCGGCGCGTTTTTCATCCCAAACGGCATGACCTTAAATTGGTACAGGCCGAATGGGGTGACAAAGGCGGACTTAGGGATGGCGTCCGGGGCCAAGGGGATCTGCCAATACCCTTTACACAAATCAATAGTGGTAAGGTATTGACCTCTGGCCATCCGGTCCAGTAACTCATCTATCCTAGGCATCGGGTATGCGTCGGATACGGTCTTCTCATTCAATCTCCTGTAGTCCACGCAAAAGCGGGTCGTGCCGTCCCGCTTTGGTACGAGGACCACTGGAGAGGCCCAGGGGCTATCTGAGGGCTCAATTACTCCTAACTGTATCATCTCCTCAATCTCTTTGCGCATATTCTCCCGTACCGCTTCAGGGATGCGGTACGGGGTCTGGCGCATGGGAAGTTGACCTGGGGTTTCTACTCGGTGGGTAGCCAGAGGGGTGTATCCAGGTACGTTAGAAAAGGTCGCCTGCTTTTCTTGCAGTAGTTGTTGTACCTCGATACGCTCCTGTGGGCTCAACCGATCCCCCAATACAACTGCTCCTAAATCCCCAGCCAGCTGTCCGTCCTCTAACATATCGGGGAGGGGTAGGCTGTCGCCTTCTTCAGAGGTGGGGGCGCAGATAGCTGTCACCTCCTCTGAACGTTCCTGGTAAGGCTTCAGCATGTTCACATGGATCATGCGTCGCCCCCCATTCCCTGCGCAGTGGCCAATTATATAAGTGGTGTCACATCGTTGTTCTACCACTTTATAAGGGCCTTGCCAGGCGGCCTGTAGCTTATCGTGTCGGACAGGTTTTAAAATTAAAACTTTCTGTCCGACCTGAAAGCTGCGGTCCCTGGCGCCTCTATCGTACCAGGTGCGCTGCCGCGTCTGAGCTGCCTGTAGGTTTTCCTTTACCGTCTTTGTGAGTGCTTCCAGGCGATCTCGGAGGGCCAACACATAGGGTACAATAGGGGTGCCGTCAGCGCTACGGTCTCCCTCCCAGTGTTCTCTAATCAAGTCCAGGGGTCCCCTTACTCTCCTCCCGAATAGCAGCTCAAAGGGGGAAAATCCCGTAGATTCCTGCGGCACCTCCCTGTAAGCAAACAGTAAGTGCGGCAGGAATTTTTCCCAGTCTCGGTGAGTCTCTGCGAAGGTTCGGAGCATCTGTTTTAAGGTGCCATTGAACCGTTCGCAGAGCCCATTAGTCTGGGGGTGGTACGGAGCACTAATTATGGGCTTAATTTTACAGAACTTCCAGAGCTGTTGGGTGACCTCTGCCGTGAACTGAGTGCCCTGATCCGAGATGATCTCCCTGGGTAACCCCATCCGGGAGAAAATCTGCATCAGCGCCTCAGCCACCGTCTCTGCATGTATATTAGTTAAGGCTACCGCCTCGGGGTAGCAAGTGGCGTAGTCCACTACGGTCAAAATGTACCGTTTGCCTGATGGGCTAGGCTTCCGGAAGGGGCCTACAATATCCACGGCAACCCTATGAAAGGGTTCCTCAATTATGGGTAGGGGGTGCAGCTTCGCCTTACGCTTATCCCCCCTCTTTCCCACCCTCTGGCACGTATCGCAGGTATTACAATACCTGCGCACCTCCTGGCTAATCCCTGGCCAGAAGAAACTTTGGGCCAGCCGATATCTGGTACGGCTGACCCCCAAATGTCCGGATAGCGGAATATCGTGCGCTATCCGGAGTAATTCGGTTCGGTACCTCTGAGGTACCACCAGCTGTCTTGTAGCAATGGGGTCTGACCCAGCTATCTGTTTACTCGTTTCCCGGTATAATAACTGTCGGTCCCACACAAATCTTTCCCCCTCCGCCCCCGGTTGGATAGAGGTGACCTTGTCTCGGTATACCTGTAAGGTAGGGTCAGTGATTACCTCGGCTACAAACTCGTCAGGAGGGGCCCAAGGGATACAGTCTAGGGAAGGGGAGGAATCTCTTACCTGGACCTCCGGCAGTGCGTTGTTGTGTTGGGTGCGGGCCTGTTGCCTGGTGACTACTGGGTGTGCTTCCTCAGTAGTTTGTGGTTCAAATGCGGAGGTGAGTTTGCCCAGATCATTCCCTAGGACCACCTCAGCAGGTAATTGCGGCATTAGTCCCACTTCCACATTCCCGAACCCCGCACCCCAATGCAAGTGTACCCTGGCTGTGTCTAGCCGATACACGGCTCCCCCTGCAACCCTGACAGCCACAGTCTTATTCAGTTTGGCTTTGTCAGAAACCAAATGACTTTGCACCAGGGTGATGGTGGCTCCCGAGTCTCTGAGCCCCTGCATAGGCTTCCCTTCCAGATACACGGTCTGCCTATGGTGCTGTCGATTATCCGCCTGTGCTTGTAAGGGGTTGGCCTCATGTAGCACTTCCCACTGTTCCACAGTCGTGACTGGAACAGCAGAGCTGTAGGGAAGTGGTACCCCGTCCTGGTAGTGATGCGCTGCTGCTCTTGGTGGTGGTGGTGGAGGCCCTGGTCGGATCCAGGTGGTGCGGTCTCTAGACTGCGGACAATCTCGCTGGAAATGTCCCCACTTTTGGCATCGGTGGCATTGCACAGAAGCAGGTGTGCGGTATCTCTGCTGCGCTGCTGCTGGTGCTGGTGGAGGAAGTTGTCTTGGTGGGGGTTGAGGGTTAGGAGAGAAGGAATTCCCCCCTAGTGGCCGCATGGCAGGTTTGGTACTCACTGCCTTGGTTTGTCTGCGAGCATCCATAAAATCATCTGCCTTTTTGGCAGCCTCGGTGAGGGTGGTGGGGTTACGATCCCTCACCCATTCCTGCAGTTCTGAGGATATCCCCTCATAAAACTGCTCCAACAGCAGCATTTGTAACTAGAAAAGCTACAATTTCTGGGGAAATTGTGAAGTGTTCTTGCCTCCACCAGTAGTATACAACTGGAGTGGGCGGAGTAACTGTTATTATTTATTTATATAGCACGTTTAATTGCAACGTTGTTGCAGTTACATTAAAACATACAGTTATAAAAACATTAGCAGGTGCAAATGGCCCTGTCTATGACATCACTTGCTGCTGCAGCCTTGCACAGGTCAGAGTATTTTTGCGGTTGCCATCTTCAAACGGTCGTATTTTAAAAACTATAAATCCTACAGTGAAGAGCTTTATATTGTGAGAATCACAAGACCCAGACCTACATTTTGATGTATAGTATGTCTCTGAGATATTAACAATGAAGGCACAGTCGCAGTTTAGAAATTGCCCTTCAAATGTGAGCTTTGCAGAGTGGAGTTTCAATGAATGTCAATGGAAGGCGTGAGTTGCAAACAAATGGTCATATTGTGAAAACTATCAGGACTATGGCTTAGCCGTGGACATTTCTAGTGGCAGCAGGGATAGCTGAACGTTTTGATATAAGATTTGTGTAGGTGGGCCTGAAAATGAGGGAGTGGTGGCAGTTTAGAAATCATGTCCTGATTTTTCAGCTTTTGCCAGCTCCCACTCTAGCTTTGCCATTCATTCCTATGGGACAAATTTCGCCACAAGAACGACGATATTCCGTGAACCATTCGGCGAAACGTTCCACAAAGTAATAGCAATCCGATCGGGAACAATCTGCACGTTTTGGTATATTTTTGTCTATGTAGTGTAAAAACTGTGGGAGGAGTTAGGGTGGCAAATTTGGCTATAATAAGAATAATAAGAATAATAATAATAATATATATGTGAGATAACATTAAGTGGTCTTGCTATGCAAGAACACTTAATAACTAGAAAAGCTACAATTTCTGGGGAAATTGTGTGAAGTGTTCTTGCCTCCATCAGTAGTCTACAACTAGAGTGGGCGGAGTAACTGTTAGTATTTATTTATATAGCACATTTAATTGCAATGTTGTTGCCCAAAGTGCTTCACAGTTACATTAAAACATACAGTTATAAAAAATTAGCAGGTGTAAAAGGCTTTGTCTATGACATCACTTGCTGCTGCAGCCTTGCACAGGTCAGAGTATTTTGGCGGTTGCCATCTTCAAACGGTCGTATTTTAAAAACTATAATTCCTACAGTGAAGAGCTTTATATTGTGAGAATCACAAGACCCAGACCTACATTTTGATGTATAGTATGTCTCTGAGATATTAACAATGAAGGCACAGTCGCAGTTTAGAAATTGCCCTTCAAATGTGAGCTTTGCAGAGTGGAGTTTCAATGAATGTCAATGGAAGGCGTGAGTTGCAAACAAATGGTCATATTGTGAAAACTATCAGGACTATGGCTTAGCCGTCGACATTTCTAGTGGCAGCAGGGATAGCTGAACGTTTTGATATAAGATTTGTGTAGGTGGTGCTGAAAGTGAGGGAGTGGTGGCAGTTTAGAAATCATGTCCTGATTTTTCAGCTTTTGCCAGCTCCCACTCTAGCTTTGCCATTCATTCCTATGGGACAAATTTCGCCACAAGAACGACGATATTCCGTGAACCATTCGGCGAAACGTTCCACAAAGTAATAGCAATCCGATCGGGAACAATCTGCACGTTTTGGTATATTTTTGTCTATGTAGTGTAAAAACTGTGGGAGGAGTTAGGGTGGCAAATTTGGCTATAATAAGAATAATAAGAATAACTAGAAAAGCTACAATTTCTGGGGAAATTGTGTGAAGTGTTCTTGCCTCCACCAGTAGTCTATAACTGGAATGGGCGGAGTAACTGTTTGTAGCGGAGAGCTGATTTCTCGCAGCTATTCTCCACTTTAGATCCAAGGAAGGCTCAGGAACAAGTCATTAGTAAATCCACAGCAGAGTTTCCAGCAGGTAAAACGGTACAGCAATATCCCCACAGCACTCCCAATAACTGGACGACACACAGTTTCAGGAGTAGAACTAGCAATCGTTTATTCCAGGGTTTCTTATAAAGCCTGCTCCCATGCAAGGGAGGGAACTACAACAATTATGATAGTAACCAATAACATTCTTGTTACCTCCCACACATCTCCTCCCCTCAGAGTGGGTCATAATCCCCTTAAGTTGTACAGTAGTTTACCCCAAACTTGGATGTACCTCTAAAATATCATATAGATTTAATATCAGGGTACCGCTGGGTAGCCCTGATCTGGGTGAATATAATATCCAAAATTCACCCAGATCGGACCAGGGGTTCGGCAGTTACCGGCAAGGGAAGTTTGACCGACCGCACACGAGTTGGTATCCGAAAAGGGTTCCATGAGAATGGGCCCTGCGGTCGGTCTCCGTTCAGTAGTTAAAATAGACATTTACAATTGCCATCCACATTTACATTCGCCTAGATAGTGATTCCCTCATTCGGTACTTTATTACTACCGAATGGGGATTCGTTATGTCTCTCCGTTCGGCAGTTACGGAGCTCTGGAGGTCTCAGCGGTGTTTGGTTGTCTGAGTGTCCGATTTGAGTTCCAGGCACTCGACGACCAAACACCGCTGGGATTTTCATGCGTAAGATGGCCGCCGCCACGTGTACGCATGCCGAATGGCGGCCACCCAGACACAAGGTTAATGCCGGTTAACTTGTGGTTTGGGAAAGAATGTGAGCCTTAATTGCTGGCACACTTCTCTCCGGGGTGGCCCCTCCGTTCGGTAGTTTCCATACGTATGTAGTACGGATGGAAACTACCGAATAACATATAATTCACATAATAAACAGACGAACAGCAATTTTAACATAGGGAAAAATTATACGGACACAGTCACACAGGCATTTTGCAGGACAGGCTTACTGCATTCCGCTACACTGCTCCCCCTTGCCCACAAGCCGGCATACACAGTCTGATCCACCACGGATCGGCTTGGGGATGACCGGGGTGCTCACGGATCATTTCTCCAGATCAGTTTGTCGCGACAACCCGTCGGCGTTTCCATTTTGCTTACCCGGGCGGTATTGAATGTTAAAGTCAAAAGGCTGTAGCGCCAAACTCCAGCGCAGCAGCCTGGCATTGTCCCCCGCCACCCGGTTCAGCCAGACTAACGGGTTGTGATCCGTGAGCAGCGAAAAAGCCTGTCCGTACAAATAGGGTTGCAATTTCTTCAAGGCCCACACCACAGCCAGGCATTCCTTCTCGATGGCGGCGTAGCTTACTTCCCGGGGTAAAAGTTTGCGACTGATGTAAGCCACGGGATGTTCTCCGCCATCGGCCCCGACTTGGCTTAATACTGCCCCCAATCCAAACATAGAAGCGTCTGTGTGGACAAGAAAACGTTTAGTTGGATTGGGAGCGGCCAAGACAGGGGCATTAACAAGTGCATCTTTCAAGTTTTGGAATGCCTGCTCACACTCCGGGGTCCAGGTTACTTGGCGGGGAAGGTTTTTACGGGTCAGGTCAGTGAGGGGTTTGGCCAGGGCACTATAATTGGGGACAAACTTCCGATAATACCCTGCTGTCCCTAAGAAGGCTAACACCTGGGTTTTAGTCGTCGGGGTAGGCCACTGGGATACCGCCTCTACTTTGGCGGGTTCCGGCTTCTGCTTACCACAGCCCACTCGGTGGCCCAGGTACTGTACCTCGGCCATCCCGATACTACACTTAGCTGGCTTTAGGGTCAAACCAGCCTCCCTGATCCTGTCTAGGACCGCTCCTATATGGGCCAAGTGTTCCTGCCAGGTATCGCTAAATATGGCAATATCATCGAGATATGCGCAGGTATAGTCTTGGAACCCATCTAGGAGACGGTCCACCATCCGCTGGAAGGTAGCTGGCGCGTTTTTCATCCCAAACGGCATGACCTTAAATTGGTACAGGCCGAATGGGGTGACAAAGGCGGACTTGGGGATGGCGTCCGGGGCCAGGGGAATCTGCCAATACCCTTTGCACAGATCAATCGTAGTAAGGTATTGCCCCCTGGCCATCCGGTCTAGTAATTCATCGATCCTAGGCATCGGGTATGCGTCGGATACGGTCTTCTCATTCAGTCTCCTGTAGTCCACGCAAAAGCGGGTCGTGCCGTCCCGCTTTGGTACGAGGACCACTGGAGATGCCCAGGGACTATCTGAGGGCTCAATCACTCCTAACTGTATCATCTCCTCAATTTCTTTGCGCATATTCTCCCGGACCGCTTCAGGGATGCGGTACGGGGTCTGGCGCATGGGGAGTTGACCTGGGGTGTCTACTCGGTGGGTAGCCAGAGGGGTGTATCCAGGTACATTAGAAAAGGTTTCCTGCTTTTCCTGCAGTAGCTGTTGTACCTCGATACGCTCCTGTGGGCTCAACCGATCCCCCAATATAACTGCTCCTAAATCCCCAGCCAGCTGTCCGTCTTCTAACAGATCGGGGAGGGGTAGGCTGTCGCTCTCTTCAGAGGTGGGGGCGCAGATCGCTGTCACCTCCTCTGAACGTTCCTGGTAAGGTTTCAGCATGTTCACATGGATCATGCGTCGCCCCCCATTCCCTGCGCAGTGGCCAATTATATACGTGGTGTCACATCGTTGTTCTACCACTCTATAAGGACCTTGCCAGGCGGCCTGTAGCTTATCGTGTCGAACAGGTTTTAAAATTAAAACTTTCTGTCCGACCTGAAAGCTGCGGTCCCTGGCGCCTCTATCGTACCAGGTGCGCTGCCGCGTCTGAGCTGCCTGTAGGTTTTCCTTTACCGTCTTGGTGAGTGCTTCCAGGCGATCTCGGAGGGCCAACACATATGGTACAATAGGGGTACCGTCCACGCTACGGTCTCCCTCCCAGTGCTCTCTAATCAAGTCTAGGGGTCCCCTTACTCTCCTCCCGAATAGCAGCTCAAAAGGGGAAAATCCCGTAGATTCCTGCGGCACTTCCCTGTAAGCAAACAGTAAGTGCGGCAGGAATTTTTCCCAGTCTCGGTGAGTCTCTGCGAAGGTTCGGAGCATTTGCTTTAAGGTGCCATTGAACCGTTCGCAGAGCCCATTAGTCTGGGGGTGGTACGGAGCACTAATTATAGGCTTAATTTTACAGAACTTCCAGAGTTGTTGGGTAACCTCTGCCGTGAACTGAGTGCCCTGATCCGAGATGATCTCCCTGGGTAGCCCCATCCGGGAGAAAACCTGCATCAGCGCCTCAGCCACCGTCTCTGCATGTATATTAGTTAAAGCTACCGCCTCGGGGTAGCGCGTGGCATAGTCCACTACAGTCAGGATGTACCGTTTGCCCGAGGGGCTAGGTTTCCGGAAGGGACCTACAATATCTACGGCAACCCTATGAAAGGGTTCCTCAATTATG
Source organism: Pelobates fuscus (assembly GCF_036172605.1). Taxonomy (NCBI): domain Eukaryota; kingdom Metazoa; phylum Chordata; class Amphibia; order Anura; family Pelobatidae; genus Pelobates; species Pelobates fuscus. The sequence continues at coordinate 239,794,704 of NC_086318.1, forward strand.
GGTAGGGGGTGCAGCTTCGCCTTATGCTTATCCCCCCTCTTTCCCACCCTCTGGCACGTGTCGCAGGTATTACAGTACCTGCGTACCTCCTGGCTAATCCCTGGCCAAAAGAAACTCTGGGTCAATCGATATCTGGTACGGCTGACCCCCAAATGTCCGGATAGCGGAATATCGTGCGCTATCCGGAGTAATTCGGTTCGGTACCTCTGAGGTACCACCAGCTGTCTTGTGGTAATGGGGTCTGACCCGTCTATTTGTTTACTTGATTCCCGGTATAATAACTGTCGGTCCCATACAAATCTTTCCCCCTCCGCCCCCGGTTGGATAGAGGTGACCTTGTCTCGGTATACCTGTAAAGTGGGGTCAGTGACTACCTCGGCTACAAACTCGTCAGGGGGGGCCCAAGGGATACAGTCTAGGGAAGGGGAGGAATCTCTTACCTGGACCTCCGGCAGTGCGTTATTTTGTTGGGTGCGGGCCTGTTGCCTGGTGACTACTGGGTGTGCTTCTTCAGTAGGTTGTGGTTCAAATGCGGAGGTGAGTTTGCCCAGGTCATTCCCCAGGACCACCTCAGCAGGTAGTTGCGGCATTAGTCCCACTTCCACATTCCCATACCCCGCACCCCAATGCAAATGTACCCTGGCTGTGTCTAGCCGATACACGGCTCCCCCTGCAACCCTGACAGCCACAGTCTTATTCAGTTTAGCCTTATCTGGAACCAAATGGCTTTGCACCAGGGTGATGGTGGCTCCTGAGTCTCTGAGCCCCTGCATAGGCTTCCCTTCCAGATATACGGTTTGCCTATGGTGCTGGCGGTTATCCGCCTGTGCCTGTAAGGGGTTGGCCTCATGCAGCACTTCCCACTGTTCCACAGTCGTGACTGGAACGGCAGAGCTGTAGGGAAGTGGTACCTCGTCCTGGTAATGATGCGCTGCTGCTCTCGGTGGTGGTGGTGGGGGCCCTGGTCGGATCCAGGTGTTGCGTTCCCTGGACTGCGGACAATCTCGTTGGTAATGTCCCCACCTCTGGCATCGGTGGCATTGCACAGAAGCAGGTGTGCGGTATCTCGGCTGCGCTGCGGCTGGTGCTGGTGGAGGAAGGGATCTTGGTGGGGGTTGAGGGTTAGGAGAAAATGAATTTACCCCCAGTGGCCGCGTGGCCGGTTTGTTACCCACTGTCTTGGTTTGTCTGCGAGCATCCATAAAGTCATCTGCCTTTTTGGCAGCCTCGGTGAGGGTGGTGGGGTTACGGTCCCTCACCCACTCCTGCAGTTCTGAGGATATCCCCTCATAAAACTGCTCCAACAGCAGCATTTGTAATAAGTCCTCCATGGACCTCGCTTTACTCGACTGCATCCACCCAAGGGCTGCCCTTTCTAGTCGGCAAGCCCACTCCGCATGTGAATCTTTGTCCACCTTTTTCAGTTCCCTGAAACGTCTCCGGTATGCCTCTGCTGTTATTGCATACCGGGCCAAGATAATCTCTTTCACCCGGTTATAGTTCCTAATTTCTACATCTGGTACAGTGCGGTAGGCTTCCGCTGCCCTTCCTGACAGCCGTCCCGCTAATATGGGTACCCACTCTTCCCTTGGTATGTTATGCAGTGTACATAGTCTCTCAAAGTCCTGTAGGAAGGCATCTATATCCTCCTCTGCTTCCACATACGTTTTAAAAGCTTGGTAGGGAATTTTGGGCTTACCCTCTTGTGCTATAGCTCCTGCGGTACCTCTTTCTGGTGTTTGTGGTCTCCTGTTTCTCTTTACAAATTCCTGCACCTCTGTCATGGTTTTAGAGATGATTTCTGTGGGTGGGTTTTCCCCATAGAAGGCCAGTCTGTATTGTAATTGCCTTTGGAACTCCTCCTGTTCTGTTTCAGGTCTTTGTTCCGTGGCCTGGACCTCCTCTGCTCTGTATTCTGCCATTACTTCGGTGATAAGCGTTGCTTTGGATTTGCTGCTGGCAGAAACACCTTTTGCTTCCAGAAGATCTTTCAAGGTGGTTCTTTTTAGCGTAGAAAGGTCAATCTCCATTAATCCTTGTTCCTCTGTGAGTCTGGATCCCAGCGCTGCCAACCAATGTAGCGGAGAGCTGATTTCTCGCAGCTATTCTCCACTTTAGATCCAAGGAAGGCTCAGGAACAAGTCATTAGTAAATCCACAGCAGAGTTTCCAGCAGGTAAAACGGTACAGCAATATCCCCACAGCACTCCCAATAACTGGACGACACACAGTTTCAGGAGTAGAACTAGCAATCGTTTATTCCAGGGTTTCTTATAAAGCCTGCTCCCATGCAAGGGAGGGAACTACAACAATTATGATAGTAACCAATAACATTCTTGTTACCTCCCACACATCTCCTCCCCTCAGAGTGGGTCATAATCCCCTTAAGTTGTACAGTAGTTTACCCCAAACTTGGATGTACCTCTAAAATATCATATAGATTTAATATCAGGGTACCGCTGGGTAGCCCTGATCTGGGTGAATATAATATCCAAAATTCACCCAGATCGGACCAGGGGTTCGGCAGTTACCGGCAAGGGAAGTTTGACCGACCGCACACGAGTTGGTATCCGAAAAGGGTTCCATGAGAATGGGCCCTGCGGTCGGTCTCCGTTCAGTAGTTAAAATAGACATTTACAATTGCCATCCACATTTACATTCGCCTAGATAGTGATTCCCTCATTCGGTACTTTATTACTACCGAATGGGGATTCGTTATGTCTCTCCGTTCGGCAGTTACGGAGCTCTGGAGGTCTCAGCGGTGTTTGGTTGTCTGAGTGTCCGATTTGAGTTCCAGGCACTCGACGACCAAACACCGCTGGGATTTTCATGCGTAAGATGGCCGCCGCCACGTGTACGCATGCCGAATGGCGGCCACCCAGACACAAGGTTAATGCCGGTTAACTTGTGGTTTGGGAAAGAATGTGAGCCTTAATTGCTGGCACACTTCTCTCCGGGGTGGCCCCTCCGTTCGGTAGTTTCCATACGTATGTAGTACGGATGGAAACTACCGAATAACATATAATTCACATAATAAACAGACGAACAGCAATTTTAACATAGGGAAAAATTATACGGACACAGTCACACAGGCATTTTGCAGGACAGGCTTACTGCATTCCGCTACACTGTTATTATTTATTTATATAGCACATTTAATTGCAACGTTGTTGCCCAAAGTGCTTCACAGTTACATTAAAACATACAGTTATAAAAACATTAGCAGGTGCAAAAGTCCCTGTCTATGACATCACGTGCTGCTGCAGCCTTGCACAGGTCAGAGTATTTTTGCGGTTGACATCTTCAAATGGTCGTATTTTAAAAACTATAAATCCTACAGTGAAGAGCTTTATATTGTGAGAATCACAAGACCCAGACCTACATTTTGATGTATAGTATGTCTCTGAGATATTAACAATGAAGGCACAGTCGCAGTTTAGAAATTGACCTTCAAATGTGAGCTTTGCAGAGTGGAGTTTCAATGAATGTCAATGGACTGCGTGAGTTGCAAACAAATGGTCATATTGTGAAAACTATAAGGACTATGGCTTAGCTGTTGACATTTTTAGTGGCAGCAGGGATAGCTGAACATTTTGATATAAGATTTGTGTAGGTGGGCCTGAAAATGAGGGAGTGGTAGCAGTTTAGAAATCATGTCCTGATTTTTCAGCTTTTGCCAGCTCCCACTCTAGCTTTGCCATTCATTCCTATGGGACAAATTTCGCCACAAGAACGGCGATATTCCGAGAACCATTCAGCGAAATGTTCCACAAAGTAGTAGCAACGCGATCGGGAACAATCTGCACGTTTTGGTAAATTTTTGTCTATGTAGTGTAAAAACTGTGGGAGGAGTTAGGGTGGCAAATTTGGCTATAATAAGAATAATAATAACTAGAAAAGCTACAATTTCTGGGGAAATTGTGTGAAGTGTTCTTGCCTCCATCAGTAGTCTACAACTAGAGTGGGCGGAGTAACTGTTAGTATTTATTTATATAGCACATTTAATTGCAATGTTGTTGCCCAAAGTGCTTCACAGTTACATTAAAACATACAGTTATAAAAAATTAGCAGGTGTAAAAGGCTTTGTCTATGACATCACTTGCTGCTGCAGCCTTGCACAGGTCAGAGTATTTTGGCGGTAGCCATCTTCAAACGGTCGTATTTTAAAAACTCTAAATCCTACAGTGAAGAGCTTTATATTGTGAGAATCACAAGACCCAGACCTACATTTTGATGTATAGTATGTCTCTGAGATATTAACAATGAAGGCACAGTCGCAGTTTCGAAATTGCCCTTCAAATGTGAGCTTTGCAGAGTGGAGTTTCAATGAATGTCAATGGAAGGCGTGAGTTGCAAACAAATGGTCATATTGTGAAAACTATCAGGACTATGGCTTAGCCGTGGACATTTCTAGTGGCAGCAGGGATAGCTGAACATTTTGATATAAGATTTGTGTAGGTGGGCCTGAAAATGAGGGAGTGGTGGCAGTTTAGAAATCATGTCCTGATTTTTCAGCTTTTGCCAGCTCCCACTCTAGCTTTGCCATTCATTCCTATGGGACAAATTTCGCCACAAGAACGACGATATTCCGTGAACCATTCGGCGAAACGTTCCACAAAGTAATAGCAATCCGATCGGGAACAATCTGCACGTTTTGGTATATTTTTGTCTATGTAGTGTAAAAACTGTGGGAGGAGTTAGGGTGGCAAATTTGGCTATAATAAGAATAATAAGAATAATAATAATAATAATATATATGTGAGATAACATTAAGTGGTCTTGCTATGCAAGAACACTTAATAATAATAATATATATGTGAGATAACATTAAGTGGTCTTGCTATGCAAGAACACTTAACAAGTCCTCCATGGACCGCGCTTTACTCGACTGCATCCACCCAAGAGCTGCCCTTTCTAGTCGGCAAGCCCACTCTGCGTGCGAGTCTTTGTCAGCCTTTTTCAATTCCCTGAAGCGCCTCCGGTATGCCTCTGGTGTTATTGCATACCGGGCCAGGATAATCTCTTTTACCCGGCTATAGTTCCTAATTTCAACATCAGGTACAGTGCGGTAGGCTTCAGCTGCCCTTCCTGACAGCCGTCCTGCTAATATGGGTACCCACTCTTCCCTTGGTATGTTATGCAGCGTACACAGTCTCTCAAAGTCTTGGAGGAAGGCATCTATATCCTCCTCTGCTTCCACATACGTTTTAAAAGCTTGATAGGGAATTTTGGGCTTACCCTCTTGTGTCACAGCTCCTGCTGCACTTCTTTCCGGTGTTTGTGGTCTCCTGTTTCTCATCACAAACTCTTGCACCTCTGTCATTGTTTTAGAGATGATCTCTGTTGGTGGGTTCTCCCCATAAAAGGCCAGTCTGAATTGTAAATGCCTTTGGAACTCCTCCTGTTCTGTTTCAGGTCTTTGTTCCGTGGCCTGGACCTCTTCTGCTCTGTACTCTGCCATTACTTCGGTGATAAGCGTTGCTTTGGATTTGCTGCTGGCAGAAACACCTTTCGCTTCCAGAAGGTCTTTCAATGTGGTTCTCTTTAGCGTAGAAAGGTCAATCTCCATTAATCCTTGTTCCTCTGTGAGTCTGGATCCCAGCGCTGCCAACCAATGTAGCGGAGAGCTGATTTCTCACAGCTATTCTCCACTTTAGATCCAAGGAAGGCTCAGGAACAAGTCATTAGTAAATCCACAGCAGAGTTTCCAGCAGGTAAAAAGGTACAGCAATATCCCCACAGCACTCCCAATAACTGGACGACACACAGTTTCAGGAGTAGAACTGACAATCGTTTATTCCAAGGTTTCTTATAAAGCCTGCTCCCATGCAAGGGAGGGAACTACAGTAATTATGACAGTAACCAATACAGTGCTTGTTACCTCCCACACATCTCCTCCCCTCAGAGTGAGTCATAATCCCCTTAACTTGTACAGTACTTTACCCCAAACTTGGATGTACCCCTAAACCATCACATATCCTTAATATTAGGGTACCGCTAGGTAGCCCTGATCTGGGTGAATATAATATCCAAAATTCACCCAGATCGGACCAGTGGTTCGGTAGTTACAGGAAGGTGAAGTTTGACCGACCGCACACGAGTTGGTATCCGAAAAGGGTTCCATGAGAATGGGCCCTGCGGTCGGTCTCCGTTCGGCAGTTAAAACAGACATTCATAATTGCCATCCATACTTTAATTCACCTAGATAGTGATTCCCTCATTCGGTACTTTGTTACTACCGAATGGGGATTCGTTAGGTCTCTCCGTTCGGCAGTTACAGAGCTCTGGAGGTCTCAGCGGTGTTTGGTTGTTTGAGTGTCCGATTTGAGTTCCAGACACTCGACGACCAAACACCGCTGAGATTTTCATGCGTAAGATGGCCGCCGCCACGTGTACGCATGCCGAATGGCGGCCACCCAGATACAATGTTAATGAGCCGGTTAACTTGCGGTTTGGAAAGAATGTGAACCTTAATTGCTGGCACACTTCTCTCCGGGGTGGTCCCTCCATTCGGTAGTTTCCACAAGCATATAGTACGGATGGAAACTACCGAATAACATACAATTCACACTTTAAATAGACGAATAGCAATTCAACACAGGCAAAATTATAACGAATATAGTCACACAGGCATTTTGCAGGACAGGCTTACTGCGTTCCGCTACACGCATCTTTTGGGAGAATACCGCTCAGCTCCCAGCTGAATTGACTGAACGCCGCATGAAATACATTTAACCATCTAGTTCGGTTTAAAACTACCGAACACCGATGGGGAACGAAATGTGATGAGAGCGGAACCCGGAACGCTCTGGAAGTCCAGCGGTGTTCGTATCATTGAGTAGCCGTTTTTAGTACCAGGCACTCGACGACCGAACACCGCTGGAGAGACAAAGGATCCAAGATGGCCGACCGCCGCATGGTCGGTAGTCGAACGATGGCCACCTAGGAGAGCCTTTAATTACCGATTGCAACATTGTTGCAATCGGTTAATGAGCGCCACACGACTCTAAGCGCGTGGTCCACCTGGGGAGCCCGTATTTGTTTGGCGAACGGCCCAGATAGCCGCAATTCGTCAAACGAAGTGTTTGCATGCTGGTAGCTTAGGGCTGCCAGCATGCGAACGGCCATAGATAATACACACGTAATACAAAATATACAGTCCCCCCTTACAGCCTATGGACAACCTTGGTACAGCATAGTCCAGAAGTGGCTAGGTTTGCCACAATGCTCCCCGATATGGGGCCTGTCGCATAGGTAGCTGTCCCGGGGTTTCAACTCGGTGAGTGGCCAGCGGAGTGTACCCAGGCAAATTGGAGAAGGTAGCCCCTTTAGCTACAATCAGCTCTTGTACCTGTGCACGCTCCTGAGGGCTTAGCCGCTCCCACAGCTGAACCCCCCGGGAGGGCTCTATCGGCTCTTCTGGCTCTAATAGGTCAGGTAGGGGTAGATTCTCCTGATCCTCCGAGGCTGAGGCGCAGATCGCCGTCACATCCTCTATCCTCTCATGGTAGGGTTTGAGCATGTTCACGTGGAGCATGCGTCTCTTCCCTACCCCTGAGCAGGGGCCAATCACATAGGTGGTGTCGCATCTCTGCTCCACCACCTGGTATGGGCCTTGCCAGATGGCCTGCAGCTTGTCTGTGCGGACGGGTTTTAAAATCAAAACCTTCTGTCCCACCTGAAAGCTGCGGTCTCTGGCTCCCCTATCGTACCAGCGGCGCTGGCGTTGCTGGGCCGCCTGGAGGTTGGTGCGCACAGTCTGAGTCAGCGCCTCCAGACGGTCCCGGAACTCCAGTACGTATGATACAATAGGGGTTCCCTCTGTGCTACTCTCTCCCTCCCAGTGTTCCCTAATTAGATTCAAGGGCCCCCGCACCCTCCTCCCAAACAGTAATTCAAACGGGGAGAATCCTGTTGATTTCTGGGGGACCTCCCTATATGCAAAGAGCAGAAACCTCTCCCAGTCTTTGTGGGTTTCCCCAAACGTACGAAGCATCTGCTTCAGCATACCGTTGAATCTCTCGCATAGTCCATTGGACTGGGGGTGGTAGGCGGAATTGACTATTGGCTTAATGCCACATACTTTCCACATATGTTGGGTGACCTCGGCAGTGAATTGGGTGCCCCGGTCAGATATTATTTCTTGGGGAAACCCCACCCTGGAGAATACCTTCATTAAGGCCTCAGCTACTGTTTCAGCGTGAATATTAGTGAGCGCTACGGCCTCGGGGTACCTGGTGGCGTAGTCCACTATAGTTAAGATATACCTTTTCCCAGAGGGGCTGGGCTTTGGCAGGGGCCCCACTATGTCTACGGCTACCCTGCTGAAGGGCTCTGCAATAATGGGTAGGGGACATAGCTTGGCCTTGTGGCGGTCTCCTCGTTTACCTACTCGCTGGCAAACGTCACAGGAGGTGCAATACTGTCGCACGTCCTTAGAAATTCCAGGCCAGAAGAAAGCATGCGTTAGGCGATATCTGGTACGGGTCATCCCTAGGTGTCCGGACAAGGGAATATCATGAGCAATCCTAAGTAGCTCCTTCCTATATTTCTGGGGTACCACTAACTGTTTTGTTGTCATTGTGATGGACCCTCCCACTTCCCTCTCCGCGATGCAGTATAATAACCCTTTCTCCCATGTGTACCGTTCCCCCTCTAGCCCTGCCTGGTCAGTGTGTACCCGGTCCCGATATACTTGTAGGGTGGGGTCTGTCTTTACCTCTGCCTCAAAGGTAGTCGGGGTATCCCAGGACATGTGAGTCGTGTGGGGGTTATGGTCTCTTACCTGAGCCTCAGAGTGTATTGGTGGAGCCGTGGTGCGAGCCTGCTGCCGTGTAGTCACTGGATGGGCTTCCTGGTATGGAGCCTGGGGTATAAAAGCAGAAGTCATCTGGCCCAAGTCATTCCACAGTACAACATCCGCGGGTACATTTTGCATAAGCCCCACTTCCACAGTCCCCTCTCCCACACCCCAATCCAAATGTACCTTGGCAGTGGGTAGTCTGTATACTGCTCCCCCTGCCACTCGCACTGCCACTGATCCGCCAGTGTGGGTTGAACCTGGGACTAAATGCGGTGCAACCAAAGTTAGAGTGGCCCCGGAATCTCGGAGCCCTTGTACCTCCTTCCCTTCCAGGGTCACTAGCTGGCGATGATGCTGCCGGTTGTCGGTGGCTCGGACCGACATCACCTCGTGGAGTACTCCTAGAGGCTCCTCGGTCTGGGCGCTCAACATAACCTGGGTGGCCGGTGCTACTTGATAGTGATGAGCAGCAGCCCTTGGTGCCAAATTTTGTCGCACCTGGTTCCACGCTTGTCTGCTCCGGTTCTGCGTGCACTCTCGGGAGATATGTCCCCACTGTTTGCAGGTGTGACATTGGATGTTAGCCCGGCCATTGTATCGGGAGGGGGGTGGTGGATTACTTGGCGTGGACCTGGACAGGGGTACTGTGGGGCCGGTAGGAGTAAAGTTACTGGGTGGCACGGTGAGTCGAGGTTAAGTTTTACTTTGGAGTCCGTGATGCCTCCTGGCATCAAAATGTTGATCAGCTAGTCGAGCCGCTTCGGTCAGGGTGAGGGGTTTTCGATCTCTCACCCATTCTTGTGCCTCTGGGGACAAGCCATTAAAGAATTGCTCCAGCAGCATTAACTGTCGCAATTCTTCCATAGTGGTAGCGTTGCTGGCTTGTATCCAGCCTTGTGATGCTTGGTCCAGCTTGTGCGCCCACTCTGCATGGGAATCTTTTTCGGGTTTGCGCAAGCCTCTGAACTTGCGCCGGTACGCCTCTGGGGTGATGGCATACCTCTCTAAGATCACCCTTTTTACTTTTGGGTAATCTTTGCTGTCCTCTCGGGGCACAGCGCGGTAGGCTTTGGCCGCCCTACCCGATAATTTGCATGCCAGTAGAGGTACCCATACTGTATGCTTGTACTGCAAATTGGCATAGCCATGAGGTTGGGACCTTCAACACTTTTTATACATAGCTAGATTTACATATATTGCTAAATGACCCTGTTATAGACCTGATCTGCACCCGGAAATATGAACATGGGATATTATGACATCGAATGTAATTATTACAATGCATAGTATTTCTAAAGTTATTTGGGTGATTTTATTTTGAGCATGAATCACTAATGAATATAGGTCATAAAAGAAAGAGAAACTAAATGACCTCAGAAATGTGTAGTTCAGCAGCATTATGCGATCCGGCAGATCTATGGCAGGCAGAGTGTGAAATGCCTTAGGTTGCATGTCTGATTTTAAATGTGATCTCCTGCTGTGGAGTTTTGTATCTTCCTGCTCAGGGCCGTCTTTAACGTGGGGCAAACGGGGCAGCTGCCCCGGGCCCTGTCCCTGCTGGGGGGGCCCAAGACAGCTGCTCCGTTTGCCCTCTGCCAGCAAACTATGGGGGCCCATCGGGTGGCCCATGCACTTAGGGCCACCCGGTGGGCCTGTGTCAGCAGGGGCCCGGTCGGGCGCTGTGGCACTTTAACATCGCGACCGGGCCCTTGCTTTTTGGCAGCCGACTGGGAGGAAGTGACAGCCGTGCATCACTTCCTCCCAGAGAAACAGGAGCCGCGCGGGAGGAAGAAGCTGTTCCGGAGGGGGCCAGGCTGGGAGAGAGCGAGGTCTTAACTCCCAGCCACCCCAGCCAGCCCACTGGATCACAGGGA